>NC_140992.1:99833115-100228544 GCF_052327205.1 Somniosus microcephalus | reverse complement strand
ATTAGCGACAGAGTGACCTTGAGGTCGACCAATCGTACGGCGGCTTTCTGCCGCGTGCGGCCGGGCCCTCCTACGGTCGAGTGATGGGACGATTGACCAATCCTACGCTTTGGTGACCTGACGGTCGACCAATCGGTGCGTGTGTGGGCGGGCCTTATCGTTCTGAACCGAGGTGAGTAGCCGCCATCTTGCTTCCAATTCTTTTTCCTGCTTTCTGCGTCTTTCTTTTCAAATATACATTTCCATCAAAATAAAATTCAATTTATTAAATTCTTTTAAAATAAATCACACATTTGTAAATATTTTATCTAACCTGAACATTCTTTTTTCCTACCTTTGCCCGTTTTTTTCTTAGGCCTGAAAGCCTGGGCCTTTCTTGCCCAGCCAGGCCCGAGCTAGGTAACTGGGCTGCTGCTAAGCTCCTCACCCCCCCCCACCGGCCGTATCACGTTACCCAGGGCAACGGCGTCAGCCACGAGGGGTCAGGGTGCGCGCGCAGCAGGAGCAGGTGAGACGCGGCGTCTCTGTTCCGCGCTCGGCGGGGGGGGGCGGGGCTCGGCCGCCGGCCGTCTCTCAGAGCCGCAATCGGGCTCAGCGGGGGGGGCGGGGCTCGGCCGCCGGCCGTCTCTCAGAGCCGCAATCGGCCTCGGCCGGAGGGGGGGTCGCAGCTCGGCCGCCGGCCGTCTCTCAGAACCGCAATCGGCCTCGGCCGGGGGGGGCGTGGTTCGGCCGCCGGCCGTCTCTCAGAGCCGCAATCGGGCTCGGCCGGGGGGGGGGCGGGGCTCGGCCGCCAGCCGTCTCTCAGAGCCGCAATTGGGCTCGCCCGGGGGGGGGGGGGTGGGGCTCGGCCGCCGGCCGTCTCTCAGAGCCGCAATCGGGCTCGGCTGGGGGGAGGGGCGAGGCTCAGAGGCTCAGGAAGAGGCGAAACTCTCGGCCGGGGGGGAGCGGGGCTCTCGGCCTGGGCCCCCCCCGCCCCCCCCTTCCCCTCCTCTGCCACCCCCCCCTTCCCCCCCCGCCCCCCCCCCGCCCCCCCCTTCCCCCTTCCCGCCCCCCGCTTCCCCCCGCCCCCTCTTCTCCCCTCCGTCCCCCCCTTCCCCCTCCCTTCCCCCCCCGCCCCTTCCCCACCCCCTTCCCCCCCCGCCCCTTTCCCCCACTCCCTTTCCCTTCCCCTCCCTTCCCTTCCCCCCCGCCCATTCCCCCCGCCCTCCCTTCCCCCTCTCTCTTCCCCCCACCCGCTCTCTCTCTCCCCCCAGTCGCTCTCTCCCTTTCCCACTGTCGCCTCTCTCTCTACCCCCCCAGTCGCTCTCTCTCTTCCCCCCCAGTCGCGCTCTCTCTCTCTCTCTTCTCCACCCTCCCCCCAGTCGCTCTCTCTCTCTCTCTCTTCCAACAACAACCATCGAACATGCCCTCGCAAGCCTCGGCACCTGCCGGGCACTTCAGCTAGTATATATATATATAAATCAGTCGGTCTGTCTGTCCTTCTGTCTGTCTGGCCTCACGTGTGCGTCTGTTGGGCTATGCGCTCGAAAGTTACAGGGCGTACCGACGCGTGCGTTACGTCGAAAGAAAGCTTACCTTTCCAAAACGGTCTTAAGCGTATGTTTCGGCCGGGCTAAAATCGCGCCCGCCGGTATCCAAAAAACCTTCAACATGACAGCTCATTAGCAATCTCATTATCCACTCATTAGCGACAGAGTGACCTCGAGGTCGACCAATCGTACGCCGGGTTGCTGCCGTGTGCGGCCGAGCCCTCCTACGGTCGAGTGACGGGACGATTGACCAATCCTACGCTTGGTGACCTGACGGTCGACCAATCGGTGCGTGTGTGGGCGGGCCTTATCGTTCTGAACCGAGGTGAGTAGCCGCCATCTTGCTTCCATTCTTTTTCCTGCTTTCTGCGTCTTTCTTTTCAAATATACATTTCCAGCAAAAAAAAAGTTGCTTTTAAAACACAAATTGTTTTTTAAAAAAGTTAATTAATTTGTAAATCTTTTCTCTAACCTCTATAATTCTCCTACCTTTCACCGTTTTTTCCAGGCCCGGGGCCTAGGGCTTCTCCAACTGCCAGCAGTGCAACTCTAGACCCAGGCTCCCGGCCTAGTCAGAGACAAACACTGGCAGAGGGCAGAGGGTGTGCTGCCTCAGCTCCATTCCTGGGGTCAGTAGGTGGGGAGGCTTCATAAGCAACTGGGATAGGTCGCAAGCCCCGAATAATAATCTGAAGATCCTGTGTTTGCAGCTGAGGAAATTTCTGCTGCAGACAGCCCCAGGCTAACAGCAGCCATCTTTGTCAAGGAGGGCAAAAAGTTTCAGTGTGACGCCATTTTGATTCAGTGTGTAACAGAGTGCCTGCGCGGCCCTCTTAGTACAGGAACATAGAGTGGGTGGGGCTTCTGTGCTCCAAATCTGTGTCTGTGACAGACAATCGACTGTGCAGCTGTGCAAGGTCTGTCGCTATAGCAACAGCTTTAACTACAGAGCTTCAGGGCCACACCTGAGTGTTTAGAAGCTGTTGCTAAGCAACAGTGTTTGTTGTTAAATACAGAGATAAGAATCTCCGTATCTCTCAACATTAACTCTGAAGAGTGGGTGCCGGATAGCACAAAGTTTCCTGTACTTTAAGTTTATCTCCCCCCCTCCCTTTCCACCCCCCCAACCCCCCTCACACCCCCCTTCCTCCCCAACCCCCCCTTCCCCCCCCACACCCCTCCACACCCCCCAGCCCCCACCCCCCCCATCCCCCCCACCCCCACCCACCCCCCTCACCCCCCCACACCCCCTTCCACACCCACACCCCCCCTTCCACCCCCGTCCCGTTCACCCCCTTCCCCCCCTCCCCACCCCCTCCTCCCCCTTCCCCTCCCTACCTCACCCACCCTTCCCCTCCCTCACCCCCCTTCCCCTCCCTCCCCCACCCCCTTCCCCTCCCCTCCCCCCCACACCCCCCTTCACCCCCCCTCTTCCCCCTCTCCCCTCCCCCACTCCACTCCCCTCCCCCCACCCCTCCCTCCCCCCCTCCCCTCCCTTCCCCCCTCCCCCCTTCCCCTCCCTTCCCTTCCCCCTCCCCTCCCTTCTCTCCCCCCCTCCCTTCCGTTCCCCCCCTCCCCCTCCCTTCCCTCCCCCCTCCCCTCCCCTTCCCTCACCCCCCCTCCCCTCCCCTTCACCCCCCCTCCCCTCCCTTTCCCTCCCCCCTCCCCTCCCCTTCCCCCCTCCCTTCCCCCTCCCTCCCCTCCCCTCCCCTTCCCCCCTCACTTCCCTCCCCCCTCCCTCCCCTTCCCCCCTCCCCTCCCCTTCCCCCCTCCCCTCCCCTCCCCTCCCCTTCCCCCCCTCCCCCTCCTCTCCTCCCCTTCCCCCCTCCCCCTTCCCCCCTCCCCCCCTCCCCCCCTCTCCCCTTCCCCCCTCCCTTCCCTACCCCCTCCCCTTCCCTCCCCCCTCCCCTTCCCTCCCCCCTTCCCCCCTCCCCTCCCCTCCCCCCTCCTCTTCCCCCCTCCCTTCCCTCCCCCCTCCCCTTCCCTCCCCCCCTTCCCCCCTCCCCTTCCCCCCTCCCCTTCCTCCCCCCCTCTTCCCCCTCCCCTTCCTCCCCCCCTCTTCTCCCTCCCCTCTTCCCCCCCTCCCCTCCCCCTTCCCCCCCTCCCCTCCCTCCCTCCCCCCCTCCACTCCCCCCCTCCCCCCTTCCCCCCTCCCTCTTCCCCCCCTCACTCTTACCCCCTCCCCTTCCCCCTCCCCTTCCCCCCTCTTCTTCCCCGCCTCTTCTTCCCCCCTTCTTCCCCCCTCTTCCCCCCAGTCGCTCTCTCTCTTCCCCCCAGTCGCTCTCTTCTCTCTCTTCCAACAACAACATGCCCTCAAAAGACCCTCGGCACCGCCGGGCACTCCAGCTAGTCTATATATATAAACGGATACTTCTTTCTGTCTGTCCTTCTGTCTGTCTGTGCTTCTGTCTGTCTGTCCTTCTGTCTGTCTGTCCTCACGTGTGCGTCTGTCCGGCTATGCGCTCGAAAGTTACAGAGCGTACCTACGCGTGCGTTACGTCGAAAGAAAGCTTACCTTTCCGAAACGCTGGTAAGCGTATTTATGTATCGGCCGGGACGAAAATCGCGCCTGCGGTATCCCAAAAACCTTCAACATTCCGCTCATTAGCATCTCATTATCCGCTCATTAGCAACAGAGTGACCTCGAGGTCGACCAATCGTACGCCGGGTTGCTGGCGCGTGCGGCCGGGCCCTCCTACGGTCGAGTGACGGGACGATTGACCAATCCTACGCTTTGGTGACCTGACGGTCGACCAATCGGTGCGTGTGTGGGTGGGCCTTAGCGTTCTGAACCGAGGTGAGTAGCCGCCATCTTGCTTCCATTCTTTTTCCTGCTTTCTGCGTCTTTCTTTTCAAATATACATTTCCAGCAAACTAAAATTGCTTTTATTAAATTGTTTTAAAAAAAAACTTCATTCATTTGTAAATATTTTCTCTAACCTGAAGATTATTTTTCCTACCTTTCCCGTTTTTGTTAGGCCTCAAAGCCTGGGCCTTTCTTGCCCAGCCAGGCCCGAGCTAGGTAATTGTCCCACGGCATCTGCTAAGCTCCTCACCACCCCCCCTCGCCCCCCCCCCACCCAGGGTGTCACGTTACCCGGGGCAACAGCGTCAGCCCACGAGGGTCACGAGGGTCAGGGTGCGCGCGCAGCAGGAGCAGCTGAGACGCGGCGTCTCTCTCTGTTCCCCGCTCGGCTCGGGCGGGGGGGGGACGGGGCTCTCGGGAGTGCGGATCTCGGGCGGGGCTTGGTGAGCGGGAAGGGTTACCCCGGCAACCGGGCCCGCCGGCCATCTCTCACAGCCGCAATCGGTGGACTTCAAGCCGGCTTGGCCGGGGGGGGCGGGGCTCGGAGAGCGGGGCTCTCGGGAGTGCGGGGCGGGGTGGGGCGGGGGCGGCTGGGGCTCAGAGAGGGGGGCTCTCGGGAGTGCGGGGCGGGCGGGGCTCAGAGAGCGGGGCTCTCAGGAGTGCGGGGCGGCGTGGCGCGGCCGGTGCTTGGGAGGACGGGGGCTCGGAAGGGGGGGAAGGGTTACCCCGGCAACCGGGCATGGCCGTCTCTCAGCCTCAAGCCGGCTCACGCCTGTTCTCGGGGCTTGGCTCCATTTGCGGCCGCGGGCCACTCGCCCTCTCTCTCTCCTTCCCTCTGTCTCTCCCCCCCTTCTCTCCCCCTCCCCCCTTCTCACCCCCCTTCTCTCCCCCGCTCCCCCTTCTCTCCCCTTCTCACCCCCTTCTCTCCCCGCTCCCCCTTCTCTCCCCCCACTCCCTCCCCCTCCTCGCCCCCTCCTCTCCCCCCTCCTCTCCCCCACTCCCTCCCCCCTCCTCGCACCCTTCTCTCCCCCTCCTCCTCCCCTCCCCCCTCCTCCCCCCCACCCTCCCTCCCCCCCCTGCCCTCACTTCCCTGCCCTCCCTCCCCCCTCCCTGCCCTCGCCCGCACTCTCTTCCCCCCAGTCGCTCTCTCTCTTCCCCCCAGTCGCTCTCTCTCTTTCCCCCCGTCGCTCTCTTTCTTTCCCCCCAGTCGCTCTCTCTCTTTCCCCCCAGTTGCTCTCTCTCTTTCCCCCCAGTTGCTCTCTCTCTTTCCCCCCAGTCGCTCTCTCTCTTCCCCCCAGTCGCTCTCTCTCTTCCCCCCAGTCGCGCTCTCTCTTCCCCCAGTCGCTCTCTCTCTTCCCCCCAGTCACTCTCTCTCTCTCTTCCAACAACAACATGCCCTCGAAAAAGCCTCGGCACCGCCGGGCACTTCAGCTAGTGTTTAATATATTTAGCTTGAGAAAAGCTCATCCATCCTTCAGCCATTTCATCCAGATACCATCCCTCACTTTCTCTCACCTTCCAGATGAGGCTAACACAACTTCCAGAGTCCTGTAGCCCCATCAGAAATTCCTCTCCATCCCCCCATGGGCAATCATGCAGGGCCCAGAAGGTGATTATGTTAGGTTTCAGTATCTGCCTATTAACACATCATTTTCTAAATGCTTTTTAGTCATAATTGCATCACTATAAACTCATCAATCAAGTCTACTACACAATGGTTGCCCCCATCATGTACCCAGTTGCACCATAGACTAAACAAACATAGAAATAGTATTGGATTAGAAAATTAACCTTAAGTTGGTGAACATATTTTACCCTTCACTAATTCAGCTCCTATTCTCTGCATCATATAAATATGGAAGACCATCCAACCTACTAGATCTAATTTTATTTGAGGACTACATCAGAGATCAATTAAAGACTTTTCAAAGCAGTCTTGCATTTATTGTATCAACATTTCCTTATGACATTGCTAAAGGCTCAAGTTTTTCCTACATTGTTAGAGGCTGATGCAACAGTTACATTATAAAATCATATTCTAAGGAAGTTTTTTGTAACCACTTATGGTAATAAATTTATAGCTATTTTTCACTGTAGATTATTGTGGAAGGTAAAAAATACTATATTATAGACACATACCTTTTTGCCACTATTTCGCCTCTTCCCTTCTCATTCATCTACTGAAAATGCCTTTCATTCAGAGTTCTTTTAGAAGGTGAAGATGAATTAAAAACATCTTTTTGAAATAGATGTGAGGCTGACTGGATAATTCATAAGTGATATTCAGCTGCGACTGGGAGTCCCGAAGGTTGTGTTGCCTGCCAGGGTTAAGGACATCTCCTTGGGGCTGGAGAAAAACTTGGAGCAGGAGGGGGAGGATCCAGTTTTCGTGGTTCACATAGGAACCAACGACATAGCTAGAACTAGGAATGAGGTTCTGCTGAGGGAGTTTGAGGAGTTATGGTCCAAAAAGCAGAACCTTAAAGGTTATAATCTCTGAATTACTACCTGAGCCACATGCAAATTGGCAAAGAGACAAACAGATTAGAGGATAAATGCGTGGTTGAAAGAGTGGTGTGGGAGGCAGGGATTTCAATTTATGGGCACTGGTAACAGTACTGGGGAAAGAGGGAGCAGTTCCGTTGGGACTTACTCCACTTAAACCAGGCATGGACCAGTATCCTGGTGAATCGAATAACTAGGGTGGTAGATAATGTTCTAAACTAATAAGCGGGGGTGGGGAGGAGGGTTCAGGTATGGGTAAATTTATAAATCTAAAGGGAAAAGTCAAGGCTGTAGAGCAGAGTAGTGATTTGGGTAAAATCAAGCAGAGTGCGTCAAGAAGGGACAGAAAACAAAGGTAATAGTGACAAAGGTCACATCAGGGAAAAACAGTAAAAAGTTAAAATTTATTATATCTGAATGCACGAAGCATTCATAACAAGTTAGATGAATTAATGGCACAAATAGATTTAAATGAGACGTGGTTGCAGGGTGGCCACGATTGGGAACTGAAATATTCCAGGGTACTTCATTTTTAGAAAAGATGGGCCAGATGGAAAAGTAGAGTGGGTGGGTGGGAGGGTGGGCAGGGATAGCCCTCATAATAAAGGGTGAGATAAAGACAGTAGTGAGAAAGGATAATAACCCAGACAAACAGGATGTAGAATCAGTATGGGTTAAGGTGCCACACAAGAGGTTGTTGGACAAGATTAGGGCTCATGTGATTGGGGGTAATATATTAGCTTGGATTGAGGATTGGTTAATGGACAGAAAACAGAGAGTAGGAATGAACAGGTCATTTTCAGTTTGACAGGTTGCAACTAGTGGGTACCACAAGGATCAGTGCTTGGGGCCTTAGATATTTACAACCTATATCAATTACTTAAATGGCGGAGCCGAGTGTAATGTATCCAAGTTTGCAGACAATACAAAGCTAGGTGGGAAAGTAAACTGTGAGGAGGACACAAAAGTGCTGCAAAAGGATAGAAACATAGAAACATAGAAGATAGGAGCAGGAGTAGGCCATTCGGATATAAACAGGTTAAGTGAGTGGGAAAGAAGATTGCAGATGGAGTATAATGTGGGGAAATGTGAAATTATCCACTTCAGTAGGAAGAATAGAAACGCATAATATTTTAAAAAGGTGAGAGATTAGTAAGTATTGGTATGCAGAGGGATTTGGGTATCTTTGCACAAGAATTACAGAAAGTTAACATGCAAGTACAGCAAGAAATTAGGAAGGCGAATGGTATGTTAGCCTTTATTGCAAGGGTTTGGAGTATAAGAGTAAGGAAGTCTTGCTGCAATTATACAGGGCTTTGGTGAGACCACGCCTGGAGCACTGTGCACAGTTTTGGTCTCCTTATCCGAGAAAGGATATACTTGCCTTAGATTGGGTGCAACAAAGATTCACTGGATTGATTCCTGGGATGAGAGGGTTGTCCTATGAGGAGACATTGAATAGAATTGGCCGATATTCTCTGGCATTTAGAAGAATGAGAAATTATCTCATTGAAATGTATAAAATTATTCCAATGGGGTCTTGTCCTGCAAAGACATATGGTCATTTAACACTTTTGGTGCTCTTAATACGGGAATGCTGATAGGCCATCCCAGTATGAGTAGAGCTTGTTAATGGCTCTTGCCAATAGCTAATAAGTGGGACTTCAGTGAGCATTTGTCTCATAGGAGTAATTTGCTTCCCAGAGGAAAGGTTGTGTGATCGATGTGCTGCTCTGTCCTGCCTCATAATCTAAAACTTATGTATTATTTGGTTTCTCATTTATGATTACAGAATAGTGCATTCTGGTTGTTTTTTCAATGGCGTAGTTGGAAGCTAACTTTCCTCACTAGATCACAAGCTGAGGCTATTATCAAGCTGTCTACAGGAGAATAGGGCAGATTG
Source organism: Somniosus microcephalus (assembly GCF_052327205.1). NCBI lineage: Eukaryota > Metazoa > Chordata > Chondrichthyes > Squaliformes > Somniosidae > Somniosus > Somniosus microcephalus. Next base: position 100,219,801 of record NC_140992.1, on the reverse strand, counting down.
TTTGATCTGGTACTTAATCAGATAAAGGAGAGTTGTATTTGTAAGAAGAGACAGGATAGACAATGGCCTGATATTAATTCAGAGAAGCGTTGGGAGCTGGGGTCCAATATCGCATGGGAAACCCAGAAGAAAGTTCAGTGCGTTTGTCAGTGTTTAGCGCAGCCAGCCAGGGAAGAGATGAATTGATGGGGACCAATGGGGGGATGTGCAACAGGTGGTTGGTTGGTTGCAGGACTGCTTTGTGTCAGTGGCATTATGGGGGTGGCGGGTAGTGGGTAGCGGCGGGGGGGGCAGGGGTGGGAAGAGTGGCCATTGTTTGTGCTTCTGCCATTGGTCCACTGGTGCAACTTAAGTGAACCTTACATTAATAAGGGCATCCTTGGCATCCCTGGCAGCAATGTGATCAGCTGGTGGTGCATTGCCCTCATCACCTGCCTTCTCTTCATCTTCCTCCTCCTCCTCCTACTCGGAATCGTCCAAAGAGGATCTGAGCTCTGTGCCTTGTTCCTCCTGCAGGTCCAAACCTTGCTGCTGTGCAATGTTGTGCTGAGCACAGCACACCACGACCATTCTGGACACCCTAGCTGGTGTGTACTAAAGGGTGCCTCCAGATCTGTCTAGGCACCTGAAGCGCATCTTCAGCATGCCGATGGCTTGCTCGATTACACATCTAGTGATCATATGACATTCACTGTAATACCGTTGGGCTTCATCAGTCGGGTTTCTGATGGGTGTCATCAGCCAAGATTGAAGTGGGTATCCTTTATCTCATAACAGCCACCCCTTAAGTCCCCTTGTATCATGACAGCTCCCTGAGAACCTTGTGCACACCACAATATCTTTTTGTGGTTACACACCAGCTGCACATTGATGGCGTGGAAGCCCTTGCGGTTGACAAATATTCCTGGTTAATGTGAGGGTGGCTGGATTGCCACGTGCATGCAGTTGATGATGCCCTGCACCTGTGGAAAACCAGCCAGAGATGCAAACCTGAGCGCCCACTCATTCTGACTGGCGTCATCACATGTGAGATTCACAGAATTGCTGGCCTTGACAAACAAGCCATCAGTCACCTCTCTTACGCATTTGTGTGCCGCCGACTGGGAGATCCTGGATACGTCTCCAGCAGAGCCCTGGAAAGATCCAGAGGCTAAAAAGTTGAGGGCGGTGGTGACTTTGACAGCCACTGGTAATGCGTGGCCACCAGGTCCAGCAGGGAGCAGGTCTTCTTCTTCGAGGCTGTAGATGTCTGCCACCACCTGACGCAACAACCTAAGCCTCCTGAGACACTGCTGTTCGGACATGTTGAGGAAACTCAGTCTCTGCCTGTACACCCTATGTCTCCTGCGAGCTGCACCTCTCTGCTGCTGCCCTCTCTGCTCCTGCCCCCTCTACTCTCCCGTTACAGGTCTCTGAACAGCAGGCGGCTGCTGCTGGTGCTAGTGCTGGTGCTGGTGTGATCATATTGGTCCTTGTCCGAGGTTCAATCTAAGGCAGCCAAAACGCCACCCATCCTCATGTGATTGAGAAAACCTCCAAAGTGTAGAAAGTGAGGCATACTACTTCCATTCATTCATCACATGCTTTAAATTGTAAGTTTCAGCTTGTTGAATCCGTGAATCTTAAAGTATGATGTTCTTCAATAACTAGACGGAGGCTGCAGATTAACAATCAACAGGTGTTTACTGGAGGAGGCCTAACAGTACAGATGCCTGCTCAAGGCTTATATACAGGTGTGGTCACTGCCGGTACGACAGTATACAGGAGCTGTAAAAGTAGTTCTCTCTTAAAGGTACATACACTACAATTCTTCCCCTTTTAGATTAACAGTACCCATAACGTTCAAATAACAGTTAACACTTTAACATGCACATTTAACTGAAATAGTCCATTTATAGATTCAGTCTTTGGGGCGGCTTCCTGATCCTTTCTGGATAGCACCGTTCCTGAGTGTCTTGTTCTTGGTGCGGAGGCGATTCTGGCCCCCTTTCGACGGTTAGTTCATCAGTTTCCGCTGCTGCTGTTTCTGGGGTAAATGCTACCGGTATGTCGGATTCATCCCCAGGTATGCGAGACATGGGGTTGACTCGTTCCTGTGACGCTAGGATCTGGTCGACGTGGCATCTCACAATGTTCTCCCCAACATCCACTGTGTACATTAGTGGCCCCTGCCGTGTGCATATCGTTCCGGGTTGCCATTTCTCTGTTCGGTAGTCGCGGGCCAAGACTGTTTGTCCTTCATTGAAGCTCCTTGTCGGCTTCTCATTGATGTGCTGGAATTGCTTATCCTCAACATTTCTTCGCACATTTGGTCTGAGCAAATCCAGACGAGATCTCAACCTTCGGTTAAAGAACATCATGGCCGGGGTCTGGTTGGTAACTGCATGTGTCGCATTTCTGTAGGCTAACAGGAAATTTTCCACCTTATGCTGTAGTGGAATGTCATCATCGCACATGGCCCTTATTGCCTTTTTAAAGGTTTGTACGAACCTCTCAGCCAATCCATTTGTGGCTGGATGATACCGGGCGGATGTGTAATGCCTTACCTCATTCCTTCTCCTAAATTTCCGAAACTCTTCGGACACAAACTGTGGTCCGTTATCAGAGCAAATCTGCTCTGGCAAGCCGTTCCTGGCAAATATGGTCCGTAGGACTGCAATCGTTTTCTCCGTAGTGGTGGAGGACATTTTGATCACCTCAGGCCATTTCGAGTGCGTATACATTGCTATTAAGAACATTGAGTTCATGAATGGACCAGCAAAATCAATATGCACCCATTGCCATGGAGAGGAGGGCCACTCCCATGGGTGTAGAGGGGCATGTGGTGGTGCATTTTGGACCTTCTGGCATCCTGAGCAGCTCTTTGTTAGGTCCTCGATTTGTTGATCGATCCCCGGCCACCACACATAAGCCCTAGCAAGGCTTTTCATTTTCACCCCTCCCAGATGGCCTTCGTGAAGCTCATTGAGCACTCTCTCCCTTAACTTGGGTGGAATTACCACTCGGGATCCACACATCACTGTCCCCTGGCATACTGACAGCTGTTCTCTTCTGGATGAGAATGCTGGCAACAGTGAGTCGCCATGTGTTGGCCATCCATTCACCGTCAAATCATATACCCGAGACAGTGTCAGATCATTTCGGGTCTCCTTCTCTAAATCCGCGTTAGTTACTGGCAAGCGTTCAATTATCGACGAATAAAATATTTCGATAGGGTCCACTGCTGGTGCTTCCTCCACAGTAGGCAGTGGCAGGCGTGATAGCCCATCAGCGTTTCCATGCTGTTTCGTGCCCTTATACTCTATTTCATATTGGTTCGCCCCTAGAAAAAGGGACCATCTTTGTAGCCGTTGTGCAGTAATCACCGGAACGCCCTTCTTTGGATTAAAGATGGAGACAAGTGGTTGGTGGCCAGTCAGCAAGGTGAACTTCTGCCCATGCAGATAGTGGTTGAATTTTTTTACTCCCCATACTAGGCTGAGGGCCTCCCTGTCAATCTGGGTGTAGTTGCGCTCGGCTGAGGTTAGTGACCGAGACGCAAAGGCTACTGGCCTCTCCAACCCATCTGGGAATTTGTGCGACAGCACCGTTCCAATACCATAGAGTGATGCATCACATGATAACCGAATTGGTAGTGCTGGGTTGAAATGGGCCAACACCTCTTTTGATGTGATCAATTCTTTGCAGTTCTGGAAAGCTCGTTTACATTCTTCATTCCACTTCCGTGGTACCCCCGTTTGCAGTAGGGTGTTCAGTGGGTGTAATACTGTAGACAAATTTGGTAAGAACTTATGGTAGTAGTTCACCAGCCCGAGGAATGACCTCAGTTGTGACACATTTTCCGGGGCTGGAGCCTTGACTACTGCCTCAATCTTTTCAGGGGACTTATGTAACCCCTCTTCATCAATAACGTGGCCACAATACGAGATCTGCTTCTGGAAAAACTCGCACTTGTGGCGATTAGCTCGTAGCCCATATTCCTTTAATCTAGTGAGCACCTTCTCCAGGTTGGCGAGGTGATCACTGTCATTTTCGCCCGTGACCAGGATGTCGCCCAAATAACACTGGGTCCCTGGAATCCCTTGCAGGACTTGATCCATTGCCCTTTGCCAAATAGCGGGAGCTGATGCTACCCCGAACACCAGCCGGTTGTATTGGTAGAGACCATTATGAGTGTTGATCGTGAGGTATTGTTTCGAGGCTTCTTCTACCTCAATTTGCAGGTACGCCTGGGCCAGATCAATCTTAGTGAAGCATTTACCTCCAGATAGCGAGGCGAAAATTTCTTCAATCCGTGGAAGCGGATATTGTACCATGTGAAGGGTTGGTTTCACTGTCACCTTAAAATCCCCACAGATGCGGACCTTCTTTGGTTCCCCAGGCGTATTACTCAATGATCTCTTCATTACAGGAACGATGGTTGTAGCCCACTCGCTCCAGTCCACTTTGGACAGTACTCCTGAACGTTCCAAACCTTCCAGCTCTGCTTCAACGGCTGGTCGGATCGCATAAGGCACCGGTCTGGCCTTAAAAAACTTTGGGCTTGCATTTTCCTCTATTTTAATCGTCGCTGTTATGCCTTTTAGTGTTCCGAGTCCCTCCTGGAACACTTCTTGTGTGTCAGTTAGCATTTTTGACAGTCGTCCAGGTGTGACGTCGTCATCCTTTTTGGCCTCAACCTTCAGTGCCTGTATGGAATGCCAATCTAATTGTATCTTCCGGATTCATTCACGTCCTAGTAGTGGTGGTCCTCCATCTGGCAATACATATAGGTCCATTTTTGGTATTTCCTGGCCTTTGTATATCACGTTCACCCATATTTTTCCTTTGGGGTAGACTTTTTGTCCCGTGTACGTCTTCAAGACAATCTCTGTAGCTTTCAAGGGTATTTGTGAGAATAGCCGCTTGTAGTCCCTTCGGTTTATGACTGTTAGGGCTGATCCTGTGTCCAATTCCATTTTCACTTGGACTCCGTCTATCTTGAGCGTGACCCAGATAGTCTGATGATCCTCCATTTTGATTACCTTATGTAGTTTCAGACAACCCAGCTCCTTGCTTCCGGAGTCTGTATCACTTTTCTGTTCGTCTGAGCTACTGACCATCACCTTATGTACCTTTTTGTACTTCTACTGTGGAGATTTCTTGCTGCTGGTTTTCTTCCCTGACCTGCAGACTCTTGCTATATGTCCTGGTTTTCCACACTGTCTGCACACTTGGTCCTTGAACCAACAATCCTTCTGGTCGTGTGTTGTTCTGCCGCAGCGATAACACTTCCCTGCTCCATATGACATTTCATTGGTGCCATAGATACATAGATATATAGAAGATAGGAGCAGGAGTAGGCCATTTGGCCCTTCGAGCCTGCTCCGCCATTCAATGAGATCATGGCTGATCATCCAAATTCAGTACCCGGTCCCTGCCTTCTCCCCATACCCCTTGATCCCTTTAGCCTTAAGAAATATATCCATCTCTTTCTTGAATGTACTTAATGAACTGGCCTCCACCGCCCTCTGTGGCAGAGAATTCCACAGGTTCACCACTCTCTGGGTGAAGAAATTCCTCCTCATTTCAGTCCTAAATGGCTTACCCCTTATGCTTAGACTATGACCCCTGGTTCTGGACTCCCCGGCCATCAGAAACATCCTTCCTGCATCTAGTCTGTCCAGGCTTGACAGAATTTTATAGGTTTCGATGAGATCCTCTCTCAATCTTCTAAACTCCAGTGAGTATAAGCCCAATCGACACAATCTCTCCTCATACGTCATTCCTGCCATCCCAGGTATCAGCCTGGTGAATCTTCGCTGCACTCCTTCCATGGCAAGAACGTCCTTCCTCAGGTAAGGCGACCAAAACTGCACACAATACTCAAGGTGTGATCTTACGAAGGCCCTGTACAACTGCAGCAAGACATCCTTGTTCTTGAACTCGAACCCTCTTGCTACGAAGGCCAACATACCATTTGCCTTCTTAACTGCCTGCTGCACCTGCATGCTTACCTTCAGCGACTGCTGTACAAGAACACCCAGGTCTCTTTGCACTTCCCCTTCTCCCAATCTATTACCATTCAAATAATAATCTGCCTTCCTGTTTTTGCCACCATAGTGGATAACCTCACATTTATCCACATTATAGTGCATTTGCCATGTTTCTGCCCAATCACCCAACCTGTCCAAATCGTGCTGTAGTTTCACGACATCCTCCTCACAGCATACCCTCCCCCCCAGCTTTATGTCGTCTGCAAATTTGGAGATATTACATCCAATTCCCTCGTCCAGATCATTAATATATATTGTGAACAGCTGGGGTCCTAGCACCGATCCTTGTGGTACCCCACTAGTCACATCCTGCCACTCGGAAAACGACCCGTTTATTCCAACTCTTTGCTTTCTGTTCGTCAACCAGTTCTCTATCCAAGTCAATACCTTGCCCCCAATCCCATGTGCCTTAATTTTGCACGCTAATGTCTTATGCGGGACATTATCGAAAGCCTTCTGAAAGTCCAAATACACCACATCCACTGGTTCTCCCTTATCTATTTTACCAGTTACATCCTCAAAAAATTCCAGTAGATTAGTCAAGCATGATTTACCTTTTGTAAATCCATGTTGACATTGTCCGATCCAGTCACTGCTTTCCAAGTGCTCTGCTGTTACATCTTTTATAATGGACTCTAGCATTTTCCCCACTACCGATGTCAAGCTTACCGGTCTATAATTCCCCGCCTTTTCTCTACCACCTTTTTTGAATAGTGGGGTAACATTAGCTACCCGCCAATCCATGGGTACCGTTCCAGAGTCTATCGAGTTCTGGAAGATGACCAGCAATGCATCTACTATTTCTAGGGCCACTTCCTTAAGTACCCTGGGATGTAGATTATCAGGCCCTGGGGATTTATCGGCCTTCAGTCCCATCAATTTTCCTAACACCATTTCCCTACAAATACTGATTTCTTTCAGTTCCACCCTTTCATCAGACCCTATGTTCCCCGGCATCTCTGGGAGGTTATTTGTGTCCTCCTTTGTGAAGACAGAACCAAAATATGTATTTAGTTGGTCTGCCATTTCTTTGTTCCCCATTATAAATTCCCCCAATTCTGACTGCAAGGGACCTACGCTTGACTTCACCAATCTTTTTCTCTTCACATATCTATAAAAGCTTATACAGTCAGTTTTTATGTTCTCTGCAAGCTTACTCTCATATTCTATTTTCCCTTTCTTAATTAATCCCTTTGTCCTCCTTTGTTGAATCCTAAACTGCTCCCAATCCTCAGGATTATTGCTTTTTCTGGCCAATTTATATGCCCTCTCCTTGGACCTTATGCTATCCCTAATTTCCCTTGTTAGCCACGGTTGGATCACCTTTTTTGTTTTATTTTTATGCCAAACTGGGATGAACAAATTCTGTATTTCATCCATTCGGTCTTTGAATGTTTGCCATTGCCTATCCACCGTCAACCCTTTGAGTGCCATTCCCCAATCAATCCTACCCAACTCGCTCCTCAGACCATCATAGTTTCCTTTATTTAAATTGAGGACCCTAGTCTCCGAGTCAACTACTTCATTCTCCATCTTAATGAAGAATTCGATCATATTATGATCGCTCTGACCCAAGGGGCCTCTTACAACAAGATTGCTAATTAATCCTTTCTCGTTACATAATGCCCAGTCTAAGATGGCCTGATCTCTGGTTGGTTCCTCGACATATTGGTCGAGGAAACCATCCCGTAAACACTCCAGGAATTCCTCCTCCACAGTATTGTTACTCATTTGGTTGGCCCAATCTATATGTAGATTAAAGTCACCCATGATGACTACTGTGCCCTTATTGCACGCCTCTTTAATTTCTCTTTTAATGCCATCCCCAACCTCCGCCTTACTGCTTGGAGGTCTATAAACCACTCCCACTAACGTTTTTTTCCCCTTAGTATTTCTCAATTCTACCCATACAGATTCCACCTCATCAGAGCTAATATCCTTCATTACAATTGTGTTAATCCCTTCTTTAACCAGTAATGCTACCCCACCTCCCTTTCCTTTTTGCCTATCTTTCCTGAATATCGAATACCCCTGGCTGTTGAGTTCCCAGTCCTGGCCTTCCTTGAGCCACGTTTCCATAATCCCAACCAAATCGTATTTGTTTACTTCTATTTGCGCAGCCAATTCATCCACCTTATTACAAATGCCATATTCTTGCGGTCTCCGTTGTATCTCTGCAGCGCCCCGTGCGGCTGCTTCATGTGATACTGCCATGCTGAAAGCCTTGTCCAGCGTAAGATTCTTTTCTGATAGAAGCCGTTTCTGGGTTTCTTCACTTTGAAGCCCACACACAAACTTGTCCCTTAACGTATCTGCTAGTCCCATTCCAAACTGACAGTGTTCCTGCTATCAGCAGCGGTATGGGGTTTAAGTGGTCCTGTAGGATTTCCACTATGCTTTCAAATTCCTTATCCACTGGCTTCTCTGGGGTTATTAGGTTTTGCAGTAAGCCATACATTTTTGCACCCATGGAATTCAACAAAACCAGTGCTTTCCTGGCATCTGGCACTTCATTCGCCTTGCAGTACACCTCAATGCGTTCCACATATGTCGCCCAATCTCCGACTTCATTGTCGAACGCAGTGACACTGCCACTCTTCGGCATCCCTGGGTGTGGTTAGACTTTCTAAAATGGCGTCTCCCGCAATCTCCCTTCTTCTCCGCTGGCTCAAAATGGCGTCTCCCGTGCTTTCCCTTCTTCCTGCGCTCGCCCTTCTTCTCTGCTGCGGCTTCAAAAATGGTGTCTCCCGCACTCTCCCTTTTTCTCCGCGGCTCAATGGCGTCTCCCGCGCTCCCTTTCTTTCCCCCGCGGACGCTGCTCAGCCCTTGAGCCCTGGCTGCGCTCTGCGCGTTCTCCTGTACGCCTCTCTCGTTGCCGCCGCTCGGTCCTGAACCCCGGCTGTGCTTTACCCTCTCTCTCTTTTTGTTTTCCATCGACGCCGCTTGGTCTTCAACCCCCGGCTGCGCCCTGTGCGCTTTACCCTCTCTCTTACCCCGTCGACGCTGCTCGGCCTTTTCTGTGCCGTCGGTCGGCTCCAGCCGCCGCTGTCCGGGAAGGGTCTGCGCTGTACCTGTTGCCAGTCTGTTGCTGGATCGTCGTGGCTGGAGAACCAAGCCCAGCTCTCAACAGCCTCCCCTGCGATGTTCACTCTCTGCCGGATGACTGGGCGGTTGCTCGTGGTCGACGCCCGTGTTTCTGGCCTCGACTTTCTTCCACCGTCCTCCCGGAGCGAATCCTTGGAAGGAAATGCAGAGTTGCAGGTAGATTCGAATCGACCTCGTCGCCACTGTTGAATCCGTGAATCTTAAAGTATGATGTTCTTCAATAACTAGACGGAGGCTGCAGATTAACAATCAACAGGTGTTTACTGGAGGAGGCCTAACAGTACAGATGCCTGCTCAAGGCTTATATACAGGTGTGGTCACTGCCGGTATGACAGTATACAGGAGCTGTAAAAGTAGTTCTCTCTTAAAGGTACATACACTACAATTCTTCCCCTTTTAGATTAACAGTACCCATAACGTTCAAATAACAGTTAACACTTTAACATGCACATTTAACTGAAATAGTCCATTTATAGATTCAGTCTTTGGGGCGGCTTCCTGATCCTTTCTGGATAGCACCGTTCCTGAGTGTCTTGTTCTTGGTGCGGAGGCGATTCTGGCCCCCTTTCGACGGTTAGTTCATCAGTTTCCGCTGCTGCTGTTTCTGGGGTAAATGCTACCGGTATGTCGGATTCATCCCCAGGTATGCGAGACATGGGGTTGACTCGTTCCTGTGACGCTAGGATCTGGTCGACGTGGCATCTCACAATGTTCTCCCCAACATCCACTGTGTACATTAGTGGCCCCTGCCGTGTGCATATCGTTCCGGGTTGCCATTTCTCTGTTCGGTAGTCGCGGGCCAAGACTGTTTGTCCTTCATTGAAGCTCCTTGTCGGCTTCTCATTGATGTGCTGGAATTGCTTATCCTCAACATTTCTTCGCACATTTGGTCTGAGCAAATCCAGACGAGATCTCAACCTTCGGTTAAAGAACATCATGGCCGGGGTCTGGTTGGTAACTGCATGTGTCGCATTTCTGTAGGCTAACAGGAAATTTTCCACCTTATGCTGTAGTGGAATGTCATCATCGCACATGGCCCTTATTGCCTTTTTAAAGGTTTGTACGAACCTCTCAGCCAATCCATTTGTGGCTGGATGATACCGGGCGGATGTGTAATGCCTTACCTCATTCCTTCTCCTAAATTTCCGAAACTCTTCGGACACAAACTGTGGTCCGTTATCAGAGCAAATCTGCTCTGGCAAGCCGTTCCTGGCAAATATGGTCCGTAGGACTGCAATCGTTTTCTCCGTAGTGGTGGAGGACATTTTGATCACCTCAGGCCATTTCGAGTGCGTATACATTGCTATTAAGAACATTGAGTTCATGAATGGACCAGCAAAATCAATATGCACCCATTGCCATGGAGAGGAGGGCCACTCCCATGGGTGTAGAGGGGCATGTGGTGGTGCATTTTGGACCTTCTGGCATCCTGAGCAGCTCTTTGTTAGGTCCTCGATTTGTTGATCGATCCCCGGCCACCACACATAAGCCCTAGCAAGGCTTTTCATTTTCACCCCTCCCAGATGGCCTTCGTGAAGCTCATTGAGCACTCTCTCCCTTAACTTGGGTGGAATTACCACTCGGGATCCACACATCACTGTCCCCTGGCATACTGACAGCTGTTCTCTTCTGGATGAGAATGCTGGCAACAGTGAGTCGCCATGTGTTGGCCATCCATTCACCGTCAAATCATATACCCGAGACAGTGTCAGATCATTTCGGGTCTCCTTCTCTAAATCCGCGTTAGTTACTGGCAAGCGTTCAATTATCGACGAATAAAATATTTCGATAGGGTCCACTGCTGGTGCTTCCTCCACAGTAGGCAGTGGCAGGCGTGATAGCCCATCAGCGTTTCCATGCTGTTTCGTGCCCTTATACTCTATTTCATATTGGTTCGCCCCTAGAAAAAGGGACCATCTTTGTAGCCGTTGTGCAGTAATCACCGGAACGCCCTTCTTTGGATTAAAGATGGAGACAAGTGGTTGGTGGCCAGTCAGCAAGGTGAACTTCTGCCCATGCAGATAGTGGTTGAATTTTTTTACTCCCCATACTAGGCTGAGGGCCTCCCTGTCAATCTGGGTGTAGTTGCGCTCGGCTGAGGTTAGTGACCGAGACGCAAAGGCTACTGGCCTCTCCAACCCATCTGGGAATTTGTGCGACAGCACCGTTCCAATACCATAGAGTGATGCATCACATGATAACCGAATTGGTAGTGCTGGGTTGAAATGGGCCAACACCTCTTTTGATGTGATCAATTCTTTGCAGTTCTGGAAAGCTCGTTTACATTCTTCATTCCACTTCCGTGGTACCCCCGTTTGCAGTAGGGTGTTCAGTGGGTGTAATACTGTAGACAAATTTGGTAAGAACTTATGGTAGTAGTTCACCAGCCCGAGGAATGACCTCAGTTGTGACACATTTTCCGGGGCTGGAGCCTTGACTACTGCCTCAATCTTTTCAGGGGACTTATGTAACCCCTCTTCATCAATAACGTGGCCACAATACGAGATCTGCTTCTGGAAAAACTCGCACTTGTGGCGATTAGCTCGTAGCCCATATTCCTTTAATCTAGTGAGCACCTTCTCCAGGTTGGCGAGGTGATCACTGTCATTTTCGCCCGTGACCAGGATGTCGCCCAAATAACACTGGGTCCCTGGAATCCCTTGCAGGACTTGATCCATTGCCCTTTGCCAAATAGCGGGAGCCGATGCTACCCCGAACACCAGCCGGTTGTATTGGTAGAGAACATTATGAGTGTTGATCGTGAGGTATTGTTTCGAGGCTTCTTCTACCTCAATTTGCAGGTACGCCTGGGCCAGATCAATCTTAGTGAAGCATTTACCTCCAGATAGCGAGGCGAAAATTTCTTCAATCCGTGGAAGCGGATATTGTACCATGTGAAGGGTTGGTTTCACTGTCACCTTAAAATCCCCACAGATGCGGACCTTCTTTGGTTCCCCAGGCGTATTACTCAATGATCTCTTCATTACAGGAACGATGGTTGTAGCCCACTCGCTCCAGTCCACTTTGGACAGTACTCCTGAACGTTCCAAACCTTCCAGCTCTGCTTCAACGGCTGGTCGGATCGCATAAGGCACCGGTCTGGCCTTAAAAAACTTTGGGCTTGCATTTTCCTCTATTTTAATCGTCGCTGTTATGCCTTTTAGTGTTCCGAGTCCCTCCTGGAACACTTCTTGTGTGTCAGTTAGCATTTTTGACAGTCGTCCAGGTGTGACGTCGTCATCCTTTTTGGCCTCAACCTTCAGTGCCTGTATGGAATACCAATCTAATTGTATCTTCCGGATTCATTCACGTCCTAGTAGTGGTGGTCCTCCATCTGGCAATACATATAGGTCCATTTTTGGTATTTCCTGGCCTTTGTATATCACGTTCACCCATATTTTTCCTTTGGGGTAGACTTTTTGTCCCGTGTACGTCTTCAAGACAATCTCTGTAGCTTTCAAGGGTATTTGTGAGAATAGCCGCTTGTAGTCCCTTCGGTTTATGACTGTTAGGGCTGATCCTGTGTCCAATTCCATTTTCACTTGGACTCCGTCTATCTTGAGCGTGACCCAGATAGTCTGATGATCCTCCATTTTGATTACCTTATGTAGTTTCAGACAACCCAGCTCCTTGCTTCCGGAGTCTGTATCACTTTTCTGTTCGTCTGAGCTACTGACCATCACCTTATGTACCTTTTTGTACTTCTACTGTGGAGATTTCTTGCTGCTGGTTTTCTTCCCTGACCTGCAGACTCTTGCTATATGTCCTGGTTTTCCACACTGTCTGCACACTTGGTCCTTGAACCAACAATCCTTCTGGTCGTGTGTTGTTCTGCCGCAGCGATAACACTTCCCTGCTCCATATGACATTTCATTGGTGCCATAGATACATAGATATATAGAAGATAGGAGCAGGAGTAGGCCATTTGGCCCTTCGAGCCTGCTCCGCCATTCAATGAGATCATGGCTGATCATCCAAATTCAGTACCCGGTCCCTGCCTTCTCCCCATACCCCTTGATCCCTTTAGCCTTAAGAAATATATCCATCTCTTTCTTGAATATACTTAATGAACTGGCCTCCACCGCCCTCTGTGGCAGAGAATTCCACAGGTTCACCACTCTCTGGGTGAAGAAATTCCTCCTCATTTCAGTCCTAAATGGCTTACCCCTTATGCTTAGACTATGACCCCTGGTTCTGGACTCCCCGGCCATCAGAAACATCCTTCCTGCATCTAGTCTGTCCAGGCTTGACAGAATTTTATAGGTTTCGATGAGATCCTCTCTCAATCTTCTAAACTCCAGTGAGTATAAGCCCAATCGACACAATCTCTCCTCATACGTCATTCCTGCCATCCCAGGTATCAGCCTGGTGAATCTTCGCTGCACTCCTTCCATGGCAAGAACGTCCTTCCTCAGGTAAGGCGACCAAAACTGCACACAATACTCAAGGTGTGATCTTACGAAGGCCCTGTACAACTGCAGCAAGACATCCTTGTTCTTGAACTCGAACCCTCTTGCTACGAAGGCCAACATACCATTTGCCTTCTTAACTGCCTGCTGCACCTGCATGCTTACCTTCAGCGACTGCTGTACAAGAACACCCAGGTCTCTTTGCACTTCCCCTTCTCCCAATCTATTACCATTCAAATAATAATCTGCCTTCCTGTTTTTGCCACCATAGTGGATAACCTCACATTTATCCACATTATAGTGCATTTGCCATGTTTCTGCCCAATCACCCAACCTGTCCAAATCGTGCTGTAGTTTCACGACATCCTCCTCACAGCATACCCTCCCCCCCAGCTTTATGTCGTCTGCAAATTTGGAGATATTACATCCAATTCCCTCGTCCAGATCATTAATATATATTGTGAACAGCTGGGGTCCTAGCACCGATCCTTGTGGTACCCCACTAGTCACATCCTGCCACTCGGAAAACGACCCGTTTATTCCAACTCTTTGCTTTCTGTTCGTCAACCAGTTCTCTATCCAAGTCAATACCTTGCCCCCAATCCCATGTGCCTTAATTTTGCACGCTAATGTCTTATGCGGGACATTATCGAAAGCCTTCTGAAAGTCCAAATACACCACATCCACTGGTTCTCCCTTATCTATTTTACCAGTTACATCCTCAAAAAATTCCAGTAGATTAGTCAAGCATGATTTACCTTTTGTAAATCCATGTTGACATTGTCCGATCCAGTCACTGCTTTCCAAGTGCTCTGCTGTTACATCTTTTATAATGGACTCTAGCATTTTCCCCACTACCGATGTCAAGCTTACCGGTCTATAATTCCCCGCCTTTTCTCTACCACCTTTTTTGAATAGTGGGGTAACATTAGCTACCCGCCAATCCATGGGTACCGTTCCAGAGTCTATCGAGTTCTGGAAGATGACCAGCAATGCATCTACTATTTCTAGGGCCACTTCCTTAAGTACCCTGGGATGTAGATTATCAGGCCCTGGGGATTTATCGGCCTTCAGTCCCATCAATTTTCCTAACACCATTTCCCTACAAATACTGATTTCTTTCAGTTCCACCCTTTCATCAGACCCTATGTTCCCCGGCATCTCTGGGAGGTTATTTGTGTCCTCCTTTGTGAAGACAGAACCAAAATATGTATTTAGTTGGTCTGCCATTTCTTTGTTCCCCATTATAAATTCCCCCAATTCTGACTGCAAGGGACCTACGCTTGACTTCACCAATCTTTTTCTCTTCACATATCTATAAAAGCTTATACAGTCAGTTTTTATGTTCTCTGCAAGCTTACTCTCATATTCTATTTTCCCTTTCTTAATTAATCCCTTTGTCCTCCTTTGTTGAATCCTAAACTGCTCCCAATCCTCAGGATTATTGCTTTTTCTGGCCAATTTATATGCCCTCTCCTTGGACCTTATGCTATCCCTAATTTCCCTTGTTAGCCACGGTTGGATCACCTTTTTTGTTTTATTTTTATGCCAAACTGGGATGAACAAATTCTGTATTTCATCCATTCGGTCTTTGAATGTTTGCCATTGCCTATCCACCGTCAACCCTTTGAGTGCCATTCCCCAATCAATCCTACCCAACTCGCTCCTCAGACCATCATAGTTTCCTTTATTTAAATTGAGGACCCTAGTCTCCGAGTCAACTACTTCATTCTCCATCTTAATGAAGAATTCGATCATATTATGATCGCTCTGACCCAAGGGGCCTCTTACAACAAGATTGCTAATTAATCCTTTCTCGTTACATAATGCCCAGTCTAAGATGGCCTGATCTCTGGTTGGTTCCTCGACATATTGGTCGAGGAAACCATCCCGTAAACACTCCAGGAATTCCTCCTCCACAGTATTGTTACTCATTTGGTTGGCCCAATCTATATGTAGATTAAAGTCACCCATGATGACTACTGTGCCCTTATTGCACGCCTCTTTAATTTCTCTTTTAATGCCATCCCCAACCTCCGCCTTACTGCTTGGAGGTCTATAAACCACTCCCACTAACGTTTTTTTCCCCTTAGTATTTCTCAATTCTACCCATACAGATTCCACCTCATCAGAGCTAATATCCTTCATTACAATTGTGTTAATCCCTTCTTTAACCAGTAATGCTACCCCACCTCCCTTTCCTTTTTGCCTATCTTTCCTGAATATCGAATACCCCTGGCTGTTGAGTTCCCAGTCCTGGCCTTCCTTGAGCCACGTTTCCATAATCCCAACCAAATCGTATTTGTTTACTTCTATTTGCGCAGCCAATTCATCCACCTTATTACAAATGCCATATTCTTGCGGTCTCCGTTGTATCTCTGCAGCGCCCCGTGCGGCTGCTTCATGTGATACTGCCATGCTGAAAGCCTTGTCCAGCGTAAGATTCTTTTCTGATAGAAGCCGTTTCTGGGTTTCTTCACTTTGAAGCCCACACACAAACTTGTCCCTTAACGTATCTGCTAGTCCCATTCCAAACTGACAGTGTTCCTGCTATCAGCAGCGGTATGGGGTTTAAGTGGTCCTGTAGGATTTCCACTATGCTTTCAAATTCCTTATCCACTGGCTTCTCTGGGGTTATTAGGTTTTGCAGTAAGCCATACATTTTTGCACCCATGGAATTCAACAAAACCAGTGCTTTCCTGGCATCTGGCACTTCATTCGCCTTGCAGTACACCTCAATGCGTTCCACATATGTCGCCCAATCTCCGACTTCATTGTCGAACGCAGTGACACTGCCACTCTTCGGCATCCCTGGGTGTGGTTAGACTTTCTAAAATGGCGTCTCCCGCAATCTCCCTTCTTCTCCGCTGGCTCAAAATGGCGTCTCCCGTGCTTTCCCTTCTTCCTGCGCTCGCCCTTCTTCTCTGCTGCGGCTTCAAAAATGGTGTCTCCCGCACTCTCCCTTTTTCTCCGCGGCTCAATGGCGTCTCCCGCGCTCCCTTTCTTTCCCCCGCGGACGCTGCTCAGCCCTTGAGCCCTGGCTGCGCTCTGCGCGTTCTCCTGTACGCCTCTCTCGTTGCCGCCGCTCGGTCCTGAACCCCGGCTGTGCTTTACCCTCTCTCTCTTTTTGTTTTCCATCGACGCCGCTTGGTCTTCAACCCCCGGCTGCGCCCTGTGCGCTTTACCCTCTCTCTTACCCCGTCGACGCTGCTCGGCCTTTTCTGTGCCGTCGGTCGGCTCCAGCCGCCGCTGTCCGGGAAGGGTCTGCGCTGTACCTGTTGCCAGTCTGTTGCTGGATCGTCGTGGCTGGAGAACCAAGCCCAGCTCTCAACAGCCTCCCCTGCGATGTTCACTCTCTGCCGGATGACTGGGCGGTTGCTCGTGGTCGACGCCCGTGTTTCTGGCCTCGACTTTCTTCCACCGTCCTCCCGGAGCGAATCCTTGGAAGGAAATGCAGAGTTGCAGGTAGATTCGAATCGACCTCGTCGCCACTGTTGAATCCGTGAATCTTAAAGTATGATGTTCTTCAATAACTAGACGGAGGCTGCAGATTAACAATCAACAGGTGTTTACTGGAGGAGGGTAGTCTAAAGACTAACAGTACAGATGCCTGCTCAAGGCTTATATACAGGTGTGGTCACTGCCGGTACTACAGTATACAGGAGCTGTAAAAGTAGTTCTCTCTTAAAGGTACATACACTACACAGCTCGGAGAATGCAAGGTTTCTTAGGGATACTACAATTTGCTATGAATATGAACAAAGAGGGTTGGGACAGTGCCCGAATTGTAATTGTAACAAATGTGTTAATTCATTTAAAATAGGGCAGTAAATGCCTTTGCTAGAATTGCAAACAATGGAATTTCATATGACCAAATTAATACACGGATTATTAATATAGCACAGCACCAGCTTATGTGTACCAGTGTAACAAAAACTAGGTTCCTCCATTTTGTTGGGGGCGTATTTTCTTTTCACTTTGAACCTTATGTTCTTCCAAGTATTAGTTGTGTACTGGCACCAAAAACCTCACCCAGAGATCTGACAATAGTACCAGAAACATTAATTTTACAAATGGCAGAAAATACTAAATTGGATAACATCAGAAAATCCCAGCGAATCTGTGAACAGATTAGCCATATAAATGCAGAAGACAAGATGTGCTGGAATCTTCTTATATGTTACAAGACATTACTACAAAATCTCTACTCATACTACCATCTAGACCCACACTTAGGTTTAGATTAACTACTTTATTGAGAGTATAATCCTTTCTTTAACTGCGAGGTTGCTGAGTTACGGTTCTTTACTTTGTTATCAGCAGGCAAGTGTATTGTATGCAGTTGTCTATTCAATGGAATGCCAGCTAGTCAGGATGTTTCAGTGTGCAATGTGATGTCCAAGAACTGTGACCCCCCACATTACCAACGGGCCTTATGCCAGTGTATTGACTGATATCATCAAATATTCCACAATGGTTCTTATACTGCTAGGAAGAAACAGGCCACCAATTAATAATGACAGAATCTCTGGGGTTTACGGGTACAGTAGCCTAGTGGTTATAGTCTTGGTCTAGCAACCTAGGGGTTGTGAGTTCAAATCCCACTTGGCATGTTGTGAAATTGAAAACAACAAACCTGGTCATTTATGTGCTGGCACCAAGAGTAACATGAGCATGGAACACCCAACTAGTTCACTAATGTCCTTCAGGAAAGGGACCTACCACCACGACCCTCAGTTTGGCCTTCACGCGAGTCCAGTACAAGACCATGTGGTTCTCTCTTAAAGCCCTCAGAACAGCTAAGGATGGATAATAAATATTGCTTTGCCATCCACAAAATCAAAATGTTAAAACAGTTTAATTATCATTAGAAATGAGGAGAAGATTTCTAAATTGTGCAAATACATAAGCTGTGCCTTCAATGCACTTGTCTGTAAATACTGTGTTGAGAATATTGTAAGACAGTTCAAATTCAACACCAAATATGGTTTGCAACATACTCCTTTTATTGTATGTGACCAAGTCCAGACACACGCAATGTCTTTGAGCAATAGACATAAAGAGAAATAATCAATATTACCCGTGTTCCCCTGGGTAGAAAGGCAACCTGTGTGAATCTTTTCGATCCTGACTCTCTCTACAAATTGTTAAGGAAATCTTAAGATCTTTACAGGCAACTTCTTGCGAACACTGTCTTTGCTGATCCATTACGGTATGACAAGTGTTATTGTGAACAAGATCCCCAGAAATTAGCTATTTCCTTCAGAAATATCAGATGCCAACTTGTTTACCATTTAGGATGTAACTGATCATCCTGAGCTCCATTGTTCCACTTCCTATCTCAAGACTGCCTTGGCTATCTTGTTTCAAATGTGGCCACAAAAATAAGTCAACAGGCACGAATCACACATCATGCACTTTCAGCAGAAGCTAAACAACAGAGTCAGCTAAATTGTACCCTGACACATTAAAAGAAAAAGAAAGACTTGCATTTATATAGCGCCTTTCACGACCACCGGACCTCTAAGCGCTTTACAGTCAATGAAGTACTTTTGAAGTGGAGTCACTGTTGTAATGTGGGAAACGCGGCAGCCAATTTGCACACAGCAAGATCCCACGAACAGCAATGTGCTAATGACAAGATAATCTGCTTTTTTTAGTGATTAAACCCCAAAGCATACTGGGAATGGACAACTTTAACCATTTCATTATTTCCAGCTACAGGACAGATCTACAAGCTATCTATAAGTAAAAAGAAACCAACATTTTTAATCATATGAGATTAAACCAAATTCTAATCCTATGTCTATATGTATATAAGAATAGGGTATCGTACAATATATCTCACTATCACATCAATGTGAAAACCACATGCAATTTTTCTTCTTTAATAAAATGTAGAAAATTTAAAACTCAAAAAATGTTTATAACTGGATTGTTAATCAAATCTTTCTGTTTCATCTTGTAATCCATTTATGACGTTTGTTTTCTTGAAATAAAATGTTTATTAAAACAGTGATTAAAAACATACATATAAATCACTGAAAGTAAAAGTTGACAAGGCCAAAAAGAGTGCAAACAAAGTATTAGGGTTTCATTCTAGAGGAATAGAATACAGAAGCAGGGAGGTATTGTTATATTTATATAGAATCTTGGCTAGACCACACTTGGAGTACTGTGCCCAATTCTGGTCTCCATCCTACAAAAAGGATATTGAAACACTGGAGAAAGTGCAGAAAAGATTTACAAGGATATTACCAGAGTTGAGAGGATGCAACTGTCAGGAAAGCTTGAGCAGACTGGGGCTTTTTACTCTGGAAAAGGGAAGACGAAGATGAGACCTGACAGGTCTTTAAAATTGAGACGGGGTTCGATAAGGTGGATGTGGAGAAATTATTTCCACTTGTGGGTGAGTCCAGAACAAGGGGGCATAAATATAAAATAGCCACTGACAGATTAAATCAAGAATTATGGAAGAGCTTCTTCAAAGAGAAAGTGGTGAGAATGTGGAACACACTGCCACATGGAGTGGTTGAGACAGATAGCATTGACACATTTAAGGGAAGGCTTGAAGCACACGTGAGGAAGAAGGGAATAGAGTGATATGGGGGCAGAGTAGGAAGAGTTAATTACAGTGGGAGGAGGTTCATGTGGAGTATAAACATCGGCATATATCAATTTCTGTGATGTACAATCTATGTAACTGATAAAAACAAAAACCAGGGTAACATTTCCCCTCAGGACGTTGAATAAGTGAGGTAGATTCCATGTTAAGTAGCATGCACAAGCAGGAGGCTTAGAATGCAAAAGGACTGGGCTTGATGAGCTGGAGGATGTTTCACGTTCTATGTTTTACTCTGTGTTCTTAAACATCTCTGATTCCTCTATCAGGATTTTAGCATGTGAATAATAAACTAGAGGTGACGGTTGCCCTCGTCATGCAAGCTGACTATCAATAACATTGAAGAATTCTTGAATATTGAAGCCCCAGGATTCTAAGCTCAGCCATGTTGCTGAATGCACTACAACTTCTATTATAAAAACAGAAAATGCTGGAGATACTCAGCAGGTCAGGCAGCATCTGTGAAGAGAGAAACAGAGTTAAAGTTTCAGATCGATGACCTTTCGTCAGAACTGGAAAAAAGCAGGAAATGGAACAGATTTTTAAGCAAGTGTTGGGAGCTGGGAAAGGGGGGAGGGGATGAAAGAACAAAAGGGAAGGTCTGTGATAGGTTAGAAGGCAGGAGAGGTAAAGAGACACTAAGAGATATTCAAGACAAAAGGAGATGGTAATGGGACAGGTTAAGAAACAAAAGATGGCTCTGGATGAAGTGTAAATTGCGCTGGCTGAATGAAAGACAGCTGCCCTGTGGGAGAGAAGAAACAAAAGTGTGGAAAAAAATATATATGATAGGGGCCGAGGTTATGATTTGAAATTGTTGAACTCTATGTTGAGTCCAGAAGGTTGTAAAGTAACTAATCAAAAGATGAGGTGATGTTCCTTGAGCTTACGTTGAGCTTCAGTGGAACAATGTAAGAGGTCAAGGACAGTGAGGTCTGAGTGGGAGTGGAGTGGAGAATTAAAGTGACAGGCGACCGGAAGCTCGGGGTCCCCCTTACAGACTGAATGGAGGTGTTCTGCAAAGCGGTCACCCAATTTGCGTTTGGTCTCCCCAGTGTAGAGGAGACCACATCGTGAGCAGCGAATACAGTATACTAAATTGCAAGAAGTACAAGTAAATCGCTGTTTCACCTGGAAGGAGTGTTTGGGGCCCTGGACAGTGGGAAGGGGGGAGGTATAAGGGCATGTGTTGCATCACCTGCGTTTGCACGGGAAGGTGCCAGGTGACGAGGAAGGGGTGTTGGGGGTGATAGAGGAGTGGACCAGGGTGTCGTGGAGGGAGCGGTCCCTTCGGAATGCTGAAAGGGGAGGTGAGGGGAAGATGTGTTTGGTGGTGGAATCACGCTGGAGGTGGCGGAAATGTCAGATGATGATCTGTTGAATGTGGAGGTTGTTGGGTTGAAAGGTGAGGACAAGGGGAATGCTATTGTGGTTCCGGGAGGGAGGGGCAGGGGTGAGGGCAGAAGTGCGGGAGATAGAACAGACACGGTCAAGGGCCGTGTCAACCACAGTAGAGGGGAATCCGTGGGCTTGTTGTGAATGTTTGTCAATAACCTAACCCCAGAGATGGAGACAGAGAAGTCGACGAAGGGAAGGGAAGAGTCAGAGATTGACTATGTGAAGGTGAGGGAAGGGTGGAAATTGGAAGTAAAGTGAATGAAATTTTCTAGTTCAGGGCGAGAGCACGAAACGGCACCGATACAGTCATCAATGTACCGGAAAAAGAGGTGAGGGAGGGGACCTGAGTAGGACTGGAACAAAGAATGTTCCACATATCCCACGAAAAGGCAGGCATAGCTAGGACCCATGCGGGTTTCCATAGCAACACCTTTGATTCGGAGGAAGTGAGTGGAGTCAAAGGAGAAGTTGTTCAATATGAGAACTGTTAAGTCTGTGAGTTATCTAGTTAATTAAGACACAGACTAATGAGTAACAATAAAACAGGTCTTTACTGGTTGGAGGTAGGGACTATACTGAATACAAGATTACTGCACAGTGCTTATATACCGGTGTGTTCACCCCCGGTATTACGTCTACAGCAGCCTGAGAAAGTAGTACATCTCTTAAGGTGGAACAGGCTTAAGCTCTCTTAAGGTGGAACAGGTTACATACACAACACTCCTCCCTTCTTAGCTTTATAGTCATCCCCCCATTTAACATAACGTAATAACAGATATACATATATAACTTCATGTTTAACGTAACATAATAACATATATACATATATAACTTCATGTCAAAACAGATCACAGATTCAGTCTCTGCGGAAAACAGTTCACAGATTCAATCTCTGTGGTGTAGTCGGTTCACGTTACTCATTCAATAGTCCTTTCATGGATTTAACAGCTTGAACTTCCGAACTGATTTGGCTCCGTTCGGAGGGACCACGTGTGTGATCTGATAGAGGTGATAATGGTTCAGATGGGTCATCTTCTGTTTCGACTTTTCCTTTTCTGCTTCTTGGATCCTCTCTGGGCTCCACTGTCAGCTGCCAGCTGCATGCAAAGTTTCTCCTTCTCTTCCTCCTTTTTCAGTAGTAGCGCCACCATCTCCCGGTGTTTCTTAGACTTTTTGTGATTCATCATGGTTTCTGCACTTTGGGAGTTTTCATCACAAGCTGGGCAGACCAGGTCACTATAATATTCAGTGTCACTCAATAGGTCATGGTAATATTCGGTGTCGTCCTGATCTAGGCCAGCGAGAGGGTCTTCTATTTCCTCCATACCCAGCTGGGCGTTAGCCAGCTTTTGTTCCAAGTCCAGACATCTTTCCTGAAGAGACTTCTTCATGCGTACCTCTTCATCCAGCTTTTTCTGGGCTTTCAGCAAGTCGTTTACTAATGACCTCATTTGAGATTTTACTACTTCAACTTCTTTTGGAGATTGATTGATCGGACTATTCAATCCCTCTACCGTAGCAGCTGTTTCAGCGGTCTGTTGTTCTACGTTGACGTGAGTCAGCGTACTTTTGGCATCCAAGGGCTGCTCTGTTGCAGTCATCTCAGTCTGTGTTGCCACCTCAGCTCTTCCAATAACCTTTGAGAGCTCCGAACCCCTTTCGTTTGAATATTGAAGTTCGTGTTCAAGTTTTTCCCATTTCAGAGTCCTGTCCTTCAGCATATGCAGGAGTTGGCTGACCGTTAACTCCTCTGACATCAGACGTTTTGTGTGCTCCTGCTCCATTTTCTCCATCAGCTGCTTCTGTTGTCTTTCCAGATTCTCCAACTCTATATCAAAGAACTCTTTCGTTGCATTCAACTCTTGCTCAAAACGGCGAAGCATTTGTTCTAATTGCTGTTGTAGTTTGAAATGGAGTTGAGTTCGAGCCCGGTGTCCCTCAGAAATGGGCACATCAGTAGACTTGCCAGACTCAGAATCCACAGTTAAACTATGTTGTTGTTGCTCAGTGGAATTCTGTGCTGAAACTTTGTCTTTTGCACCTGAGTTGGGCTTACCATCATCCGTTCCAGAGTCTGGGCCGACTATCTTCACCGAGTTCTCACTCGTTATTGTTTGTAGGAAATGCCAGTCCACATTCATTTTCCTAATCCACTCCCGTCCTAGTAGTGGAGGACCTCCTTCAGATATCACATATAAGTCCATTATTTGACTGTCTTCGCCCTTGTGGACCACTGCAACCTCTATTTTCCCGATGGGGTACACTCTTTGCCCCGTGTATGTTTTCAATATAATCCCCGTATCCTGTAGGGGAATATGTTGGAATAACTTTCCGTAATCTTTCTTATTTATGACCGTCAATGCCGATCCAGTGTCCAATTCCAGTTTTACTTGGACTCCTTCTATCTGAAGAGTGACCCAAATTGTCTGGAGGTCTGCACCCTTACCAGCGTTGAGTACTCTTAAGCTAGCCAGTTCATTACAGCTTAAGCTAGCCAGTTCATTACTGCTAGCATCTGAATCGGACTCCTGTTCGGTCACCTTGTGTACCTTTGCGTATTTTCCTTGCGGTGACTTCTTGTTGCTGGTCTTCTTCCCTGACCTGCATACTCTAGCTATATGTCCAAGCCTACCACATGTTCTACATTCTTGGTTTTTAAACCAACACTGGTTCTGATCATGCATTGTCTTTCCACAACGATAACATTTAACAGAACTCACACCCAATTTGTGTGCACTGAGCTCCGGTGACCGTAGCTGCATTACTGCCGTGCCTCTCGCTGCGGCTTTGTGTGCTGCTGCCATAGTGACCGCCTTCTCAAGCATCAGCTCATTCTCCTCAAGCAGTCGCTTTTGTGTATCCTGTTTAAATAAACCACACACAAATTTGTCTCGTAGTGCATCTGTCAGTCCCGTTCCAAACTGGCAATATTTCGCTAATTTACGCAATTCCAGCAAATATTCAGCATTGCTTTCATGCTGTAGCTGCCTTCTGTCATAAAATTTAAATCGTTCCGCTAGCATCAGCGGCGTGGGGTTTAGATGATCTTTCAGGACAGTAACAATCTCATCGAACGTCTTATCCGCTGGTTCATCTGGTGATAACAGGTGTTTCAATTGCCCGTATGTCTTCGCACCCATTAAATTTAATAATGTTAGAGCTTTATCTTGGTCACGAATTTTATTGGCCTCACAATAATTTTTTACTCTTTCAACATATATATCCCAATCTTCGAGGTCACTATCAAAGGTGCTAATATTCCCGTGTTTAGGCATTGTAGATTTGCAATTTCTCAGATTTTATTTTCTTTACTTGTTATCAAAGATGGCGGCTTCCTGCTCTTGCTGTCGTCCTCCGCCCACAAAATGGCGGTTTTCCCACGCTTGGCAGTCTTCACCTGTCCCCCGACGCCGTCTCCCTTCAGCCCCCGAGTGCGGCCCTTATCTTCGCCGTGATCGCCCGAGTGCGGCCCTTATCAGCGGATGCAATCGATGGCCCGGCTGCGCCTTGCACTTGAAAGCGGCCCGGCCCTTATCAGTGCTTGCGATCGATGGCCCGGCTGCGCCTCGCACTCCAAAGCCCTTATCTCCCGATCGCTATCGCCCTGTACCTCTGTCTTCCCAGCCCTGTCTTCTACTCCGGTTCACAAGCTGATGGAGGCTTCAGGGTCCTAATGCCTGTCGCTTCCAGTGGGGTGGTGTGGTTTGAAACCTCTCTTCAACCGCCGTGGAATAACTGCTGCAGGGTAAGAACCTGACTCGTCGCCAGTGTTAAATCTGTGAGTTATCTAGTTAATTAAGACACAGACTAATTAATAACAATCAAAAACAGGTCTTTACTGGTTGGAGGTAGGGACTATTCTGAATACAAGATTACTGCACAGTGCTTATATACCGGTGTGTTCACCCCCGGTATTACGTCTACAGCAGCCTGAGAAAGTAGTACATCTCTTAAGGTGGAACAGGCTTAAGCTCTCTTAAGGTGGAACAGGTTACATACACAACAAGAACAAGTTCAGCCAGGCGGAGGAGGGTGGTGGTGGATGGGGACTGGTTGGGCCTCTGTTAAAGAAAGAAGCGGAGTGCCCTCAGGCCATCCTGGTGGGGGATGGAGGTGTAGAGGGATTGGACGTCCATAGTGAAAAGGAGATGGTTGAGGCCAACAAACTGGAAACTGTTAAAGTGACGGAGGGCGTCGGAAGAGTCGCGGACGTAGCTGGGAAGAGACTGGACAAGGGTAGAAATAATAGAGTCGAGATAGGAAGTGATATGTTCCATGGGGCAAGAACAGGCTGAAACGATGGGTCTACCAGGGCAGTCCTGTTTGTGGATCTTGGGAAGGAGATAGAAGTGGGCTGTGCGGTGTTGGGGAACTATGGGGCTGGCGGCCGTGGGGGGAAGATCTCCAGAGGAGATGAGGTCAGTGACAGTCTTGGAAACGGTGGCTTGATGTTTGGTAGTGGGGTCATGGTCCAGGTAGGAGGAGGTGTCGGAGAGTTGGTATTCAGCTTCCGAGGTTGAGGTCAGTTCGCTAAACAACAACAGCACTACCCTTGTCAGCAGGTTTAATGACAATGTTGGGGTTGGATCTGAGAGAATGGAGTGCTGCAAGTTCAGAGGCAGATAGGTTGGAGTGAGTGAGGGGAGGTCAGAGGGGATAGTGAAAATGCGGCAGGGGGTGAGGTTGGGAGAAGGGATGGGGTCAGAGGAAAGTGAAGGGGAAGAAGGTTCTGGAAGGGCGTTGGTGTCCAAGAGTTGTTGAAGCTTGCGATCCTTGACGCCTGAAAGGAAGAAAAAACGTTTTTTGTTAAAGTGCCGGATGAGGCGAAAGTTGAAATGTAACTGCGGACCAGGACAGCTTTGAAATAGAGTGAGTCGGTGCTGCTGAAGAGAGAAGTTGAGAGTGTTCATGTGGCGGCGCATGGCATTCAGCGTGGATCTCATGATATGGCGAGAGCAGTGGTTCGAGGAACACTGAATATCTTGGAGATATCTGTAGTCCTGGGTGGATCCAAAACACGAAGGGTGGAATTTCAGTTGGAATCCACGTGGAGTAAGTCGGAGCCGGAGACAGTTGTTGAGGAAAGAGACGTGGCTGTGAAAGCGAGTTTTGGTAGATACCTGATCAAACACGAGAAAGGAGACAGAAAGCAATGAAGATAAACAAGGTAAAAGAGACAAACGGAAATCCCGTCAGAGAGAAGAGCAGAACTTCTTCAAGGTGGGCATTCCTGGAAGAGAAGTGGCAGTGAATTAAACACTAATACAAAAAGAAAATACTGCAGATGCTGGAAATCTGAAATTAAAACAGAAAATGCTGGAGATACTCAGCAGGTCAGGCAGCATCCGTGGAGAGAGAAACAGAGTTAAAGTTTCAGGTCGATGACCTTTCGTTAGAACTGGAAAAAAGCAGGAAATGGAACAGATTTTTAAGCAAGTGTTGGGGCTGGGTAAGGAGATGGTAATGGGGCAGGTTAAGAAACAAAAGATGGCTCTGGATGAAGTGTAAATTGCGCTGGCAGAATGAAAGACAGCTGCCCTGTGGGAGAGAAGAAACAAAAGTGTGGAAAAAAATATATATGATAGGGGCCGAGGTTATGATCTGAAATTGTTGAACTCTATGTTAAGTCCAGAAGGTTGTAAAGTGACTAATCAAAAGATGAGGTGATGTTCTTCGAGCTTACGTTGAGCTTCAGTGGAACAATGTAAGAGGTCAAGAACGGTGAGGTCTGAGTGGGAGTGGAGCAGAGAATTAAAGTGACAGGCGACCGGAAGCTTGGGGTCCCCCTTACGGACTTAATGGAGGTGTTCTGCAAAGCGGTCACCCAATCTGCGTTTGGTCTCCCCAATGTAGAGGAGACTGCATCGTGAGCAGCGAATACAGTATACTAAATTGCAAGAAGTACAAGTAAATCACTGTTTCACCTGGAAGTAGTGTTTGGGGCCCTGGACAGTGGGAAGGGGGGAGGTATAACACCTGTGTTGCATCTCCAGCGTTTGCACGGGAAGGGCTGGGTGAAGAGGAAGACGTGTTGAGTGTGATGGAGGAGTGGACCAGGGTGTCGCGGAGAGAGCGGTCCCTTCAGAATGCTGAAAGGGGAGGTGAGGGGAAGATGTGTTTTGTGGTGGGCTCACGCTGGAGGTGGCGGAAATGGCAGAGGATGATCTGTTGAATGTGGAGGCTGGTGGGTTAAAAGGTGAGGACAAGGGGAACCCTATCGTGGTTCCAGGAGGGAGGGGCAGGGGTGAGGGCAGAAGTGCGGGAGATAGAACAGACACGGTCAAGGGCCATGTCAACCACAGTAGAGGGGAATCCTCGGTTGAGGAAACATAGAGATAGGAACAGGAGTAGGCCATTCGGCCCTTCGAGCCTGCTCCGCCATTCAATGAGATCATGGCTGATCTTCGTCTGAGATCATAGCTGATCTTACCAGTTCAGTACCCCGTCCCCGCCTTTTCTCCGTAACCCTTAATCCCCTTAGCCTTCAGAAATATATCCAATTCTCTCTTGAAAATATTTATTGAATTAGCCTTCACAGCCCTCTGTGGCAGGGAATTCCACAGGCTCACCACTCTTTGAGTGAAGAAATTCTTCCTCATCTCTGTTTTAAATGATTTGCCCGCTATTTTTAGACTGTGGCCCCTGGTTCTGTGCTCCCCGGCCATTGGAAACATTCTCTCTGAATTCAGCCTGTCCAGGCCTGCCATAATTTTATATGTTTCGATGAGATCCCCTCTCAATCTTCTAAACTCCAGTGAGTACAAGCCCAAACTATTCAATCTCTCTTCGTAGGTCATTCCCGCCATTCCAGGTATCAGCCTGGTGAATCGCCGTTGCACTCTTTCCATGGCAAGAACATCCTTCCGCAGATGGGGCGACCAAAACTGTACACAATACTCCAGATGCGGTCTCACCAGCACCTTGTACAGCTGTAGTAAGGTATCCCTATTCCTATACTCGAACCCCCTTGATATGAAGGCCAACATACCATTTGCCTTCTTAATCGCCTGTTGCACCTGCATGCTCTCCTTCAGTGACTGGTGCACAAGAACACCCAGGTCCCTCTGCACTTCCCCATCTCCCAATCTATTGCCATTTAGATAATAATCTACCCTCCTGTTTTTACCCCCAAAGTGGATAACCTCGCATTTATCCACATTATAGTGCATCTGCCGCGTATCCGCCCATTCCCCCAACCTGTCCAAATCGCACTGTAGCCTCCTGACATCCTCATCAGAGCCCACCCCTCCTCCTAGTTTAGTGTCGTCAGCGAATTTGGAAATATTGCATCCAATTCCCTGATCCAGATCATTTATATATATTGTGAACAGCTGGGGTCCCAGGACAGATCCTTGCGGCACCCCGCTGGTCACTGCCTGCCACTCCGAAAACGAGCCGTTTATTCCAACTCTCTGTTTTCTATCCGCCAGCCAGTTCTCTATCCACGTTAATACTTTGCCCCCAATCCCATGAGCCTTAATTTTGCATGATAATCTTTTGTGTGGAACCTTATCGAAGGCTTTCTGGAAGTCAAGGTACACCACATCCACTGGCTCTCCCCCATCTATTTTACCAGTTACTTCCTCAAAAAGTTCCAGCAGATTAGTCAAACACGATTTACCCTTTGTAAATCCATGTTGACTCTGTCCGATCCTTTCCCCATTTGTCAAGTGCTCCGCTATTTTATCCTTAATAATGGACTCTAGCATTTTGCCCACAACCAATGTAAGGCTTACTGGTCTATAATTCCCTGCTTTCTCTCTACCCCCCTTTTTAAATATTGGGGTAACATTAGCTACCCTCCAATCCACGGGTACTGTTCCCGAGTCAATGGAGTTCCGGAAGATGATCCTTAGAGCATCTGCTATCTCCAGGGCCACCTCCTTAAGTACCCTAGGATGTAGTTTATCAGGCCCCGGGGATTTGTCGGCCTTCAGGAAGACATGTCAGAAGCACTGGTATGGAAGGTGTCATCGTCAGAGCAGATGCAGTGGAGACGGAGAGACTTGAGAATGGAATAGAGTCCTTACAGGAAGCGGGGTGGGAGGAAGTGTAGTCCAGGTAGCTCTGGGAGTCAGTGGGCTTGTAGTGAATGTTTGTCAATAACCTATCCCCAGAGATGGAGATAGAGAAGTCGAGGAAGGGAAGGGAAGAGTCGGAGATGGACCATGTGAGGGAAGGGTGGAAATTCTATTAGTAACATTTCCAGTTCCAAATTCTTACACATAATGAAATGCATCCCCAGTGTTTCCCTGCCACAAACAATATTCTTGCATGTACAAATGCACAATTACTGCATATGATTCACCATTACAAATTAACTGTATGGGCTGAGTGAAAAGATCTGTTTGTGCAGCATGCCTGTTTGGGTACTTGTCCTGAGTTAGGTGACTTTTTTTGTGTGCTGTCACAATGTTCATTATATCAATGCCCACGAGATGGCCCCATTGCTTTATTACACAAGCGATAGCTGAGACTTGAAAATGGGGTAGGAGATGCGTGCTCACACTTCCAACAGAAAGTGCACAGAACACTATCTTGGTAAAGGGGCATGCGCACACGCACCTAACGACTGCCAGCAGCATGCAGAGCAGCGAGATGATGATGCAAATGAGTGTGCAAGGCTGATTTGAAGCCAGCCATTTTGCAATTCCACACTCCAGCCAACGCCTTAACCTTACACAGCTGAACATGACGTCAAACAGAATGAAGGACCTCCCCACCAGCGCTATTTAAAGGGTTAATGAAGTACTTACTGATTAGTTGCTGGATTATTTCTTCTGCCTGTTGGTGTAATTAATTGTATGTGTTTTTGGAAGTATGCCTGTATTTGGCTAAAGTTTAGTCTACAGGGAGTGGTCTGGCTGATCTTGCAGTATTTTGTAGTCATACTAAATATTGTGCTGAAAGAAGTTGCTTCTAGACATGGGTGGTCTGGTGATGCTTCCTCTGGGAATTGAACATGACTGGGAAAATGAAGAGAAGCCACGCAGAGCAGGACAAGCTGCTGGAAGAGGGAGGAGGAGGAGGGAGAGAAGGGCTGTCAGCAGGAGGCCATATCCGCGGAGGGTCTTCAGGGAGCAATCCCCTTACCTCAACTTCAGTGAGGACCAACGCTTCAGACGTGTTCGCTTCACAAAAGAGATCATGAATGAAATCTGTCAATTGCTGCAGCCATAACTGCAACCTCAAAGCAGGGCAAGGACCGCATTGTCTGTGGCTGTCAAGGTGTGTGGCTCTTAATTTTTATGTCTGGCTCCTTCCATGCTGCTGTTGCAGATATAAGCAACATCTCTCAGTTTGCAGTGCACTGCTGCATTAGGGAGGTCACAGAGCTGCTTCATACAAAAGGAAACACATTCATCTCAGTCCCTCTTACCAGAAACAACCAAGAGGAGTGACCATAAGGCTTTGTACGGATTGCAGGCTTCCGCTGCCTGGACCACTCTGCACAATGTCAAGCAGCATGGCTGGTGGAAGGCTGCTGACCTTCAATTTAGGAGACTGTAGATGACCTTGGAGGGTGACCTCGAGCAACTCTTATTATGTCCGTGTATAATTGAGACACGGACTGCAGGAGTTGATTATAACAAGTCTTTACTGAATGGAGACAACCTGGAAACTGAAACTACAGAAGCCTGCTAGGGCCTTTTATACAGGGGTGGTCACTGCCGGTACTGCACTCTGAGACCAGTTATTCCCTAAAAGGTACATACACAACAATTCCTCCCCTTTTAGATAAACAGTACATAACATTCATTTAACAACTAAATAATAACTAATTACAATTACGGTTGCTAGATACATTGGTTGAAGTTAAGCAATTATAAGTTCAGTCTTTGAGGAGGCTTCCTGATTCTGTCTGGATAATGCCTCTTTGGGATATCAGGTTCTTCTGGCAAGGTTGAGTCGGGGTCAATGTCGTTGTTTGGTTCGTCTGCTTCCAATATCACCGATTCTGCGGTAGGTGCAATTGGTACTTCGGTTTCATCGCCAGGTGTATCAGATCGTGGTGTGGAGTTGACGTTTTCCAGTGACTCTAGAATCTGGTCAGCATGGCGTCTTACAATGCTCTCTCCAACGCCCATGGTATACATTAGAGGTCCTTGCCGTGTACAGATCGTTCCTGGCTGCCATTTCTCTGTGCGGTTGTGCCGGGCCAAAACTGGTTGACCTATCTTAAAACTCCTGGTCGGCCTTTCATTCATATTCTGAAACTGCCTGTTCTCCACATCTCTTCTGACGTTTGGCTTAACCAAATCCAAGCGGCATCGTAGTCTTCGATTGAAGAACATCATGGCTGGAGTTTGGTTGGTAACCGCATGTGTCGCATTCCAGTAGGCAAACAAGAAGTTATCCAACTTGTGTTGTAGGGGTATATCTTCATTACACATTGCCTTGATAGCCTTCTTGAATGTTTGAACAAACCTCTCGGCCAATCCATTAGTGGCTGGATGATATGGGGTGGATGTGTAATGCTTAACACCATTGTTCTTTAAGAACCTTCCAGAACTCTTCAGACACAAACTGTGGTCCATTGTCAGAGCAAATCTGTTCAGGCAGCCCATTCCTGGCGAATATGGTTCGTAAGACTGTGATAGTTTTTTCTGTGGTGGTTGAGGACATTTTTATTACCTCTGGCCACTTTGAATGTGCATCCACCGCAATTAAAAACATCGAGTCCATAAAGGGACCAGCAAAATCAATGTGCACCCTTTGCCATGGAGATGAGGGCCATTCCCATGGATGTAGAGGGGCTTGTGGTGGGGCGTTTTGGACCTTCTGGAATCCTGTACAGCTCTTGGTCATCTCTTCAATTTCTCTATCGATTCCCGGCCACCACACAAACGCTCTGGCTAAGTTCTTCATTTTTACCCCTCCCAGATGACCCTCATGAAGCTCATTGAGCACTCTATCCTTCAATTTGGGTGGAATTACTACTCTGGATCCACACATCAAGGTTCCTCTGCACACTGACAGCTGTTCTCTTCTCGGCGAGAATGCTGGCAGCAGTGGTTCGCCATGTGCTGGCCATCCCTTCACCGTTAAATCATAGACCCAGGAGAGTGTCGGGTCATTTCGTGTTTCCTTTTCTATGTTTGCATTCGTCACAGGGAGACATTCGACAATAGTTGAGTGGAATAACTCCACTGGATCCACTGCCAGTTCTTCTTCCACCGTCGGCAACGGTAGGCGCGACAATCCATCAGCATTCCCATGCTGTTTAGTTCCTTTGTACTCGTTGTCATATTGGTGTGCCCCTAGGAAAAGGGACCACCTCTGTAGCCGTTGTGCCGTCATTATCGGTACGCCCTTCTGAGGGTTGAAAATGGAGACGAGAGGTTGATGATCAGTTAGTAGAGTAAATTTCTGACCGTGCAGGTAGTGATTGAACTTCTTCAGCCCCCACACCAGGCTGAGGGCCTCTCTGTCAATCTGGGCGTAGTTACGCTCGGCTGAAGTTAACGAGCGTGACGCAAAAGCTATCGGCCTCTCTGAACCATCAAGGAATTTATGTGACAGTACCCCCCCAACACCGTAGGGAGACGCATCACACGCCAGTCTTATCGGTAGTGATGGGTTGTAGTGAGCCAATACTTCTCTTGAAGTGATTAGGTCCTTACTCTTCTGAAAGGCCCGCTTACATTCATCGCTCCATTTCCATGCTACTCCCGTTCCTAGTAGGGCGTTCAGTGGATGCAGAATTGTGGACAAATTCGGCAAAAACTTATGGTAGTAATTCACCAATCCGAGGAATGACCTCAGTTGCGACACATTTTCAGGCGCTGGAGCCTTAACTACCGCTTCAATTTTGTCAGGGGACTTATGCAACCCCTCTTCATCAATCATGTGGCCACAATATGATATCTGTTTCTTAAAAAACTCGCACTTAGGGCGATTGGCTCGTAGCCCATGTTCACGTAGTCCAGTGAGCACCTGCTCTAGGTTGGCAAGGTGTTCACTGTCATCTTCACCTGTCACTAGGATGTCGTCCAAGTAACACTGAGTCCCCGGAACCCCTTGCAGGACTTGTTCCATCGCTCTTTGCCATATCGCCGGAGCTGATGCTACTCCGAATACCAGTCGATTATACTGGTAAAGGCCTTTGTTAGTGTTTATCGTGAGGTACTTCCTAGAGGATTCTTCAACCTCCATCTGCAAATATGCTTGTGCTAGGTCAATTTTTGTAAAACGCTTCCCTCCAGATAGTGAGGCGAAGATATCTTCTATCCTTGGAAGAGGATATTGTACTGTGTGAAGGACTGGGTTCACAGTCACCTTGAAGTCCCCACAGATGCAAAACTTCCTTGGCTCCTCAGACTTATTGTTTAACGTTTTCTTCATGACAGGAACGATGGGTGTCGCCCACTCGCTCCAGTCTACCTTAGATAACATGCCTGCCTTCTCCAGATTCTCCAGCTCTGCCTCGACGGCTGGGCGAATTGCATATGGTACCGGTCTTGCTTTGAAAAACTTGGGAATTGCATTCCCCTCTATTTTTATCGAGGCGGTTACGCCTTTAAGAGTGCCCAGTTCTTGTTGAAATACCTCTTTGGCATCAGCTAAGATTGTTGACAATCGTCCAGGAGTGACGTCGTCATCCTTTTTACCAGCCACCGTCAGTGCCTGAATGGAGTGCCAGTCTAAACTTATCTTTCTGATCCATTCACGTCCCAATAATGGTGGTCCACCATCTTGCAGAATGTAGAGATACAATTTCCGTATTTTCTTGCCGTTGTATTCGACAGGCACCCTTATTTTTCCTCTGGGGTATACTTTTTGCCCCGTATACGTCCTCAAGACAATGGATGTCTCTCTCAAGGGTATGTGTGAGAATAGCCGCTCATAGTCTCGTCGATTCATGACGGTTAGAGCTGATCCTGTATCCAATTCCATTTTGACTTGGGACCCTGCTATCGTGAGGGTGACCCAAATGGTTTGGTGATCCCCTTTTGCGATTATGTTGTGAAGTTTGAGACAGCTTAGTCTCTTGTTCCCAGATTCACTATCGCTCATCTGGTCTTCGGAACTACTGTCCGTCATCTTTTGTACTTTCCTGTATGGTTCCTTAGTAGCCTTTTTGTTGTAGTTGGTCTTCTTCCCAGACCTGCAAACTCGTGCAATGTGTCCCATCTTTCCGCATTGCCTGCATATTTTGTCCTTGGACCAGCAGTCCTTCTGGTCATGGTTTGTTCTGCCGCAGCAATAACATTTTGCAAATCCCCGTGTCATTTCGTGGGTGCCGTATTCCTGTGGCTTTTGTTGTATTTCCGCAGCTCCCCTTGCTGCTGCTTCGTACGATACTGCCACGCTGAAAGCCTTATCTAGCATCAGCTCTTTCTCTGAGAGTAACCTCTTCTGGGTCCCTTCACTCAGGAGTCCACAGACAAATTTGTCCCGTAAGGTATCTGCCAGTCCTGCTCCGAACTGGCAGTGCTTTGATAGCTTGCATAGTTCCGTAAGGTAATCAGCATTGCTCTCATTTTTATGCTGATTTCTCCTGTGGAATTTAAATCTTTCTGCTATCAGCAGCGGTGTAGGATTTAGGTGTTCCTGTAGGATAGCAACAATTTCGTTAAAACTCTTCGCCTTCGGTTTGGCTGGAGTAATCAGGTCCCGCAATAGGCCGTACGTTCTTGCGCCCATTAAATTTAGCAATACCGATGCCTTTTTCTCATCGGCTATTTCGTTTGCCTCGCAATATACCTCAACTCTTTCCACATACATGGTCCAGTCTTCTATTGCATTATTGAAGGCAGTGATATCGCCAGTCTTTGGCATCTCGAAAATCTAAGATGGCACCTCCCGCGCTTTGCCTTCGTCCCCGATGGATCAAAATGGCGCCTCCCGTGCTTTTCCTTCTTCCCCGCCGAGTTAAGATGGTGCCTCCCGCGCTTTCCCGCCGCTGCCGCTGCTGCCAACGCTGTTGCTGGTGATTATATTTATTTTACTATCCTGTAATGGTGATGCCCTGTGGTCTTCGCGCCTCCCCGATCGCTGCTGCCAACGCTGCTCTCCGCGGTATTTTTATTTTTCTATCGCGCTTCAATATTTGCTCCGTTAATTGAAGAACTGTTCCCGTCGTGGAGTGGACCCTCTGGGACACTTCCCTCCCTCTTCTTAGGTCCGAACGCTGCCTGGCTGCGAAGCACCGGCCGCGCCCTGTGTGCTCCACCCTCTCTCTCTCTCTTTGCTTCCCGACTCGCTGCCCGGCCCCGTTGCAGAGCCATCCGATCGAGCTCTAGACCGCCGCAGCCCAGGAAGGATCAGTGCACTACCTGCCACCAACCCGATTAGCCGGGAAACCACAGACTGGAGACCAAGCCTGGCTCTCGACAGTCTCTCCTGCACTTTTCAATTCAATGATTTGGAGGGCGGTTGCCCACGGTCGACGCCCGTTTCTCGAGTTTCTTTGGATTATTATTTTTTTCTTTCTTCTGGCTTCGACCTTCAATAACGTCGTCTGAGGTGCTGCCGAGTTGCAGGTAAGTTTGTTTCTTACTCGTCGCCAGTATTATGTCCATGTATAATTGAGACACGGACTGCAGGAGTTGATTATAACAAGTCTTTACTGAATGGAGACAACCTGGAAACTGAAACTACAGAAGCCTGCTAGGGCCTTTTATACAGGGGTGGTCACTGCCGGTACTGCAGTCTGAGACCAGTTATTCCTTTAAAGGCTGGGCCTAGAGGGCCCTGCTTCAGACTGCACCATCTCGGCATAGGCGGCAACATTCTAGGCTGGCTGGCTGACAGGCAACGGCAAGTGCACTGGTGGAGTGGCGGGGGGGTAGCAGGAATGATGTCATCCTGAGAGAGGACAGCAGGTTCATGTTCCATAGAGCCACTGCCACTCTCCCGGGGTGGTGCCTCAGCAATCCTACTGATCTTTTAGAGAACAGATTGATGGACTGCTGTGATGCCCTGGAAGTCCCTTTGAACACTGGTATTCACAGCAACGATGGCAGCAGTCTGAGCTTGCAAGGCAGCAGTCTGAGATTTGATGGAAGCTGTTTGAACTGCAATGGAAGCTGCGACATCGGTCATCAGATGCTGCATCATGATGGGTTCCGTACTGATGGAGGTGGCCACACGTTCCATGTTGGAAAGGATGGGCTCCAAGCTCTGCGTAAAGCCCTGTGCCAAGTTGGAGCTGGACTTCTCCATGCTCCTTGACATTGTGCGCAAGCTTTCTGGCAGGCTTTCCATTGCACCAAGCATTTGGTTGTGTATGCACATCAGCCTTCTTCTGTAGCCTGTCCATCGAAGTCCTCATCTGACTCCTCTGCAGCAAGACTAGTTTGCGACCTCACTCTCCAGCAAGCTGGCACCTGCACTATCGTTTCCCCCACCCTGGCTCCTGCGCACTTGTGTTCAGTGTCTCACCACGTGCATTCCCCCTCCATCCTAGCCTCTAAAGTACACACAGTGTCAGTCTCTGAGCTGGTGGCTGCGAGCGTAATATTGAGTGACGGTGTTTCTTCATCTTCACTGTCTTCTTCCTCTTCCACCTCTGATTGGGAAGGTTCCAGCTCTTGGGTGTCTGGAATGAAAACGGAACAAGGGCTGGGCTGTGGTGAGGGGAAAGAAGAAAGTAAGAAGTGTGTGCTTACAACATCTCCAACTTGTGAGTCAAAAAAGATTGTGGGATGAGGGAGAAGTGGGATGAGAGAAGGAGGATTAGGTATGCAGAGACCCTCATCGTGGTTAAAACATGCAGGGAATGCTCCATTCATAAGAGTGACAGGAAGACCTGTCAAAAGTTATAAATACTACGGCCCCAAAACATCACTAAATCTTCAAATAATTTTTTTTTAATCACATTTTTTAAATAAACTATAAATTACATGAAATAACTATTTTAAACAATAATTTAAATTTTTGAAAAAAATAATTTCACAGGAAACTTTTTTTTATCCGGCACCGACGGGACAGACGTGTTGCCGGTTCATCAACAATTCCGGATAACCGAAAGCTATAGTAAAAGATACGGAGCTGAGAACTCTGTATAAAGCAACAAACCCTGTTGCTTAGCAACAGGTTCAGAACAATGGCCATAAGTTCCAAGCATCTCTGTAGCTTAGCAACAGCTGCAGCCACACCCTTGCACAGCAACAGATGGAGGAAGGCAAGTAATAAAACTTACCTGAACCTACTCCTGAATTTTGCCGGTTAACCGAGATTTCCGGTTATTTAGGTGCCGGTAAATCGAAAGTTTCCTGTATTTTCTAACGGGGCTAAAAATAAACTTACCTTGCTTTTAAGTATTTAAAAATAATAAACCTGTGGAAATAATGTTTTAATTTTAATTAATTCACCACTTATCTTGTAAAAAGCAGGCCTTACGCCTGCTTTTTACATGTCTAACTTTTGGAGACTTACCCTCCTGGGAAAACCTGTAAAAAAAAAACAAAGTTTGATGCGCACGCGCAGCCTCTCCTGCGCACGCGTTCGACCTCTGAACCTCTTCGTTCAGGGGAACGGAAGTGCCGGTTTCCTGCGCATGCGCAGTGCATGCAGGAAACCGGCACTTCCATTGGGCCTACGGGTGAGTAACCTGTGCGTACTCACCCGTGGAGATCCGAATTTCTGGTGTGTTTCTGCTGGCAGTATTCTATGGGAGAGGAACTTGGAAGTGTTACAGGAACATAAGAACAGGAGTAGGTCATTCAGCCCCTCATGCATGTTCCAACATTCAATGAGATTGTGGCTGATCTGTATCCTAACTCTATCCTCCCACATTGGCTCCATATCCCTTAATACCCCTGACTAGCAAAAATCTAGCAATCTCAGATTTAAAATTATTATTTGAGCTAGCATCTACTGCTTTTTGTGGGAGTGTAGGATTCGCAAAATTGGACTTTATATTAATAAGGGTCAAATGGCAGAAGAGGCCATGATTTTAAAGACTGTTTTAAAAGAAGCCCAGAAAAAGGGGCATACAAAATGGCCGCCATACCATGTGACCAGCTTATTGGGACACTTTAAAATGGTTCCTGCGCAACCTCAGACAGCTTTGTGGATTCAACCTACAGCAAGTTCTGGAAGCTGTTTCTGAGAGAACGAAACCAGACCCACACATATGCATATGGATTAGATGCAGATCTAGTCAAGATCGGCCTGGAGACAGAGGCCATCAAAATGTTGCCCCAGACAAAAGGGGACAATTTCATATTCATGAGAACAGCACCCAGGACTAGATAATGAGATCAGCAGGACATTAAAAACAATGAAGGTAATTCCAGACCAGAGATGGGCCTTTACCAGCCGTTTAAGACATTTTAAAATATAATGACTACCCCACTGTGCTCCCAACCCGCCAAAATTATAACAAAGACTAACCTGATTTTGGGCGGGAGACGGAGAAGACTTTTCGGCAGTTGGACACATAGCTCGAATCCGGACACCCAGAAGAAGAAGCAAGCACTCGCAGGAGGAAGAAGAAAGCCAACATCGAGAAGGCCGTCTCGAAGCCGGCGTCCCACCCCGGGGAAACACATCAGGAGATCATCGACCATCCCCGGGCTGTTGCCGGAACGAGAGGCCATCGACCCAACTTGGGAGAAGAGACAAAAAAAAACCCCAAGAGGAGAAACCTTCCAGCCACCCCGGCTCGGGAGAAGAGAGAAAAGAAAACTGAAGAAGCGATGGGAGCCAGCCCAAGGCTCCTCTAACCAGGGTCGAACCGACGATCCTCGACCCCGCCGACATCCAGGCCCGCCGGTGTCCAGCCGCCCCCAACCCCCACCTCAGGAGAGAGGTGTGGTGCAGCTCGCAGGGGCTCCACGATCCATGTGGAGATGAAATGCCTGAAAGGACCAAACACAGACTCGATTTCAAAACCTTGCACTTCCTAGTGGGATTGGTGAGCATGTTTCTGGCCCTTCACAATCAGATCTAGATAGGTTTAATAAGGGGGTGGATTTAAGGGTACCATTAACATGAGTTGTTGTCCCTCGATGTTCCGTGTGTTTCCTTATTTCATGATGATCTTGGTAGAGTACAAGATGCCTGTATTTGCCTTAGTTAGTACTGTGTCGTTATGATTTGTTTGTGTGTTTTTCCCTCCCATGTACTCCCTTATCTGCTTGCATTTGATTTGATATTTTTCCTTATGGAATAAAATTTCATTTTGTTTCATCAAACTTGGTCTACAAGAGTTTTCTCTACATCGTAGTTTCTGCGCCTAAGTCCAGAGTATAGAATCTAAGGGGCGAGTGGGTCGAACCACTCAAGGTTTTACTGTGCAAGAGAGAGAGGCCTCTAGAGAGAGAAACCTCAGGGAAAGCTCTCGAGGAAAACCCATTACAGGAGTGTTCCACACTTCTACCATCGTTTGTGTGCAGTGTTTCCTAGCTTCTCTCCTGAATGGCCTGCCTCTGATTTTAAGGTTCTGTCCCTTTGCACTAGACTCCCCCGCCAGCAGAAAAAGTTTCTCTCTGTTGAGATACCGCGGCAAACGTGGGAGTCGAGACCAGAGCTAGTAAAACACAACTGCTTTTATTCTACCTCATGGCAAAGAGGAACTGGAAAAGCCCGCGCATCCGCTTATATACTCCCCAGACAGGAAGTGCTCCCGGCAGCCTGTCCCTGGGGGAAACAAGTTGTTGGAGGAAAGGGCCCCCGGCTGGGGGCGTCTGCTTAAACTGTCCGTGCCGCCGTGAGCGGATTATGTCCAGTGGTGGCGTGTCGCCACAGAGCTCCCCCCAGAATCCGCTTAGGAGGAGTGGACGAGTCGTGACGGTGGTCTGATGGTTCTGCCGCAGCGGCTCTGAGTGGTCGCTGATCTAGTTGGTGGGGCCGGGCGGTTCGCCGCCGGCTGTGCTGGCTTGCTGGCGGGACGGCCTCTAGTTGGAGGCCGGGCCACG
This sequence comes from Somniosus microcephalus, assembly GCF_052327205.1. Classification (NCBI taxonomy): domain Eukaryota; kingdom Metazoa; phylum Chordata; class Chondrichthyes; order Squaliformes; family Somniosidae; genus Somniosus; species Somniosus microcephalus. The sequence goes on along the minus strand of NC_140992.1, from coordinate 100,179,363 downwards.
GGGACCTGTTCCCCTGGTTCTGTGTGTACTGGTTTGAGCCGGTCGATGGAGACTGTGTCGACCCTGTCGCCGAGTCGCAGCTTGAAGATCTTGTCCCCGGTTTGTAGTACCTCGTACGGTCCGTCGTACGGGGGTCGCAGGGGCCCGCGGTGCGCGTCGTGTCGCACGGAGACGAAGCGCGCCTGCTGTAAATTTGGCGGGACGTGAGGTGCGAGTTCGCCGTGTCGGTTGACCGGAAGTGGGGCGAACTGCTGAGCGGAAGAGAAAGAGTTGAGCCGCTGCTGTTCGGCCGACCAAGGCGTGGTAGCCTCCGGAAGGAATTCGCCTGGGACGCACAGCGGTTGTCCGTAGACTAACTCCGCTGCCGAGGACTGGAGGTCTTCCTTGACCGTGGTGCGTAGGCCTAGTAGCACCCACGGTAGGCGGTCAGTCCAGATACTGTCCTGCAGGCCGGCGCGGAGTGAGGCCTTGAGCGACCTGTGGAAGCGTTCACAAAGCCCGTTGGCCTGCGGGTGGTACGCCGTGGTTCGGTGGAGCGTCACCCCGAGGTTGCATGCTGTGGCCGTCCGGAGTTCGGAGGTGAACTGGGCGCCTCTGTCGGAGGTTATATCGGCCGGTACGCTGAACCTCGCAACCCAGGTGTTAACGAACGCTCTGGCGATGTCGGCTGTGGTGGTGGAGGTCAGCGGCACTGCCTCAGGCCAGCGTGTGTAGCGGTCGACCATCGTGAGGAGATAAGTTTGGCCTTGCGATGGCGGCAGAGGACCGACGATGTCGACGTGTACGTGGTCGAAGCGGCGGCTGGGTACCTCGAAGTCTCCCAGGGGTGCTTTTGTGTGCAGCTGTACCTTAGCCCGTTGGCAGGCGAGGCAGGAGGTGGCCCAAGTCCGAACATCTCTTCTGAGGCCGCGCCAGACGAAGCGCTGGGAGAGGAGTTTGACGGATGCGCGGGAACCCGGGTGGGAGAGCCCGTGGAGCGCGTCGAAGATGCGGCGGCGCCAGGTTGCAGGGACGACCGGCCTGGGTTGGCCGAGTGAGACGTCGCAAGTGACTGCCATGGCTTCGGGCCCGTGCGCGACCCTGGTTAGGCGTAGCCCTGGCAGGCTGGTAGCCGCCGAGAGGAGGTCTGGGTCCGTGAGCTGGGCCGCTGCTAGTTGCGCGTAGTCGACCGCAAGGTGATTCGCGCAGATGGCGGGACAGGAGATGCAGTCGGCGACCACGTTGTCTCTACCGGAGACGTGCTGGATGTCCGTAGTAAATTCGGACACAGCCGCGAGCTGGCGTTGCTGCCTAGCGGACCAGGGTTCGGTGTGCTTGGCCATCGCGTATGTGAGCGGCTTGTGGTCCACGTACGCGGTAAAGGGGCGGCCTTCCAGGAGGAACCTGAAATGGCGGACCGACAGGTGGAGCGCGAGAAGCTCGCGGTCGAAAGTGGAGTATTTGACCTCCGGGGGGGTGCAGTTGGCGGCTGTAGAAGGCAAGTGGCTGCCACGCGCCATTGACCCACTGCTCGAACACGGCGCCGACCGCGTGGTCGGAGGCGTCGGTGGTGAGAGCGACCCAGGCATCGGCCCTCGGGTGCGCGAGCAGGGTGGCGTTGGCGAGCGCGTTTTTGGTGGCGTCGAAGGCTGCTGACGTGTCAGTGGTCCAGGCTACGTCCATCTTGCCGGATTTACCTCGGAGGGAGTCGTATAGGGGCTTCATGAGGGCTGCAGCTCTGGGGATGAACCTGTTGTAGAAGTTCACCATCCCAAGGAACTCCTGGAGGCCCTTGATGGTTGTGGGGCGGGGGAATTGCTGGACGGCCTGCACCTTGTTGGGCAGGGGGACGGCCCCAGCAGGGGTGATGTGGTGACCGAGAAAATCGATCTCGGTTAGGCCGAATTTGCACTTCGCCGGGCTGAGGATGAGCCCGTGTTGGGCTAGGCGCCCGAACAGGGTGCGAAGGTGTTCGAGGTGTTCCTGTTTGGAGGAGCTGGCCACGAGAATGTCGTCTAGATAGACGAATAGGAAGTTCAGGTCCCGGAGGACTGAGTCCATAAGGCGCTGGAAAGCCTGGGCTGCATTCTTGAGGCCGAAGGGCATCCTCAGGAACTCGAACAGGCCGAATGGGGTGATGACAGCCATTTTGGGGATGTCCGCGGGGTGTACGGGGACTTGGTGGTAACCGCGCACCAGGTCGACCTTGGAAAAGACGGTTCGTCCGGCCAGTCGGGCCGAGAAGTCCTGGATGTGTGGCACCGGGTATCGGTTGGGGGTGGTGACGTCGTTGAGGCGGCGGTAGTCCCCGCAAGGGCGCCAGCCTCCGCCGGGCTTAGGGGCGATGTGGAGGGGCGAGGCCCAAGGGCTGCTGGAGCGGCGGATGATGCCGAGTTGTTCCATGGTGGTGAACTCGGCCCGCGCGATTTCCAGCTTGGCCGGGTTGAGTCTGCGGGCGTGGGCAGAAACTGGGGGGCCGGTGGTGGGGATATAGTGCTCCACACCGTGTTTGGCGGCTTTGGCCGAAAAGGTCGGGTTAGTGAGGGCGGGAAACTCGGCTAGGAGTGCCGAGTAGTCGTCCGTGGCTCTGGCGAGGCAGTAGGTCATCAGGCCGGCCGAACGGGCCGGGGTGAATGCGCCGGGGATGGGGGCCATAGTGTTGATGTCGACGAGGCGGTGCCTCGGAATGTCGACAAGGAGGCCGTGGGCGCGTAGGAAGTCGGCGCCGATGAGAGGGCAGAGGACCTTGGCTGTGAGGAACTCCCAGCGGTAGCGGCGTCCCGCGAGGTCGAGCGTGACCATGCGGGTGCCATATGTGCGGATGTCAGAGCCATTGGCTGCGGCCAGCGTGATACCCCATGTGCCGCGTTGGATTTCGAGGGCGGAGGCGGGGGTGATGCTGTGCTGGGCCCCTGTGTCGCACAGAAATTGGCGGTTGGTTCTGTCGTCGGTGACGTACAGTAGAGGCTCCTTTTGCCCCGCGGCCATCGCGGGGGCCGGTGCGGGGGGGGGTTGGAAAGTACACGGTGGCATGCAGCGTTGGGCCCTAGTGCCAAACCGGGTGTGGTAGTAGCAGTGACCCGGAGTGGTAGGGCGGTTGGGCCTAGTGGGCCGGGAAGACCGCGTGGTCATTGCCGTGAGGTCGGGCGCGACGTCGTGAGCGGACTGTGCAGAGAGCAGCCGGTCGGCCTTTTCGGCTATGTCATTCAGGTCCGTGGAGCCAGACTCCACAATGAGCGGGCAGATGCTGGCGGGGAGCTGCCGAATTAAAAGCGTGCGAAAGAGGGCGCCGGTGTTTTTGTCGTCCGAGAGGGACAGCATGTGGGAAAGCAGATCCGAGGGTGAAGCGTCACCAAGGCCGGGGAGGTCAAGGAGTTGGCAGTTGTGCTGGTAAGCGGACGTTTGAAATTTTTTAAGGAGCGCAGCCTTCAGATGTTCGTACTTGCCTTCCGGTGGTGGATCCTGCAGCGCTGCCCAAACCTTGGGGACTGTGGCGTAGGTGAGAGAGGAGACGAGGTAGTCGTACTTTGTGGCTTCGACTGTAATGTGTTTCAGCCGGAATCTGGACTCAGCTTGAACGAACCAGGCTTCGGCCAGGTTCTCCCAAAAGTCCGGTAGTTTAACCGTGGCTGCGTTTGTATCCGCCATGCTAGCTTAGGATTCGTCCTGAGCGTCGGGGTCACCAGTGTTGAGATACCGCGGCAAACATGGGAGTCGAGACCAGAGCTAGTAAAACACAACTGCTTTTATTCTACCTCATGGCAAAGAGGAACTGGAAAAGCCCGCGCATCCACTTATATACTCCCCAGACAGGAAGTGCTCCCGGCAGCCTGTCCCTGCGGGAAACAAGTTGCTGGAGGAAAGGGCCCCCGGCTGGGGGTGTCTGCTTAAACTGTCCATGCCACCGTGTGCGGATTATGTCCAGTGGTGGCGTGTCGCCACACTCTCTATCTATCCTATCAATTCCTTTCAAGATCGTAAAAACCTCAATCAAATCAACCCCTTAACCTTCTACATTCCAGGGAATACAAGCCTAGTTTATGTAACCTCTCCTCATAATCTAACCCTTGGAGCCCTGGTAACATTCTGGTGAATCTGGGTTGCACTCCTTCCAAGGCCAACATAACCTTTCTTGGGTGCAGTACCAAGAGCTGTATACTCTAAATGTGGTCTAACCAGGGCTTTGTGTGGCTGTAGCTAAAGTTCTTCCCCTTTATATGGCACCTTTCACACCATCTCAAAACACCTCAGAGCCAGCGAATTACTCTTGACGTGTCGTTACAATTATAATGTAGCGGAACACAGCAAGATCCCACAAGCAGCAATGAGATAACCTGTTTTAGTGATGTTGGTTGAGCGATAAATGTTCGCCAAGACACCAGGAAAAATACCCTGTTCTTCAAATGATGCCAGGGGATCTTTTACATTACTCTGAGAGGGCAGGCAGGGCCTCACCCAGCAAATGGCACCTCCAACACTACAGCTCTCCCTCAGCACTGCACTGAAGTGATAATCTAGATTACATTCTCAAGTCTCTGGAGTGGGGCTCGAACCCATGACTCTCTGACTCGGAGGTAAGAGTGCTACTGAGCCAAGGTTGATACAGGAGCTTAGCAATTTGGGTCACCAAAAGCTATGGCAATTTATTTTGAATTTAGAAAATATATAACTTTTTTCATTAATTGAGCTCCAACCTTAAGCAATTTCCAGGCCTACTTCAGTCTGTAAAACAAGCCTAAGTTCATCCAATGTTAATGAATACAGAAGTAAAACTGTCAGGAGAAAGGGTTGCGATTTTCTGTTATGGTCTGTGTCTAAACCCTAAATTACAGCTTCAAATTTTACTTTATGGTGATTGTTTGATTACATCATCCAGAAAATATCTATTAAATAATAAATTGGATAGTGGGTGTGGTTTTAATTTTGAGTTATTAGATAAACTGAATCTCAGATTTTGAAGTAAACACTGTTACAGAAGTTATTCAGTGTTCTCTATTTCACATACTAATACATGAAAGGTTTCACAAATATTATTCACTGACAGGTGTTAATTACTTTAGAGAGAAAGAGCTTAATTTCACTGGTTAATGAGTGCATCCAGTTTAATTAAAGGCACAGTATCAGGAGTGAAAATAATGTATTATTGTAATCATTTCTGTATAACACTTACCCTGAAGTAGTTTCTCTTACAGTAATCTTATACACACTGGGTTTAGTTCCAGGCAGTATAGGTCTCTGAATGACGGAAATGTTAATGACTCAGTGCGAGGGGAAATGTCCAGGTTACCTGTTAAAAGTTACAAAATGTGACTTAACCTAATAAACACAAACTATTTTGTAATTTGTAATAAACTGATGTCAAGGAGGGCTTGTACTAGAGGTAACTGGAGTATCTCAGAATATATTTTCTCTTAAATATTTTAAAAGAGGTGTTCTGAAATACTATCATAGAGTCTATTAGTATGGAGAACAGATTGACAACCTCTGACGAGGCTGAAAAATGCTGACATTGACCCCAAAATTTTTCAATGTAATGTTGGGGTAAAGCATTAGGATATGGGAGCACTGAAGGTGGTTCTGGGGCAGAGGAGCAGTGGGAGAGGTGTCCCAGGGTGTGAGATCAAAGGAAAAAGGGGTGACAGGTGAGGCAGTGGTGGGATGGCGATCCTGTGTGCTGCATCACTGGGATCCAGCAGTGCTGTATGGAATCATTAGGGACAGGGGTTTTGGGTGTGTGCGTACTGGGGAGGGAATCCTGCAGGGCACCATTGTGAGCTGCCACTGACAAAAGTATTGTTCTTAGTGCAGGTCAGCAATGGGGAAGGCACGGGTGCTCAGCATGGGAGGGGGAAGTGAATGGTGAGAGCAGGGAAGAGTGAAAGCTATCAATGCTTGGTGTGGTTGGGAGTGGGTACGGTAGGGTTAGGGATATATTTCTAAATAACTTTTTGCTCTCATCCAGACTGGGGGCAGGGGGGTTAAGAAGTGCGATCACGCCAGGAAAGGTTGTGAAGCAGCAGCGAGGCGTGAGGAGCAGGGTCTGATGGGGAATATATTGTTCAGTCATCCAGCAGTGGAGCTGGGCGAGTGGGGCTAAGTGAGGAATTTCTTTTAAACTATATTTTTTGGTAGTGGGGAGGAAAGTTCAATGGAGAAAATACAGCAAAGTACAAATGACAAAACCTCCAATGAAACCTTAAAATGCCGGTCATTTTAATTCTCTGCTCCACTCCCACTCTGACCTTTCTGTCCTTGGCCTCCTACACTGTTCCAATGAAGCTCAATGTAAGCTCGAGGAACAGCGCCTCATCTTTCAATTAGGCACTTTACAGTCTTCCAGACTCAACACTGAGTTCAACAATTTCAGATCATAACCTCTGCCCCCATTTGAGGCCCCGTCTACTCTCTCAGGTGGAAGTAAAAGATCCCATGGTGCTATTTTGAAGAAAAGCAGGGGAGTTATCCCTGGTGAATATTTATCCCTCACACATCACAAAAAACAGATAATATGGTCATTATCACATTGCTGTTTGCTACCTATCCACAATATGTGGAATAAGACAGTTGTACAATGTATCTTTCAAAGTCCAGAAAGTTGCCTAGATCCTTTAGGGTATGTTTTTCTTTTGCCAATTGAGCATCTCAGATTTTAACCATTGAATATCAGATAGGGGTACGGTACTGTTATGTTACTGGACTAGTAATCCAGAGACCTGGACTAATGATCCGGAGACATGAGTTCAAATCCCACCATGGCAGTTTGTGAATTCCATAATTCCATAATTAAATAAATCTGAAATAAAAAGCTAACATCAGTAATGATGAAGCTATCAGAGTGTCTTAAAAACCCAACTGGTTCGCTGATATCCTTTAGGGAAGGAAACCTGTCGTCCTTACCTGGTCTGGCCTATATGTGATTCCAGACCCACAGCTGTTGGTTGACTCTTCCTTGCCCTCTGAAATGGCTAATCAATCCACTCAGTCATATCAAACTACTACAAAAATAATAAAACTGGAAGGAACACTCGGCGGCAACGAGATCGGCATCGGATTCGGATAAAACAAAAGCACACCAGCCTAGTCGACGTTGCAAAGTCTTCCGTACCAAGATCTAGGCACTTGTGCCAAAATTGGGAGAGCTGCCTGATAAACCAGTCAAGCAACAACCTGACATAGATATTCACAGAATCATACCTATTGGAAAATGTCCCAGACTCCTCCTCCCACCGGCAGGACAGACCCGCTAGAGGTGGTGGCACAGTGGTATGCAGTCGGGAGGGAGTGGCCCTGGGAGTCCTCAACATTGATTCTGGATCCAATAAAGTCTCATGGCATCAAGCAAGGAAACCTTCTGCTGATTACCATCTACCACCCTCCCTCAGTTGATGAATCAGTACTCCTCCATGTTGAACACCACTTGGAAGAAACACTGAGGGTAGCAAGGGCACAGAATATACTCTGGGTGGGGGACTTTAATGTCCATCACCAAGCATGGCTCGGTAGCACCACTACTGACTGAGCTGGCCGAATCCTGAAGGATAAAGTATCCAGACTAGGTTTGTGGCAGGTGGTGAGAGAATCAACATGAGGGAAAACCTACTTGACCTCATCCTCACCAATCTTACCTATCGCAGATGCATCTGTCCATGACAGTTATGGTAGGAGTGACCACCTCACAGTTCTTGTGGAGATGAAGTCCTGTCTTCACACTGAGGACACCCTCCATTGCGTTGTGTGGCACCGTGCCAAATGGGATAGATTCAGAACAGATCTAGCAGCACAAAACTGGGTATCCAAGAGGTGCTGTGGGCCATCAGCAGCAGCAGAATAATATTCCACCACAATCTGTATCGTCATGGCCCGGCATATTCGTCAGTCTATTTTACCATCAAGCGAGGCGACCAACGATGTTTTAACGATGTGTGTAGAAGGTCATGCCAGGAGCAGCACCAGGCGTACCTGAAAATGAGGTGCCAACCTGGTGAAGCTGCAACAATGGACTACAGCCATGCTAAACTGCAGAAGCAGCATGCTATCAATAGAGCCTAGTGATCCCACAACCAATGGATCAGATTAAAGCTCTGCAGTCCTGCCAGCTCCAGTCGTGAATGGAGGTGGACAATTAAACAACTAATGGGAAGAGGAGGCTCCTTGAACATCCCCATCATCAACAGTGGTGGAGCCCAGCACATGAGTGCAAATGACAAGTCTGAAGCGTTCACAACCATCTTCAGAAAGAAGTGCCGAGTGGATGATCCATCTCAGCCTCCTCCTAAGGTCTCCACCATCACAGAAGCCAGTCTTCATCCAATTTGATTCACTCGATGTGATAACAAGGAACGGCTGAGTGCATTGGATACAGCAAAGGCTATGGGCCCTGACAACATTCACGCTATATTGCTGAAGACCTGTGCTCCAGAAATAGCTGCGCCTCTCGCCAAGCTGTTCCAGTACAGCTATTACACTGGCAAAGTGGAAAACTGCCTACGTATATCCTGTCCACAAAAGGCAGGACAAGCCCTATCCGGCAATTACTGCCCCATCAGCCTACTCTCAATCATAAGCAAAGTTATAGATGGTGTAGTCAACAGTGCTATCAAGCAGCATTACTCACTAATAACCTGCTCACCGATGCTCAGTTTGGGTTCCGCTAAGACCACTCAGCTCCAGACCTCATTACAGCCTTGGTACAAACATGGATAAAGGAGCTGAATTCCAGAGGTGAGGTGAGAGTGACTGCCCTTGACATCAAGGCAGTATTTGACTGAGTGCAGCACCAAGGAGCCCTAGTAAAATTGAAGTCAATGGGGATCAGGGGGAAATCTCTCCACTGGCTGGTGTCATACCTAGCACAAAGGAAGATAGTTGTGGTTGTTGAACACAAATCATTTCAATCCTAGGACATCATTGCAGGAGTTCCTCAGGGCAGTGTCTTAGGGCCAACCACCTTCAGCTGCTTCATCAGCGACCTTTCCTCCATCATTAGGTTAGAAGTGGAGATGTTCGCTGATGATTGCACAATGTTCAGTTCCATTTGCAACTTCACAGATAATGAAGTAGTCCATGCCCACATGCAACAAGACCTAGGCAACATCCAGGCTTAGGCTGATAAGTGGCAAGTAATATTCACGCCACAGAAGTGCCAGGCAACAACTATCTCCAACAAGAGAGAGTCTAACTAGCTCCCCTTGACATTAAATGGTGTTACCATCGTCGAATCTCCCACCATCAACATCCTGGAGGTTACAGTTGACCAAAAACTTAACTGGACCAGCCACATAAATACTGTGGCTATAAGAGCAGGTCAGAGTTATTCTGCAGTGACTGTCTCACTTCCTGACTCCAAAGCCTTTCCACCACCTACAAGGCACAAGTCTGGAATGTGATGGAATACTCTCCACTTGCCTGGATGAGTGTTGCTCCAACAACACTTAACAAGCTCAACGCCATCCAGGATAAAGCAGCCCACTTGATTGGCATCCTAACCACCACCTTAAACATTCACTCCCTCCACCACTGGCGTACCATGGCTGCAGTGTGTACCATCTACAAGATGCACTGCAGCAACACACCAAGGCTTCTTCGGCAGCACCTCCCAAACCCCCGACCTCTTCAACCTAGAAGGACAAGGGCAGCAGACGTATGGGAACACCACCACCTCCAAGTTCCCCTCAAAGTCACACACCATCCTGACTGGAGTGGGCCTTTGGTGTAGCGGTAGCATCCCCACCGCTGGGCCAGAAGGTGTAGGGTTTCGAACCCCGCTCCAGACAGTTCCGGCAAGTGGAGTCGGAGCTCCGGCTCTAAATTCTGGGTTGACATCCAGCAGGATACTTGCGTCCATGGGTGTGGGTGGCCTTCCCCTCGTATGGGTTGTGGGAGCCCGTAAAACCCTCCCACCATAGGACTAACCACCCTAATGGCTGGTATGTAGATGGTTACGGTCACGGAAGGAGCGTTAACGTGGCCAGAAATCCTTCCACCACTTCATACAGTTCCCCAAAGGGAACAGTGTGAAGACACGTGCGACAACGACCATCCTGACTTAGAAGTATATCGCCGATCTTTCATCGCCGCTGGGTCAAAATCCTGGAACTTCCTACCTAACAGCACTGTGGGAGTACCTTCACCACACGGACTGCAGCCGTTCAAGAAGACGGCTCACCACCACCTTCTCAAGGGCAATTAGGGATGGGCAAGAAATGCTGGCCTTGCCACTGACGTCCACATCCCATAAACAAATTTAAAAAAAACTCCCTCTACCACCGGTGCACTGTGGCTGCAGGGTGCACCATCTACAAGATGCACTGCAGCAACTTGCTAAGGCTTCTTCGACAGCACCGCCCAAACCCACGACCTCTACCACCTAGAAGGACAAGGGCAGCAGGCACATCGTAATACCACCCGCTCAAAGTCACAACACCATCTGACTTGCAATGATATCACCGTTCCTTCATCGTTGCTGGGTCAAAACCCTGGAAATCCTTACCTAACAGCACTGAGGGAGTACCTTCACCACAAGGACTGCAGCAGTTCAAGAAGGTGGCCCACCACCACCTTCTCAAGGGCCATTAGGGATGGGTAATATATGCTGGCCTTGCCAGTGATGCCCACATCCTGTGAATGAATCCATAAAAATAAACATGTAGAACCTGATGTTGTGTTTTCGGATGATGTCCTCAAGGGGCAGCATGTAGATGAGAAATAGGGGTGGGTCAAGGATACAACCTTGGGTGGACTCCAAAGTTAATGATGCGGGAGCGGGAAGAGAAGCCATTGTAGATGAATCTCTGGCTATGATTGGATAGATAAGAATGGAACTAGGAGGGGGCAGTCCCACCCACCTGGCTGATGGAGGAGAGGCATTGGAGGAAGATGGCATGGTTAACTGTGTCAAATTCTAACCTTGCCAGCGACACCCACATCTCGTGAATGAATAAATAAGCGATAAAATGATTTTCAGCCATTATGTACACTGGTGATAGTAGCCATATTGACAGGATTATATCAAGTAATCAGGGGGGTTAGAAGCATTAACATCACTTCTGCAGGTTCTCTATTTTATTAATGTCCATAGTGATAAGATCAACATCTTTGTTTTCTAAATGCCTCATCCCCTCTCAAGCCCAGCAGGGCAAGACTTCAACCATATGTTCAAACAGCATTCTGGAGAGAAAAAATGGTTCAATTCCTGCAACTTGGTCCATATGTATCAATGAAATGGACTCTTTACCCTTTTCTTGCCAATGGCCATGATCTCTTTTCTGCAAGGAGCTCCAGCAGAATATTGCTGGAGAGTCATTTGAAAATTTTAATTGAATGGTTGCAGATAGTAGTGGAAAATGTGGTTAAAAGTTGGGATTTTTACAAATATGGGTTAAAAAGAGCTTTAAAACTAAATGGTTTGTTGGAGAGAAAAGAACTCATTGATTCTTTCCAACTCATTTCTTTGGCTATGCCTACATAAAGAGAAATAACCAGGGGGTTATTTTGAAACTAATGGGGAATTGGATAAAAAAAGAAATCTTGAAATTTATGTACCACCCTACCTCATATTTCAGAAATGTCTCAAAGTGCTTCATGTACACTAAATTACTTTGAAGCGTAGTGAGCTGGGCAAATGTGGCTATCATTACATGTACAGCAAGATCCAACAAAAAGCATTAAGATTAATAATCTGTTTTTGATGGTGTTGGTTGAGGGAGCAATGCTGATCAGGACACTGGGTGAACTTCTTGTTCTTATTTGAATAGTGTCATGAAATCTTTCACTTCCATATGAACAGCCAGATGGGGCCATGGCTTAAAAACTCATCTGTGATAACGCAGTACTTCCTCCGTGATGCACTGGAGTGTTAACCTAGATTATGTGCCCCCCTCCGAAAATGGAGCCTGGTGATTTGTCACGTGAGTATAGCCTTTTACCTCAAGAATTGCTCGAATTAAATGCAAACCTAACAAGTTTCTAGCCTCAATTTCATAAATCAAGACTTTTTTCTAAAATATCCAGATGGGTCAGTGTGGTGTACGTTAAATGCCTGCGAAGAAAGGCTAGCTAATTCAAGCTGTGATTCCAAGGTAACAGCCCGTGGAATGTTAGGGAGCAGCCAAGTAAATAAAATTGTTCTTTTTTAATAAATATATAAGTAAATAAATAGGAACAGATTGCTCATCTAGGCTGACATTTCAGTGCAGTGCTGAGGGAAGGCTGCACTGTCGGAGGTGCCGTCTTTCGGATGAGACGTTAAACCTGCTCCCTCAGGTGGACATAAAAAAAATCCTGTGGCACTATTTTGAAGAAGAGCAGGGGAGTTATCCCCGGCGTCCTGACTAATATTTATCCCTCAATCAACATCACAAAAGCAGATTATCTGGTCATTATCACATAGATGATTGTGGGACCTTGCTGAGCACAAATTGGCTGCCGCTTTTCCTACATTACAACAGTGACAACACTTCAAAAGTACTTAATTGGCTGTAAAGCACTTTGGGATGTCCTGAAGTCGTGAAAGGGGCTGTTTAAATGCAAAGCTTGCTTTCTTTCTTTCACGAAGATTTTGGATATGAAATCACAAATGTTTTAATAATGTTGACTGGGATATTTAATTGAAAAGCGAATGGATTAAACTTGTACCAGTAAAAAGTAATAGCTGGGGCAATGACGCCACTGTAATGTGCATAATATATATGGGCTACAAAAATACATACTTTATTGAAAGGTACCTTCATTATATATTCCACATAGCTGATTTTCATAGAGATAAATGGGGAAAATTATTTAAACAATTTAGAAACCATAGTTAACTTTAATTAAATATTTTCATTGTACTAAAATCACTCTATTAGCATGGTCATAAATACCTCAAATTTAACTATGTATTTGCTGTTATTGATTACAGTTTTTTGGAGTTTCATTATTCTTTGCAAAGTAAGCACCTTGCAGAAACAAATTTATTTAGGTCTCTGCACTGCTTGCAGTGCACTCTTGTTGATGTTCATGCCATACAGATGACCACAGAATTGACCACAGGCACAGGATATATAGTATAGATATAAAACACCAAGATTTGATGCAATTTAATGGTACATGTTACATGTTACTTGCAAGTATGTCGTAACAGTTTCCAAAGTCAGCGGATCTATGAAAAAAATGACTTTCCATTGTATTGTACTAGATTTTGTACCATTGCTGCTCCTTAGTTTTCTAGGCTCATGCGCTGATTCCAATTTTATACTGTCTAGTAAATAAAATGTTAACACTGCTGTTTATTCATATTTATTAACTAGGTGATATTAATTATGCCATTGACAAGTGACTAAAATTTACTATTTCTAACCCTAACTATAATCCTAACCTCCGTAACATCACCTTCCTCTGCCCCTATGGCATCTAATCTGTTGCTGAAACTCTCATCCATGCTTTTTGTCACCTCCAGACTGGATTACTCCAAAGTCCTCCCAACGGACCTCGTGTCTTCCATTCTCTGTGAATTTCAGCTTTCCTAAAATTCTGCTGCCTGTATTCTATCCCACACAAAGTCCAACTTGCCCATTAGCCCTGTGCTTGATGACTGATATTGGTTACTGGTTCCCCAATACCTCAAGTTTAAAATTCTTACCTTTGTGTTTAAATCTCTCCATGGCCATATCTCTCCCTATCTCTGTAACCTTATCCAGCACTACAAATCCTTCAAACTCTCCATTCCTCTAACACCTACCTCTTGTGCATCCTCTTTCCTCCTCACCCAGCCATCAGCAGTTGTGCTTGCTGAACAAAATGGCAGACAATATAATGGTATAAACCCAAACTGGAGGACAGCCCAGAAATTTGAAGCATTTGTCTCCCTTTGAGGAGGCCACGCTGGACATCCTTGCCTATGAGATCATCGAGACAGTAGGGGAAAGTGAAGCTGGAGGTCTCTTCCAACCTTAGGGTTGGTACCATCTGCGCTAGTTACATTTTGCCTCTCTTCTCAATCACTGATATACACACAACCGAGGAAAAATACAGTACCCTGCAAGACTAACTCGTTTTGAAGGAGCCGGTATTCTAACATATGTTTGTCTTCTGCTATTCTTGGCCTGGCAGAACAGCACTGTCAGTGATTCAAAAGAAGCCAGCATCTCCCAGCACCCTGCATCACGCTCACCAATGTTTGAAAACACCTGTATAAGTAGTGCAAAATCTCTTAATTTTGCCTCTTGTTTAAACAAGTGTAGTTTGGATGCAACTACTAATTTGAAGCTGTTGCTCAGTGTTAGCAGTCTTGCTCTGACTCAGAAGGTTATGGGTTCAACTCCCACTCCAGACTCTTGAGCACAAAATCGAGGCTGAGACCCCAGCGCAGGACTGAAGGAATGCTTTCACTGTCAGAGGTGCCGTCTTTCTGATGAGACATAAAATCAAGGCCCTGTCTGCTCTTTTGTGGACGTTAAAGATCCCATGGCACTGTTTTGAAGAAGAGCTGGAGAGTTCTCTTCAGTGTCCTGACCAATATTTTATCCCTCAACCAACATCACTAAAACAGATTATCTGGTCATTATCACATTGCTGTTTGTGGGAGCTTGCTGTGCACAAATTGGCTGCCGCATTTGCTATATTCCAACAGTGACTACACTTCAAAAGGTATTTTATTGGCTGTAAAGCACTTTGGGATGTCCTGAGGCCATGAAAGATGCTATTTAAATGCAAGTTCATTATTGAAGTACTGAATGCTTGAAACTGAAGAGAGTCTTTTATTCCTCCAGAGTGGAGGTGAATGTAAGGCAATAAAGTTTATTTTTCTTGATCAACTCATTGAACTGCTTTTTACAGTGTTGCTGACAGCACACCATTTGCTTGTCTACTGTCAAATGCTGTCTATATCAACCTATTGATTGGCTCATTTCTTGATGGAAACTTAACCATTCTTTTGATGGCATTCACAAAGCCATCAAAGATGAGGAACAGGATTGGGCCCAGCATGCATTCCACTCTGTTCCAATAAGAAGACAAATGTTCGTTAAAGACATTTCCATCCTGTAAGGAAACCGCGAGGTACAATCTGTCGGCAGGTAATCTTGCCTGGCGCCGGTGCAGATAGTAAAATCACGGGGCAGTGTGTATTCAGAAAATTACTCCCCAAATAGCTGCCTGTAATTTCTCTGGGGGTTTTCCCGATCTCTTGCCATAACGTTGGCAGGCGATCAGTGGAAACTGCAGAGAAATGGCATCTACTTCAAAGCCCCATCTAAATCAAATTCTCAGCAAATATGCTGTGAGGGGAAAAATGTCAGTTTTATTAATACAGTTTCCATGACCTTTCATGCTATTTACAGTCAGGACACTGATTATATCTTTGGGGTCAGGCATTGATCCACTCTTGTTAGCAAGTACAATGTTTGCTGCTTTCCAATTGAATGGAGCAACTGTGGTTGGTAGGGGCTGTTGGAACAGACAAACCAATGGAGCAGCTAATTCTTCACCTAGGGTTTGGAAAACTCGTGCACCGAAGCCATCGACGCTAATGATTTTTCTTAGCATAAGATACTGAAGAAGGCATTTAACTTTCTAATGCCTGATTTTGCTCCTGTTGATTGGGCGTTTCACTTTGGTAAAACTATTGGCATTTGACCTTTAGATCTTGGCTGATATTTCAGTAAATATGTTTGTTCAAGTATCTGTATTATCCACCTGGGTGCTTCAGGTGATTCTGTTCTCCATCTCAGAGGGCAGTCATCACCTTATGTAATCAGGTTGGAGAGCATGACTGTAGTGTATGTAACTGTTCTACCTTTAAGAGAACTATTGTATGTAACCGTCCACCTTTAAGAGAACTATTTTAGGTGTGGCACTACTTTATCCTGGCTGCTGTATACTGTAATACCAACGGTGACCACACCGGTATATAAGTGCTGTGGCAGAATTTATTGGGCAGATTCGCCCTGATCTTCGAATAGTAAAGTCCTGTTTAAGTTACTCTTGTAGTCTGTGTATTACTTCGCTATACAACCCACAGACTTTACAGTGGCGACGAGTTCGATCTTACCCTGCGGCAACAATACTTCTGAAGAAGTAAACGAGCGTCGAAAAGAGGCACCCGCCCTCGTCGTTTTGCTGAGCGAAAACTCAAGTCTGCAGACCAAGAAAGGAGGAAGATTCAAACACGAAGTCTTCCATCAGCAACAGGCACGGATTGTCCCTTCTGCCACGGTGGTGAGTGAGCCGATCCACACGAGAAGCAAGTCGGCCACGGTGACTGTGAGTAAAGGGAAAATAGAAACAAATAAACGGAGGATAAGGGTGGTGTACTCGACCACGGTCGAGGGAGAAAGGAGCCGGACAGAAGTCGGGCCCAGAGGCGCTGAGACTGGGGCAGCGTGGAGCAGAAGCCGCGGTACAAGCGGGCTGGGGAGCGTCGTGAGACGACTAGACCGCGACGGCGAAAAAGGCCGGACAAATACCGCGACCACGAGGCGCTGCGACCAGGATCGTAAGGCGCGGGAAGATATAAACATAAATAAGCCACGGAGAACTCAGCCACAGCCGGGGAGGAAAGCACCGGACTGCGAGAAGCTGGGAGGCGCGATTGGGGTGAAAAAGGCCAGACAGTGACTGAGGCCACGAAGCGCTGTGACCGGATCGTAAGGCGCGGGAAGAGATAAAAATAAATAAACCGCGGAGAACGCAGCCGCAGCCGGGGAGGAAGCACCGGACTGCGAGAGGCTGGGAGGAGCGATTGGGGGAAAAAGGTCGGACAGTGACCGAGGCCACGAAGCGCTGCGACCGGGATCGTAAGGCGCGGGAAGAGATAAAATAAATAAATCGCGGAGAACTCAGCCGCAGCCGGGGAGGGAAGCACCGGACTGCGAGAGGGCTGGGAGGCGCGATTGAGAGCCGCGCGAGCGGGAGAGACAGAGCCCGAGCGAGAGCCGCGCGAACGGGAGAGACAGAGCCCAAGAGAGAGTGAGCGAGAGCCGCGCGAGCGGGAGAGACAGAGCCCGAGGAAGACTGAGCGACATCCAGCCCAGCGGCTGAAACTGTTCGCCATCAACGGGTTGTACCCAGCACCGGAGAGACAGAGCCCGAGCGAGGGAGACTGAGCGCGATCCAGCCAGCGGCTGAGACCGTTCGCCGTCAACGGGTTGTACCCAGAGCCGGTTGCCCGGCCGAGAGAAGGGAACGCGCTGAAGCCGAAGCGCAGGCTGCGAACCCCGAAAGCCAGCGGCCGTCGCCCGAGGGAAAAGCTTACCCCTCCTGCCAGGGGAAGAAAAGCGGGAACCGCCATCTTGAAAGTGGGCGGGGAAAGAAGATAAGCGCGGGAAACCGCGGGAAGCCGCCAGTAGGCGGAGAAAAAGACAGAAGCGGGAACCGCCATTTTGAAAGGGGCGGGGAAAGAAGATAAGCGCGGGGAAACCGCCATCTTGGGAGAAAAAAAAAATTAAAATTTTAAAAAAAAATAGAGCTAAAGAAATATTTCGTTGTTGTTTATCAGGGAGGTGAAGATGCCTAAGCGTGGTAACATCAACGATTTCGATTCCGAGGTAGAAGATTGGGCCACGTATGTAGAACGCATTGAGATATATTGTGAGGCCAATAAAATAGAGGATGATGATAAAGCTATAACCTTGCTAAACTAGATGGGGGCGAAGGCATACGGGCTATTGAAGCATCTTCTAGCACCAGTTAAACCGGCGGATCAAACCTTCGATAATATTGTTGCTGTTCTGAAGGATCACTTGAACCCCACACCGCTGATGTTGGCGGAACGATTCAAATTTTATGCGAGAACGCAACGGAAAGAGGAAAGCAACGCGGAATACTTGGTCGAACTGCGTAGGCTAGCGAAATACTGCCAGTTTGGAGGAAATCTGACAGAGGCATTGCGAGACAAGTTCGTGTGCGGGTTGTCGAAGGAAGGAACGCAAAAGCGACTGCTCGAAGAGAACGACCTTACACTGGATAGGGCTGTCCTTATTGCAGCATCACACGAAGCCGCAGTGAAAGGAACTGCGGAAATGCAGCTGAAGGCAGCGGTCCTCAGTGTGGATCAAATTACTTCGGGTGCAACGAAATGTTATCGTTGTGGGAAAACAACACACGACCAGAACCAATGCTGGTTTAAAAACCAGGACTGTAGGAAATGTGGCAAACTGGGTCACATAGCCAAAGTATGCCGGTCAGGGAAGAAGACCAACAACCAAAAAAAAAAGCCATCACAGGAAAAGTACAACAAAGTACACAAGGTGGTTGAGAAGAGTTCAGATGAACAGAATTCGGATTCAGACCCAAGCGGCCAGGAACTGGGTAGTCTGAGAATTCATAATGTGAGTAAGGAAGCTGACCTACAAACTATCTGGGTCATGCTAAAAATAGCCGGAGTCCAAGTGAGAATGGAATTGGACACTGGATCAGCCCTATCAGTCATAAATCGAAGGGATTACAACCGGCTATTCTCACATATACCCTTGAGAGATACCAAGTTCGTATTGCAGACATACACGGGGCATAAAGTATACCCCATGGGAAAGATAAGAGTCAAGGTGAGAGACAGGGGCAAAGAACACCCCGGAATGGACTTATATGTACTACCTGAGGGAGGACCACCACTTCTAGGACGGGAGTGGATCAAGAAAATAGACATGGAATGGCACTACCTCAAAGCAATAACGAGTGAGGACTCGAGGCAGACAATCAGCTCAGACTCTGAAACGGATGACGATAAGACCAGCCCAAGCATGAAAGACAAGTCTAAAATGAACTTGCTGACTAAGGTTGGTAGAACGAATGTGGGCATAAAGGCTTATGCTCCAGAGGAGAACAAAGCTTCAGAACAGAATTCCTCTGAACAACAACAACATAGCTTGACAGAGAATTCTGAGTCTGTTCAAGTTACAGACATATATATTACTGAGGAACATCGAGCTCGAACGCAAACTTATTTCAGATTACGACAGCAATTAGAACAATTGAATTGCCGTCTCGAGCAAGAGATGAAAGCAATGAAAAAGTCCTATGATACCGAATGGGAGAATCTGGAAAGACAACAGAAGCAGCTGGGGAAGAAAAGGGAGCAGGAGCACACAAACCATCTGCACGAGGAGGCCAAACGAATCAAAGCTGATTCGGCTTCTGAAGGGGCGTGCTCCAATCCGGTGGAACAAGATGTGCCGCAACTGAAGGCGCTGGTTAGCAGGTTGCAGGCAGAAAAAGCTGAGTTGGTCGACATGACTTCCGAGCTCCTACTGAAGTTGGGTGCAGCATCACCGGACGATTCATTGGTGGAAATTCGAATGATGGGGGCTGCGGATGATGGCGAAGTAGAAGCAGCAAAGGAGCCCCAGGACAAGGTTCTAAACAGCCCTGCAGCTAATGGAAAAGGGATGAGGACAGAAGAGTTAACAGTTAGCCAACTCCTCCAGGGCAAGGTTATAAACAGCCCCATAGTTAATGGAAAAGGGATGATGGCAGAAGAGTTAACAGTCAGCCAACTCATTCATATGCTGAGGGATAAAACTCTAAAATGGGAAAAACTTAAATACGAGCCTCAATCTTCAAAGGGAAGGGAGCTCTCAAAAGTCATTGGAAGAGCTGAGGTGGCAACCCAGACTGAGAAGTCTGCAGCAGAACAGCCCTTGGATGCCAAAAGTACGCTGAGCACGGCAATGTAGAACAACAGAATACTGAAACAGCTACTTCAGTAGAGGGATTGAATAGTCCGATCAATCAATCTCCGAATGAAGTTGAAGTATTGAAATCACAAATGAGGTCATTAGTAAAAGACTTGCAGGAAGCCCAGAAAAAGCGGGATGAATCTGAACGCATGATGAAGTCTCTTCAGGACAGATGTCGGGATTTGGGACAAAAGTCGGCTAACGTCCAGCTGGGTAAGGAGGAAATAGAAGACCCTCTCGCTGGCCTAGCTCAGGACGACACCGAATATTACCATGATCTGTTGAGTGACACTGAATATTACGAGGACCTGGTCTGCCCAGCTTGTGCCGAGAACTCCCAAAGTGCCGAAATCAGGATGAATCACTTAAAGTCTAAGGAACATAGGGAGATGGTGGCGTTACAGCTGGCAGCTGACAATGGAGCCCCGAGAGTCTCCAAGAAGCAAAAAAGGAAAAGACGAAGCAGAAGATGATAACCATCTGAACCATTATTACCTCTACCCGATCACACACGTGGTCCCCCGAACGGAGCCAAATCAGTTGGAAAGTAGGAAAATTTCCCAAGGCAATCCAACTGGTTTTTGTTTGTTTTAAAAAAGTCAGCAATGCTGGTTCAGAAGTGATGGAAGTAAAGCTGTTAAGTCTAGGGAAGGACTATGGGATGAGTCCCTCTAGCAAGGTGACCCGACTACACCACGGAGGCGTGGTCCGGACCGAGTCAAGAAGATCAGAGACTGAATCTGTGAACTGTTTTCCGCAGAGACTGAATCTGTGAACTGTTTCCGCAGAGACTACCTCTGTGAACTGTTGTAACATGAAGTTGGATATGTTATGATGTTATGTTAATGGGGAATAAGTATGTTGTAAGCTAAAAAGGGAGGATTGTAGTGTATGTAACTGTTCTACCTTTAAGAGAACTATTGTATGTAACCGTCCACCTTTAAGAGAACTATTTTAGGTGTGGCACTACTTTATCCTGGCTGCTGTATACTGTAATACCGACGGTGACCACACCGGTATATAAGTGCTGTGGCAGAATTTATTGGGCAGATTCGCCCTGACCTTCGAATAGTAAAGTCCTGTTTAAGTTATTCTTGTAGTCTGTGTATTACTTCGCTATACAACCCACAGACTTTACAATGACCATGATACCAGGGATGAGGGACTTCAATTATGGGATTATGTGGAGAAACTAGAGAAACATAGAAACATAGAGATAGGAACAGGAGTAGGCCATTCGGCCCTTCGAGCCTGCTCCGCCATTCAATGAGATCATGGCTGATCTTCGTCTGAGATCTTAGCTGATCTTACCAGTTCAGTACCCCGTCCCCGCCTTTTCTCCGTAACCCTTAATCCCCTTAGCCTTCAGAAATATATCCAATTCTCTCTTGAAAATATTTATTGAATTAGCCTTCACAGCCCTCTGTGGCAGGGAATTCCACAGGCTCACCACTCTTTGAGTGAAGAAATTCTTCCTCATCTCTGTTTTAAATGATTTGCCCGCTATTTTTAGACTGTGGCCCCTGGTTCTGTGCTCCCCGGCCATTGGAAACATTCTCTCTGAATTCAGCCTGTCCAGGCCTGCCATAATTTTATATGTTTCGATGAGATCCCCTCTCAATCTTCTAAACTCCAGTGAGTACAAGCCCAAACTATTCAATCTCTCCTCGTAGGTCATTCCCGCCATTCCAGGTATCAGCCTGGTGAATCGCCGCTGCACTCTTTCCATGGCAAGAACATCCTTCCGCAGATGGGGCGACCAAAACTGTACACAATACTCCAGATGCGGTCTCACCAGCACCTTGTACAGCTGTAGTAAGGTATCCCTATTCCTATACTCGAACCCCCTTGATATGAAGGCCAACATACCATTTGCCTTCTTAATCGCCTGTTGCACCTGCATGCTCTCCTTCAGTGACTGGTGCACAAGAACACCCAGGTCCCTCTGCACTTCCCCATCTCCCAATCTATTGCCATTTAGATAATAATCTACCCTCCTGTTTTTACCCCCAAAGTGGATAACCTCGCATTTATCCACATTATAGTGCATCTGCCACGTATCCGCCCATTCCCCCAACCTGTCCAAATCGCACTGTAGCCTCCTGACATCCTCATCAGAGCCCACCCCTCCTCCTAGTTTAGTGTCGTCAGCGAATTTGGAAATATTGCATCCAATTCCCTGATCCAGATCATTTATATATATTGTGAACAGCTGGGGTCCCAGGACAGATCCTTGCGGCACCCCGCTGGTCACTGCCTGCCACTCCGAAAACGAGCCGTTTATTCCAACTCTCTGTTTTCTATCCGCCAGCCAGTTCTCTATCCACGTTAATACTTTGCCCCCAATCCCATGAGCCTTAATTTTGCATGATAATCTTTTGTGTGGAACCTTATCGAAGGCTTTCTGGAAGTCAAGGTACACCACATCCACTGGCTCTCCCCCATCTATTTTACCAGTTACTTCCTCAAAAAATTCCAGCAGATTAGTCAAACACGATTTACCCTTTGTAAATCCATGTTGACTCTGTCCGATCCTTTCCCCGTTTGTCAAGTGCTCCGCTATTTTATCCTTAATAATGGACTCTAGCATTTTGCCCACAACCGATGTAAGGCTTACTGGTCTATAATTCCCTGCTTTCTCTCTACCCCCCTTTTTAAATATTGGGGTAACATTAGCTACCCTCCAATCCACGGGTACTGTTCCCGAGTCAATGGAGTTCCGGAAGATGATCCTTAGAGCATCTGCTATCTCCAGGGCCACCTCCTTAAGTACCCTAGGATGTAGTTTATCAGGCCCCGGGGATTTGTCGGCCTTCAGTCCCCTCAACTTACCCAACACCATATCCCTAGAGATACTAATTTCTGTCAGCTCCTCCCTCTCATTAGTCCCTATGTTTGCCGATATTCCTGGGAGGTTATTTGTGTCCTCCTTTGTGAATACAGAACCAAAGTATGAGTTTAATTGGTCTGCCATTTCCTTATTCTCCATTATATATTCTCCCGAATCGGACTGCAAGGGACCGACTTGGGATTTTACCAGTCTTTTCCTCCTGATATACCGATAAAAGCTTTTGCAGTCTGTCTTTATGTTTGCTGCAAGTTTACTTTCGTATTCTATTTTCCCCTTCCTGATTAATCCCTTTGTCCTCTTTTGCTGTATCCTGTACTGCCCCCAATCTTCCGGTCTGGTGCTTTTTTTTGCCAGTTGATATGCCCTTTTTTTTGATTTTATGCTGTCCCTAATTTCCCTCGTTATCCACGGTTGAGCCACCTTTTTAGGTTTATTTTTATGCCAAACCGGTATAAACATGTTCTGGAATTCTTCCATTCTATCTTTGAATGCTTGCCATTGTCTATCCACTGTCAATCCCCCCAGAAACACCACCCAATCAATCTTACCCAATTCCCGTCTCATACCCTCGTAATTCCCTTTATTTAAGTTCTGGACCTTAGTCTCTGATTCAATTTCCTCACTCTCCATCTCGACTGAGAGCTCGATCATATTATGATCGCTCTGACCCAAGGGGCCTCGTACAAGAAGATTGTTGATAAGTCCCTTCTCATTGCACAATACCCAGTCTAAAATGGCCTGATCTCGAGTCGGCTCCTCGACATATTGGTCCAGATAACCGTCCCGAAAACATTCCAGGAATTCCTCCTCCTCAGAATTTTTACTAATTTGGGTAGTCCAATCAATATGTAAATTAAAGTCACCCATGATGACAGCTGTGCTCTTATCGCACGCTTCTCTAATTTCCCTTTTTATGCCTTCCCTCACCTCCATATTACTATTTGGAGGCCTATATATCACACCCACTAACGTTTTCCTCCCCTTGCTATTTCTCATTTCTACCCATACAGATTCCGTTTCATCCGAGTTAATATCCTTCCTTTCCATTGCATTAATCCCCTCCTTTACCAGCAATGCTACCCCACCTCCCCTCTCCTTAGAGCAGAGGTTATAGGGGGATTTAATAGAGGTGGTCAAAATTATCAAGGGTATCAAGGGTGGACTCCCTGGCAGAGGCCGAGAAACCTGCCAAAATTATGCAAAGTGTCCTGACCTTGAGAAATCGGTCGGGGTCAGGAGCGTAGGCAGGGATAGATGGAAGTCCTGCCGTGACTCAGAGGCAAAAGCGGAAAACCCTGGCTATCTTCAAAGGACATTGTTTATCAAGCAGCATCCAGTTTAAACACATTTCACTTTGCCACAGTTTGCCTGTGTAAGATCTATTGTGGTTTACAAATGGACACCAGCGTTACTGGTTTGTTGACCCAGCGAAGGTGAAGGATCGGCGATATAGTTCCATGTGACTTGGAGGGGAACCTGGAGGTGATGGTGTTTCCATGCGCCTGCAAAATAGAGGTGTTCAAAATTCTGAAGGGTTTTGATAGAGTATATAAGGAGGGTCGGTAACCAGAGAACACAGATTTAAGATAATTGGCAAAAGAATCAGAGGGGAGATAAGGAGAATTTTTTTACGCAGTGAGATATGATCTGGAATGCACTGCTTGAAATGGTGGTGGAAGCAAATTCAATAGTAGCCTTCAAAAAGGAAACAGGAAAAGGACATATTTACAGGGCTATGGGGAGTGGGACTAATTGGATAGCTCTCTTAAAGAGCCAGCACAAGCACGATGGGCTGAATGGCTTCCTTTTGGGCTGTATGATTCCAATAATCCATATTGTAGCAGTTTATTCATATAGAAGTGATAAAATTCATTACACAATTAGCATAGAGGTGAAAGTGTTAGCCACGACTGGGGCTCAAACCTGAAAGCTGAGAGGTGTGAAGCCAACGCCTAACCACATAACCACTCCGCGCCATATTGTTCAGGCAAATGTCTGCACATTCTCATCATCACACTGAGGTAGGTGTTAGCATAATGACAAAGACATTGGGCTGGATAAAATATGTACAATAGTGTATTGGAAAGTAGAGCCCTCTACTTTAAATGGAAATTCATTTGGATATCCCATTAATTAATCTCCTTCGAGGCATCAGACTCGTATCACATTCCCTATATTTGGATTTCTCTTTTGTAAGAATGTAAACAACAATACAAAGTACTGATGCAAAAGCAAAATACTGTGAATGCTGGAAATCGGAAATAACAGAAAATGCTGGAAATATTCAGCCAGTCGGTCAGCATCTGTGGAGAGAGAAACAGAGTTAACGGTTCAGGTCAATGACCTTTCGTCAGAACTGGAAAAGGTTAGAGATGTAACAGGTTTTAAGCAAGTGTAGGGGCAGGGAAGGTGGGAGGGGAGGAAATAACAAAAGGGAAGGTCTGTGATAGGATGGAAGGCAGGAGAAATTAAATGACAAAAGGAATGATGGTGCAAGGTGAAAGGAGATGGTAATGGGACAAGTAAAGAAATAAAAGATGGATCTAGAAGAGGTAGCAGGACAGGTAGATAAGGTGGTTAAGAAAGCATACGGGATACTTGCCTTTATTAGCCGAGGCATAGAATATAAGAACAGGGAGGTTATGCTTGAACTGTATAAAACACTAGATAGGCCGCAGCTAGAATACTGCATGCAGTTCTGGTCACCACATTACAGGAAGGATGTGATTGCACTAGAGAAGGTGCAAAGGAGATTTATGAGGATGTTGCCTGGGCTGGGGAATTTTAGCTATGAGGAAAGATTGGATAGGCTGGGGTTGTTTTCTTTGGAACAGAGGAGGCTGAGGGGAGACCTAATTGAGGTGTATAAAATTATGAGGGGCCTAGATAGAGTGGATAGGAAGGAACTATTTCCCTTAGCAGAAGGGTCAATAACCAGGGGGCATAGATTTAAAGTAATTGGTAGGAGGTTTAGAGGGGTTTTGAGGAGAATTTCCCCCCCCCAGAGGGTGGTGGGGGTCTGGAACTCACTGCCTGAAAGGGTGGTAGAGGCAGAGACCTTCATCACATTTAAAAAGTACTTGGATATGCACTTGAAGTGCCGTAACCTACAAGGCTACGGACCAAGTGCTGGAAAGTGGGATTAGGGTGGATAGCCCTTTGTCGGCCAGCATGGACAAGATGGGCCGAATGGCCTCCTTCTGTGCTGCAAATTTCTATGGGGGAGAAATTCAGTATCGCCCCATTTGGGGCGCAATTATCGGCCGGGTGCAAAGTTTAGCGCCTGGCGCTAACTATCGCCTCCGACTACAAACTTGGCTTCTATCACTCCTGGAGGTGATTGGAGCGCTAAAACAGGCGCTGCACACCTGTCTTAAAGCGCAAGGTCGAGGAGCGAGGTGCTAACTCAGAGTGCTGGTGAAGCTCAGGTGATGTCAGTTAGCAATAGAACACAGACACACTGGCGCCGGCCAGTTCTTAAAGGGGAGGGTTGATCTTACTCTCCAGCCACACCCTGCTCATTGCAGGTTTGAATCTTGTCATGGACAGACCTGTGCCTGAAATCTTCAGCCAAGGACTATGGAGAGGGTCAGGGAACAAGCTCAGCACTTCAGCGACCGGGCCTTGGAGGCTCTGGTTGGAGCGGTGGAGTGCCGAAGAGTTATACTCTACCCTGAGAGTGGCAGGAGGCCATAGCCACGCGACTACAGAAGAGTGTGGAGGGAGGTGGCTCATCACGTCTCCTCCAGGAGCATGGTGCCCAGGACCCATACTTAATGTCGCAAAAAATTCAAAGTCCTCACTTGGGTCGTCAGGGTGAGTGGCTGTTTTTGAATACCTCTCCATCCCTCCATCTCAACCTCACTCTATGGCCAGAGGGTCTTAAAACTCCAATGCCCAACGCTCATTCAAGACTTACGTCCATCTCATAAAACACACACACACATTCCACACCTTGCCTACATTAAGGGCTATTCAACTATGGGAGGCACATCAGGCAAGACCATGGCTGTATATTTACTCAAACGCCGTCCTTTTTCTTGCAGGCCAAGCTACCTCACAACAGGAGACAGCAGCAACGGATGGGTGGAGGGCGGCCTCAGCTGCAACCCCTCAGCGATCTTGAGGTGCGCTTCCACAGGATTGTGGCAAGCCAGGTGATCAGTCCTGTCGCCCCTGGAGAGGCTGACCCCTTTTGGGACAGCAATGGTAAGGTCATCAGCTTTCTCTCCTCTCTCATTTCACTTGTCCGTCACCACACCAGCCTTTTACACTTTAATCGCTGCACTCCTTCCTCCCTTACTGTCCCCCGGGCCTCATGCTAAAGCCACTCTTGTACCTCCCGGCTTTCAGATGGTGAGTCACCAGCTGAGGAGACGGGTCCTCAAGCAGCCAGTGGGAGCGAAGCCGCAGACAAGGAGGAAGAGGAAGCCGGAGCCTCAGCGCCAGAGTCTCCCGAGGAAGCCCATGCCCACACTGGGACCACGTCTTCCCTGGAGGGGAGCAGCGGGGTAGGGTCTGTTGAGGGTGAAGCTCTGGGACCCAGTGGGCTGCAGCAACGTGATGGGGGTAGGGAAGCTCGGGGGCCTTCTCCCCGGAGGAAGAGTAGGCCAGAAAGTCCTGCTGCACTGGACGCAGAGGAGGAGCAGCTCATCGCTGAAATGAACACCCAGGCGGTGGACATGCACACTCAGTTCATGGGTGCAGTGGGAAGGGTGCCCAAAAGCATTGATGCACTAGCAAGGAGTGTGGAGCACTCCGCTGCAGCACAGGCGGATGCCACACAAATGCTTAGTGCTGCAATTCAGTCACTGGCTGCCGTGATCCAATCTCAGGCTGCTCTCATGCAGTCTCAGATTGAGGCCACGCAAGCACTGACTGCTGCCATCGTTGCTGGTTCGGCCACATTGCCCCGGGGCTCTCACGGCGCCACAGCAGGCCAGCAATCTGTGCTCCAGCAGGTTGCTCCGGATGCTGAGGTGCTGCCCCGTGGAAGTGCCAGTGTGTCGGTCGAGCAGGGAGGTGCTGTCCTCTCTCAGGATGACAGCATTCCTGCTGCCACCACTGGCGCTTCCCCACTGCACTTGCCACCGCCTGTAGCCCAGACTGTTGCCGCCCACACAGAGTTGGCTTGTGGTTAAAATGGCTTCCGCATCCCAATGAGGCAATCGAAACGTGACATTGCCATTTAAATTTGGTGCTTGTTCCTCCTTCCCATGCCTGAAATCAGGCTAGTTAAAATGGTGGTGGTGTGAACGTGACGTGACTCCCCGCACCTCCGCCCCTCACCAGCACCTTAATCCCGACCCCTCGGCCTACAGTGTTCCTGCCAGGCAGTGGCGGGAGGCGGGGTTAAAATAGGCCCTAAAATCTCTGTATTAGCATTGTAGGTGAGGGAGTTGTCTGCATTCACTTTGCGCATGTTATAACTTACAGGAGACAAAAATGAGCTTCCCCTCATTAGTCGGCATAGGTTGTGGTTTCTACTGGCAGTAAGTAGGAGGGAACCTGGGGGAGTTTGTAGAAAACCCCTAGTTAGAGAACGGATCTGAGTTCAGAACAATCTTAACTCCTCAATTTCTTCAATACTCTGATTCCGCCACTAATTTATTTATTTAAAGTGCACCCTCAATGAAAAAGGAGTTCGGCTGTCCTTTGTTTAATTTGTTTACAAAAACGCGACACAATAAAAGTAAGTTGTATTGAAACCCATTATTGGTCTGGAATTTCCTCTGCGGTGCTCCTGCTCTGCCATTGTAACTTTGACGGAAGTAGAAGCAAACAGGGCGAACATTCTTACCTCCCTCTGTCTTGCTCATCTCCTACAATCGACAGCCTTTTAAACCTTGGTTTATTGCCACTTTACTGCTACATCTGTAGGATTCGCCCAGAAAAAGGGGCATACAAAATGGCTGCCATACCATGTGACCAGCTTATTGGGACACTTTAAAATGGTTCCTGCGAATCCTCAGACAGCTTTGTGGATTCAACCCACAGCAAGTTCTGGAAGCTGTTTCTGAGAGAACGAAACCAGACCCACACATATACATATGGATTAGATGCAGATCCAGTTAAGATCGGCCTGGAGACAGAGGCCATCTAAATGTTGACCCAGACAAAAGGGGACAATTTCATACTCATGAGAACAACACCAAGGACTAGATAATGAGATCAGCAGGACATTAAAAACAATGAAGGTCATTCCAGACCAGAGATGGGCCTTTACCAGCCATTGAAAACATTTTAAAATATAATAACTACCCCGCTGTGCTCCCAGCCCGCCAAAAGTTAAACAAAGACTAACCTGATTTTGGGTAGGAAGTGGAGCTTCTGGGGGAAAAGTATAACTGGAGTTACAGTTGAAGAGAGTTACAGTTGCAGAAACACACGACTGAGGGGCGGTGGGTGAAGAGGAGTCGCTTTGGGAGAAGATCAGCAAATTCCTCTCCACCATCGGAGGAGGAAGAAGAACCAAGCCAACATCAAGAAGGCCGTTTCAAAGCCGACGTCCCGCCCCGGGGAAACACATCGGGAGATCATCGACCATCCCCGGGCCGTTGCCGAAACGAGAGGCCATCGACCCAACTTGGGAGAAGAAACAAAAAAATAAAGCCCCAAGAGAAGAAATCTTCCAGCCACTCCGGCTCGAAAAGAGACAGTAACGAACAAAGGAAATCTATGGGAGCTGGCCCAAGGCTCCTCTAACCAGGGTCGAGCCGACGATCCTCAACCCCGCTGACATCCAGGCCCGCCGGTGTCCAGCCGCCCCAACCCCCACCTCAGGAGAGAGGTGTGGCGCAGCTCGCAGGGGTTTCACGATCCACGAGGAGACGGAGCGCCTGAAGGGATCAAAACACAGACTTGATTTCAAAACCTTGCACTTCCTAGTGGGATTGGTGAGCATGTTTCTGGCCCTTCACAATCAGATCTAGATAGGTTTAATAAGGGGGTGGATTTAAGGGTACAATTAACATGAGTTGTTGTCCCTCGATGTTCCGTGTGTTTCCTTATTTCATGATGATCTTTGTAGTGTATAAGATGCCTGTATTAGCCTTAGTTAGTACTGTGTCGTTATGATTTGTTTTGTGTTTTTCCCTCCCATGTACTCTCTTATCTGTTTGCATTTGATTTGATATTTTTTCCTTATGCAATAAAATTTCATTTTGTTTCATCAAACTTGGTCTACAAGAGTTTTCTCTACATTGTAGTTCATGCCCCAATGTCCAGAGTATAGAATCTAAGGGGCGAGTGGGTCGAACCACTCAAGGTTTTACTGTGCAAGAGAGAGAGGCCTCTAGAGAGAAACCTCAGGGACATCTCTCAAGGAAAACTCCTTACACATCCTGATGATATCCTCTTGTCCCCTGCACTTTTCAACATTGATGGCATTTTATTTTTATTTGTTCCTGCGATGTGGGCAAGGCAGGCAAGGCCACATTTATTGCCCAACCATAGTTCCCCTGAGAAGGAGGTGATGGACCTTCTTTGTGATCTGCTACAGTCCTTGTGTTGATGGTGCTCCCACAATGGTGTCAGGTAGGAATTCTCGGATATTTACCCAGTGAAATTGGCTGCAAACTGGATTTTAACCCTTCACCCAGGTTTGACAATGAAGAAAATTGCGATGGAAGTAACAAACAGCTATTGTGGCTCTTTCAACTTCTCAAATGGGTGGGGGGGGCGTTGGGGCGGGGGGGAAAGCAGATACTCCTCAAAAAAAGATACATTTCATAAATGTACAATGGGTAGTTTCTAAAGATGATTCAAATGGACTTGCTGAACAATCATGTAAACAGCACAGAAGACAATTCTAATAAAGTATTATGAACAAGGCAGAAATGGATAAGTTAAAAACAATATAAATGACAAAAGTAGTAAGAAAATTG
Organism: Somniosus microcephalus; assembly: GCF_052327205.1. Classification (NCBI taxonomy): domain Eukaryota; kingdom Metazoa; phylum Chordata; class Chondrichthyes; order Squaliformes; family Somniosidae; genus Somniosus; species Somniosus microcephalus. Next base: position 100,148,995 of record NC_140992.1, on the reverse strand, counting down.
CAACAGATGGCAAGAATAGTCTTAATTATGTTGATACAGGAAATAGATTATTACCAATCAATTTAATAATAAAATGCTTTAAGAAATGGACAGAATCATCTCAGAGTTTATTTGTATATAAAAGTCGCAGACTGGAATTATTCTGTATATTTCAGAGGTGCTTTGTTGTCAGTTATAGTTCTGAGTTATAGGCCAGATGCAGGCCTGACGTTCATACCCACAGGGGGCTGTGACAAATTGAAGGGTTAAAGTTCCACACAGACCCCAATGTCTCACTGTGTAAAGATTTTTTATATAACTATAGTTGGCCTGATTAAGGTTTTCTTCAATGTCGTTTGACAAGAGTTACGGTAACTATTGAGTGGTGTGTTCATTCTGGAGAATGCTCATTAAAATAAGGGCCTGTCCCCCTTTCAGTTGATTAAAAATGTTCTTGTTTTATCATTTTAAACCAGAGACGATGACAATGACCTGGAAGGTGGAGATGGGGTTACGAAAGAGGATAAGCCAACACTTTGGACAGTTTGTGTCTGTCCACATTACCGTGTATGCATGTTATCCTCAGTCCAAGTATCATGTACAGTCCAGGTTGATATAGGTATCTCTTAGTAAAAAATGTGACTGCATTTGGACAAATGCAGATGAGGTTGTTGCCTTGATTATCAATATTAACACTGTTGTTTAGATAGGACAACAACATGTTTGTGTAAAAATAACTTCTAAAACCATTAAATATTTTTTAGCTAAATTGATTAACTCTTTCCAAAAAGCAATTGGATAAATATGGGATTGAAGTTTTGAGGGATATAGATAGATTGAGATCATTAAATACTTCACTGATGTTGTGGAGTGAGAAGTCGTGGTGTGGAGGAGTTTGTCTGGAAGGTACCAGGGCAGGTTATATATTGGGGATGTAGGAATGGATTCATATTCTGTGATTTTGCCTGATAACCTTTGAGGAGCAAGGAATATTCATGCAGAACTTTGCTTCGAGTGAATAAGTGAGTGGGGTAGAGTCAACAACAGGATAGACTGAGCATAGACTATGAAAGAATTGAAAGATGTGTGCTTGATGACCTGATTAGCTTCTTGCTGCAGTCATTATGTTCTTTTATTTTTTAAGTATTGCGATTTGCAAATTTGGCATCTCTGGGTAAGTTATGACATACACAAGGGCACATGGCATTCACATATATTTTACGTCACTGGAAGGATTGTGGTAAATATGGAGTCACATTGCCAAATACACACTGATGTACTGCTCTGTGCAAGCAGGATTGAAATCACTTCATGGGGCAGAGTTGGTTATTAATTTTGGCACTAATTCTGGCACTCATGACCAAAAATAATCCTGTCAGCATTCTAAACAGTGACAATCTTCCAAATGTTGCCGTCGAAATAACGGTGAGCCTAATGATGCTTACTGCTATTTAAGCGTAAATGTCACAGCAACTTCAGGCTAGGGCCAGATGCGTGGTTAAATGTAAATATCCAAAAGTTGTTGAGCCACTCCGCCATTAGCTTCGTGAAATTTGGACAACTCACCATTTAGAATGCTGACAGGATTATTTCTGGTCATGAGTGCCAGAATTAGTAATACTACAGTATTCTTATGTTCTTAATATGCAGTGTGATATGCTGAGCCAACTCACACTGGTGCCCACTATCTCTGATATTACTCAATGGACTGCTCGATGAGTAGTAATGTCACCCAACAGTTTCTGACTTGAAAACTCTTAAAAATCTTCTGACCTTATTTTTTTTTAATCATTCAAATACAGAGCATATCATAAAATACTTGAATAACTAATAAGCAGGACACTAAGTGTTTGTGGGACTTTAAAATCCAAACGCCCTAATCTTACTAATCTCTGTGGGCAATATGAGGGAAAATATCTTTTCAGATAACATCTTCTGTTTTATTCTCATGCTCAAATTCTGAGTAAGATTAGATTAATATCCCACAACCTGAGCTAGTTTAGTCGATAAGCTGTCAGCCACCTAACTTCCTGTTTCCTTTCATCAAACTTGACATACTTTTTCATTTGGCTTAGTGAATAAAATCCCACAATTTAATAATAAAATTGTTTTAAAAATGAAAATCATCAGGTGCTTTTCTTATCTGTAAACTTATCCCATATCTTGCTCAATAAATGTTCTTGTCTTCCCTTTGCACTACAATTAGATTCTTTTTAAACCCCAAATTTTGTATCACCAGGTCATTACATTTTGATTTTTTTTCAGTCTTCTCTTTTCAGCCTTGCACTATAAGTCGACAAAAAGTAATACCTTACATTTAATACAAGTCAGGGGAATAGCACTTGCAGTTGAAAATATTGTGCTTTTTCCCTTTTGTTATGGTTTCTTTCTTCCACCACTCGGTGGAGTCCCGGATCATATCTTTGTCAAGACAGCAGACAGCCAATTTACTTCCCTATCTCTACCAATGTTCCTCAAGTCAGTTGCTAGGAGATATATGAGTGTGTTCTGAGGTAACTGAATATCCAAATTCCACAAACATGTGGGGAAGCAATCTAACCTCAACTCAGAACCACCCTTGCTGATATTTCATTGAGTTAAGCTGAAAACTTCTAAAATAAATCGAAATTTTGACCTGTTAAATGTTTTATCATTTACATAGGACCACCTGTAAGTGACCCTAGACAACCTATGACCATGTTAAATAAGGGGCTTGTTTTTCTACTGTTAGAAATGTAACAGGCTGATTGCTAAGAAAACTTATCATAATTGCGTTGCGACTGAAAAAGGTGGAGAAAATTGCTCATAAATAAAGGCCTAGAAATTGGGTATAGCCCCGCCAGCTCGTTTGCGCCGTAAATTTTGTGCCCGCCGCGGAGCCAGTTGTGCCCGCCCCATATTCACTTTCAGCGCCCCAAAGCGGAACCGGGCGCTGTTCCAGGGTTTGGCCACCCTGCTTGGGGCGCTGAAAGTGAATTTCAGCGCTGCCGGTCCCGCTGCGCCACCCGATGCGGTGCGGCAGGCTGCTGTACTGCAGGCCTCCCCCTTCTCTTAAGGGGGAGGTGCCTGCAACGGCCGGAGCCCCGATTGCAAGTGCCGGCAAAAGAGCCCGGCACAACGGAGAAGTGCCGGGCTCCATGGAAACCAGCCGGCAATGCCGCGGGGGGGGGGTGGAGGAGGCCGGGGAAGGAGGTGCGGGCAGGCGGCCGCCGAAAAAGCGGCCGGCCGCACCTCCACCTTAAAGCGCCCCGCTAAGGCTGCTGTAAGGACCCGGTCTCCCGATGTTGTTAGCGGCCGCCACGGATGAGGCGGCCGCTACTGAAGATGGGGATCGGCGTGGTTTCGGGCGGTACCGGGGCACTGCGCACACCGATGACGTCATCGGTGCCGGCGCAGCGCTACCGGCAAACACCGATGTTAGGGCCCACCTAATTTCGGGCGCGACGCAACTTCCGGCGCAACCCACTCTTTCGCCCCTAATTGGGCGCAAACGCAAGTGAATTTCTAGGCCAAAATGTTTAATGAGATTATTTCCAGAAAGTTGAATTAAAATGACTAGAGCTCAGGGTGTTGAGAATGCAGATTGCTGCAGCTATAAGAAATTTAATAATATTATTTCTGCTGGCAAATATCATTCATGAGAGGTCAAGGCTACGATCATTTACACATCTTTGCCTAATATGAAATATTGATTCCTATAACATTAAAGCATTTAAATATTGCTCCAAATATCCCATTTTCACAGACTATACACTACCTTGGTTTAATGGCTTTGCTCAGCTGTTTTTAACGAGAGTTACACTTAATTACCCATTCATCAATTTAACATAAATACATTATAAACTAAAAATCAACCAGTCATCTTGATTTAGTCACATCACAAACCCAGAAATTTACTTTTGGTTGGGAAATTGCTTTTTCTTAAATGCTCAACTCAGGAAATAAGCACTTCCTCGGTGGAGATTGTTAGGTTCCCTTATTTCCTAGCACTGTTTTATTACACTTATTATAGTGAAACTAGTTTGGACTGATCAAATTTAGTTTGGTTGAAGAGTTGTTAATATGAATATAAGTTGTGACTACAATATAGATATCAATATTAAAATTGAATCCTTGTGGCGATATTTTATTTCACCAGTATAATTTATTGGACTCAGTAGCACATAGGTGGTCTCAGCCTAACTCTCAACAAATTCAGTGGTCCTTGACAACATATAGTGCACCTAGCTACTGTGTTACTGGAGCTTGTTACATCTTTCTGTGCAGATTAAGTGTTGTGCTATGGCAGTCATTTAAGTATCATCATATTCAAGCAATTATATAGTGCCTTTCACAACCTCAGGGAATCACAAAGCACTTTACAGCCTATGAAATACTTTTTGAAATATTTAACTATTGTAATGTAGGAAACATGGCAGCAAACAGCAATGAGATAATGACCAGATAATCTGTTTTTTTGGTGATGTTGGTTGAGAGATAAATATTGGCCCAAGCACCTGGAAGAACTCCCCTGCTCTTCTTCAAAATAGTACCATGGGATCTTTTATACCCACCTGAGAAGGCAGGCGTGGCCTCAGTTTAATGTCACATCTGAAAGACCTCCAACAGTGCAGCACTCCCTCAGTACTGCACTGAAGTGTCAGCCAAGGTTATGTTCTCACGTCTCTGGAGTGGGACTTTAACTCACGACCTTCTGATGCAGAGGTGAGAGTGTCAACTGTGGTTCAGTGGGTAGCATTCTCACCTCTGAGTCAGAAGGTGGTGGGTTCAAGTCCCACTCCAGAGACTTGAGCACATAATTTAGGCTGACACTCCAGTGCAGTAGACATGCTGATTTAATACAAGCCATTATGTGCCTTCTTTAGACTATTTCTGACAGACTAGAAGGCTTTTGTTGACTATCCAAATTAGAACATGAACAGCATTGGTAGTTAGGTTGTGGATTTACTTTAAATAATATTACTGAAACATTTTTGTAGATTTCAAAAAGCACCTAAATACCCTGTAAAACTCTTTGGCCTAGAAATTCACTTGCGTTTGCGCCCAATTAGGGGCAAAAGAGTGGGTTGCGCCGGAAGTTGCGTCGCGCCCGAAATTAGGTGGGCCCTAACATCGGCGTTAGCTGGTAGCGCTGCGCCGGCACCGATGACGTCATCGGTGTGCGCAGTGCCCCGGTACCGCCCGAAACCACGCCGATCCCCATCTTCAGTAGCGGCCGCCTCATCCGTGGTGGCCGCTAACAACATCGGGAGACCGGGTCCTTACAGCAGCCTTAGCGGGGCGCTTTAAGGTGGAGGTGCGGCCGGCCGCTTTTTCGGCGGCCGCCTGCCCGCACCTCCTTCCCCGGCCTCCTCCACCCCCTCCCCCCCCGCGGCATTGCCGGCTGGTTTCCGTGGAGCCCGGCACTTCTCCGTTGTGCCGGGCTCTTTTGCTGGCACTTGCAATCGGGGCTCCGGCCGTTGCAGGCACCTCCCCCTTAAGAGAAGGGGGAGGCCTGCAGTACAGCAGCCTGCCGCACCGCATCGGGTGGCGCAGCGGGACCGGCAGCGCTGAAATTCACTTTCAGCGCCCCAAGCGGGGCGGGCACACCCTGGAACAGCGCCCGGTTCCGCTTTGGGGCGCTGAAAGTGAATATGGGGCGGGCACAACTGGCTCCGCGGCGGGCGCAAAATTTACGGCGCAAACGAGCTGGCGGGGCTATACCCAATTTCTAGGCCTTTAGATCCAAATAGTTATATTTAGAAACAGGGGTTCCAACCACCAAACAACCAATTTCCACAATCAAACCAAATATAATATTATCATAGCTAAGCACTCACATGTGAGACCAACTTCAAGATCTGATAACTTTTATCTTCAGTGTTAAGGCTTTTTTTTTAATCTTCACTTACCAAAGGAAACTGTGAGAGGTGACATGCCATTTACATCTGATTTGACTTTGGATATGGAATAAGATCAAAATGTTACTCAGCAGTAAAAAGGAACACAATGGAATGAATTTTCAATCCTAGTCACTATAGAGCTACTATCTTAATACAATAAAACTAGATTCATTTTTACTTTGTCTGTTAACTGGGAGCAGAGCTTAATAGCTATCACACACAGGGCTGAGGCCTAATCACTGCTGGATGTGTGGCACCAGAGCTTCTGTGAAACTATTTGAAATTTCAGTCATGTATCATGATGGCTAAACCTACCATATTAACTTACATGTCGGCCATTATTTTTAAAAGGGGTGCCGTCAACATGTGAGTTAATAATATTTTTTGCCCCTTGGCTGGAGGGCTTGCACGCAGCCTTTATGCAAATTAGTACAGATTTAAGCTTTTAAAAAATTTGCTTATGGGATGTGGGCGTCGCTGGCAAGGCCTGCATTTATTGCCCATCCCTAATTGCCCTTGAGAAGGTGGGTGGTGAACCGCCTTCTTGAATTGCTGCAGTCCGTGTGGTGAAGGTACTCCCACAGTGCTGTTTGGTAGGGAGTTCCAGATTTTGACCCAGCGACAATGAAGGATCAGCGATCTACTTCTAAGTCAGGATGGGGTGTGACTTGGAGGGGAACTTGGAGGTGGCAGTGTTCCCATGCGCCTGCTGCCTTTGTCCTTCTAGGTGGAAGAAGTCGCGGGTTTGGTAGGTGCTGCTGAAGAAGCCTTGGTGAGTTGCTGCAGTGAATCTTGTAGATGGTACACACTGCAGCCATGGTAGGCTGGTGGTGGAGGGAGTGAATGTTTAAGGTGGTAGATGGGGTGCCAATCAAGTGGGCTGATTTGTCCTGGATGGTGTCAAGCTTCTTGAGTGCTTTTGGAGCTGCACTCATCCAGGCAAGTGAAGAGTATTCCATCACACTCCTTACTTGTGCCTTGTAGATGGCAGAAAGGCTTTGGGGATTCAGGAGGTGAGACACTCGCCATAGAATACCTAACCTCTGACCTGCTCTTGTTGCCACAGTATTTATGTGGTTGGTCCAGTTAAGTTTCTGGTCAATGGTGACCCCCCCAGGATGTGATGGTGGGGGATTCAGTGATGGTAATGCCATTGAATGTCAAGGGGCGGTGGTTAGACTCTCGCTTGTTGGAGATAGTCATTGCCTGGCACTTCTGTGGCACAAATGTTACCTGCCATTTATCAGCCCCAACCTGAATGTTGCCCAGGTCTTGTTGCATGCGGGCATGGACTACTTCATTATGTGAGGAGTTATGAATGGCACTGAACACTGTGCAGTCATCAGCGAACATCCCCATTTCTGATCTTATGTTAGAGTGAAGGTCATTGATGAAGCAGCTGAAGATGGTTGGGCCTAGGACACTGCCCTGAGGAACTCCTGCAGCGATGTCCTGGGGCTGTGATGATTGACCTTCAATCACCACAGCCATCTTCCTTTGTGCTAGGTATGACTCCAGCCAGTGGAAAGTTTTCCCCTGATTCCCATTAACTTCAGTTTTACTAGGGCTCCTTCATGCCACACTCAGTCAAATGCTGCCTTGACGTCAAGGGCAGTCACTCTCACCTTGCCTCTGGAATTTAGCTCCTTTGTCCATGTTTGGACTAAGGCTGTAATGAGGTTGGGAGCTGAGTGGTCTTGGCGGAACCGAAACTGGGCATCAGTGAGCAGGTTACTGGTGAGTAAGTGCCATTTGATAGCACTGTTGATGACACCTTCCATCACTTTGCTGATGATTGAGAGTAGACTGATGGGGCGGTAATTGGCCAGATTGGATTTGTCCTGCTTTTTGTGGACAGGACATACCTGGGCAGTTTTCCACATTGTCGGATAAATGCCAGTGTTGTAGCTGTACTGGAACAGCTTGGCTAGAGGAGCGGCTTGTTCTGGAGCACAAGTCTTCAGCATGATAGCCGGGATGTTGTCGGGGCCCATAGCCTTTGTTGTATCCAGTGCGCTGAGCCATTTCCTGATATCACATTGAGTGAATCAAATTGGCTGAAAACTGGCTTCTGTGATGGTGGGGACCTCAGCAGGAGGCTGATATGGATCATCCCCTTGGCACCTCTGGCTGAAGATGGTTGCAAATGCTTCAGCCTTGTCTTTTGCACTCAAGTGCTGGGCTCCACCATCATTGAGGATGGGGATATTCATGGAGCCTGCTTCTCCCGTTAGTTGTTTAATGGTCCACCACCATTCACGACTGGAGGTGGCAGGACTGCAGAGCTTTGATCTGATCTGTTGATTGTGGGATCGCTTTGCCCTGTGCTACATCCGCTTTTTAGGATGTAGTCCTGTGTTGCAGCTTCCCCAAGTTGGCACTTCATTTTTAGGTATGCCTGGTGCTGCTCCTGCACTCCTTATTCAACCAGTGTTGGTCCCCTGGCTTGATGGTAATAGTTGACTGAGGGATATGCCGGGATATGAGGTTACAAACTGTGGTGGAATACAATTCTGCTGCTGCTGATGGCCCACAGTGCCTCATGGATGCCCAGTTGTGAGCTGCTAGATCTGTTCTGAATCTATCCCATTTAGCACGGTGGTAGTGCCATACAACACGTTGATGGGGCTTCATCTCCACAATGACTGTGCGGTGGTCACTGCTACCAATACTGTCATGGACAGATAGATTGCTGAGGACGCGGTCAAGTAGGTTTTTCCCTTGTGTTGGTTCTCTCACCACCTGCTACTCTCAGTGCTTCTCAACATGGCGGAGTACTGATTCATCAGCTGAGGGAGGGCGGTAGATGGTAATCAGCAGGAGGCCTTCTTGCCCAGTCTTGGCCTGAAGCCATGAGACTTCATGGGGTCCGGAGTCAATGTTGAGGACTCCCAGGGCCACTCATTCCCGACTGTATACCACATGGCCGCCACCCCTGGTGGGTCAGTCCTAATCCAGGGATGGTGATAGAGGAGTATGGGACATTGGCTGAAAGGTATGATTCTGTCAATATGACTATGTCAGGCTGTTGCTTGACTAGTCTGTGGGACAGCTCTCCTAATTTTGGCACAAGATGTTGGTGAGGAGAACTTTGCAGGGTTGACTGGGCCATTGCCATGTCCGTAGCCGGTGCTGAGGTCGATGCTGGGTGGTCTGTTCAGTTTCATCCTTATTATTTTGTTTCGTAGCAGTTTATTACAACTGAGTGGCTTGGTATTTCAGGGGGCAGTTAAGAGTCAACCACATTGTTGTGGGTCTGGAGTCACATATAGGCCAGACCAGGTAAGGACAGAAGATTTCCTTCCCTAAAGGACATTAGTGAACCAGATGGGTTTAACAGTTTCATGGTTGCCATTACTGATACTAGCTTTTTATTCCAGATTTATTTAATTAACTGAATTGAAATTCCCCAGCTGGTGGGATTTGAATTAATGTCTCTGGATCATTAGTCTAGGCCTCTGGATTACTAGCCCAGTGATATTACCACTACACTACCATTCCCTTAAGCTCTTTTTAAACTCAACGCAGTCAAGCCTCATTGTAATTGTAGGCCGGGGTCTTCTGCCAATCCACCATTTTCTGCCCATTCACTTTAATGGATGGAAAATCACAGGCTGACAAGCACAGAAGCAGAAAACACAAGCCTACAATTACATTAAGGCTTGACTGTGTTGACTTTGAGAAAAGTTTAAATATATATTCATATGATTCAATTATGCAATTCACAAGTTGACCTCTTTATAAAATGAAAAGACAGTGGGGGCGATTTTCGACAGCGCATTCAGGCAATAACGATCCTCCAAGGTGGCCAAGATGAAGGGATTTTAACATAATGATGAGAATACTAAATATAGCGCATTTGGGGACCGGGCACCAACATAGGTCAGCGAGGACATGGGTAATGGTTGAAGTGGGTCTTGGTGCGGGATGCGAGATGGGAAGCGGGGTTTTGGATGAGCTAAGGTTTATGGAGAGTGGAGGATGGTAGTCAAGCCAGGAGTCCAATAGCGTAATTGCATCTGGAGGTGATAAAAGTGTGGATGAGGGTTTCAGAGGCTGAGGTAGGAGCAGAGCTGGGCAATTTTATAGAGGTAGAGGTAGGCAGTCTTTATGATGGAGAGGATATGGGCCCGAAACTCAACTTGGGATCAAACAGGATGCTGAAGGTTGAGAAAAGTATGGACCAGCCTGAGACCGTGGCCGAGGAGGGGGGATGGAGTCAGTGACTAAGTTCGAAAAGAAGTCGGGACAGCATAGAGGACAATGGAGGAGAACCTTTGGAGGAGTGTGGTTGACCTCGTCGCAGGATGCAGAGAGGTTGAGAAGGATTAATGCACCACAGTCACAGAGAATGCAATTCATTTTAGTGTTTTGGGAAGGGTATAAACTGGATTAGAGAGTTTCAAACAGGGAGTTGTGGAAGGAATGGACATGGAACTGGGAGGCAACAACATCAGAGGACGATCCAATGTTCCATTATTCGCCATTTTGTCATCACTATACATATCAGCTTTTTTAATGAGTAATTGATATTAACACCAGAGTTCAAGAAACCAAAAGGAAAGTCAAATCAGGCTTAAATTTTCAAGTCTTAAGCTGAGTAGTTACCTTAACATAATCTGTCAGCATATGTTACAAGGAATGACAGGTCAGTGTTTTGAGTCAAAATCCTTCACTCCAACAGCGTCTTCTGTTTTAATTTCAGATTTCCAGCATTTGAGGTTTTCCTTTTTATCTCTACAGTTACCTTTACCCCATTCTTATTCTGCTAATTTTACCTCCACCTCTTTATTTTAATAACTTTGACGTTGAGCTGAAACCGTTATTTCAGTGCCATAGTGAAGCTATTATAGATGACATATATTGTATCAGGTGATTTCTGAGCATAGGAAGTTCAGCTCCTTCAATCGGTCTACTATTCTCATTCCCTAACATCTGAACTTACCTTTTCATGGTGCGAAGATGTTGATAAGAGTTGTGTCTCATTCATGTGAAACTGTTCCTGTTGTGAACTCAGCGGAAATGTTATACTCCATGCATCCTGTGGATTCCTCTATGTTAATGTACTCTCACCATCAATGCTGCTTTCATACTTTACTTGAAAAGGAAATTAGAGATAGTCCATTGAAAAGGTTCAATACTGTAAGAGGAACTTCTAGTTTCACTCAGTCTATGACTAAATAAAGGTTAAGTGCACAAGGTTGTGCATGTGTCAGGATGGTTACATTTGTCTAGTGACAGCTTTATACATTGTGGTACTGATCCACACGTTGACGTATTTATAAAATGAAGAGGCAGAAACTGTAAAGATTGCTAAGGCAAACAATTTTGAATAACTTTAGGTCTGCCTTAAGTACAAGAAATGTAATATGACATTGTTGGATTGGAGCCAAATTATAGTGAGGTCTGTTTGACCGGATCATCAACTTGTGCTTCTGTATACTATATATATGCATTGTCGATATATAAAGTCTGCCATCTTAAGTTTTGCCATACTTAGGGCTGTATGTTTACGAGGGGCTTTTTGGTTAAATGTCTTTATCGTTGCTTGTTCAGAAAAGACACATTTGCAGTTTATGCAGAGCTGACAAATAAAGAAGCAACATAAGGTTAATAATAAAATCATATGGAGATGAGAGAAGATGGAAATGTAAGTTTTAAAAATATATATTTTATTGGAGAAGTGACTGGAAGTGTGTTTTTTGAGAATTGGTATATAATTCCTCCCTCCCTCTCCCAGTTTGTGTTTCTTTCCCTCCCTCTCCCAGTTTGTGTTGCTCTCTCTCTCCTTCTCCAGTTTGTGTTTCTCTCTCTCCCTCTCCCAGTTTGTGTTTCTCTCTCTCTCCCCAGTTTGTGTTTCTCTCTCTCCTTCTCCAGTTTGTGTTTCTCTCTCTCTCTCCCTCTCCCAGTTTGTGTTTCTCTCTTTTGCTCTCCCTCCCCAATTTGTGTTTCTCTCTCTCTCTCTCCCCAGTTTGTGTTTCTCTCTCTCTCTCTCCCTCTCCCAGTTTGTGTTTCTCTCTCTCTTTCTCCCCAGTTTGTGTTTCTCTCTCTCTCTCCCTTCCCAGTTTGTGTTGCTCTCTCTCTCTCTCTCCCTCTCCCAGTTTGTGTTTCTCTCTCTCTCTCCCTCTCCCAGTTTGTGTTTCTCTCTCTCTCCCTCTCCCAGTTTGTGTTTCCCTCTCTCTCTCTCTCCCAGTTTGTGTTTTTCTCTCTCGCTCTCCCTCTCCCAGTTTGTGTTTCTCTCTCTCCCTCTCCCAGTTTGTGTTTCTCTCTCTCCCTCTCCCAGTTTGTGTTGCTCTCTCTCTCCCTCTCCCAGTTTGTGTTTCTCTCTCTCTCTCTCCCCAGTTTGTGTTTCTCTCTCTCTCTCTCCCCAGTTTGTGTTTCTCTCTCTCTCTCCCCAGTTTGTGTTTCTCTCTCCCTCCCTCCCCAGTTTGTGTTGCTCTCTCTCTCTCTCCCTCTCCCAGTTTGTGTTTCTCTCGCTCTCTCTCCCCAGTTTGTGTTGCTCTCTCTCTCCCTCCCTCCCCAGTTTGTGTTGCTCTCTCTCTCTCTCCCTCTCCCAGTTTGTGTTGCTCTCTCTCCCTGCTCCAGCTGTTCTCTCAGAACTCACCCAGTTTCTAGGCGTTTTTTGTTGCCCCGATGTCATTTTTCTTACAACTGGTAAGGAAGCAGAGAGTTCCGAATAGCACGAGGGCCAGCAAAGAAAGAAAGAAAGACTTGTATTTATATAGCGTCTTTCACGACTTCAGGACGTTCCAAAGCATTTTACAGCCAATGAAGTACTTTTGAAGTGTAGTCACTGTTGTGATGTAAGAAACGTGACAGCCAATTTATGCACAGCAAGGTCCCACAAAGTGTGTAAAGAAGTTTAAATTACCTGTACTTACCTTAACAGCCTTTCTTCCTCTAGGTTTCGGGAGTCCATCACTCAGCCGGCACTGAAAGCAAAATGGCTGCGATCTGTCAAAAGTGACAGCCTGCAGCTTTCATTGCCGGTGACAGTTCTAACTCAGTCTGTGTAGAAGGACTCAGGTTAGAAGTCAGACTGTCAGTGTTTGACAGCTTCAAACTGTAAAGTCTGTGGGTTGTTTAGTTAATTAATACACAGACTCCAAGAGTAACTTAAAACAGGACTTTACTATTCGAAGGTCAGGGCGAATCTGCCCAATAATCCTGACACAGCACTTATATACCGGTGTGGTCACCGTCAGTATTACAGTATACAGAAGCCAACAAAGTAGTGCAACACCTAAAGTAGTTCTCTTAAAGGTGGACGGTTACATACAATAGTTCTCTTAAAGGTAGACGGGTACATACACTACAATCCTCCCTTTTTAGCTTACAACATACTGATTCCCCATTAAACATACATTATAACATATATACAACTTTATGCAAGACAGTTCACAGATTCAGTCTCTCTGGAGGTTTCCAGACTCTGTCCGGATAACGCCTCGGTGGTGTCGTAACTCCCGGCGGGGTAGTAGGTGCTTCTGGCAAGGTCGATTCGGCTTGAAGGACAGTGTCAGGTTCATCTGATTCCAGTATTACCAGATCGGAGGTAGGTGTTCTGGGTATCTCTGTCTCAACATTAACCGTGTAAGGTGGTGGAGTAGGTTGGCCATTTGTGGCTGACCCTATGATCTGGTCAACATGGCACCTTATTATACTGTCCCCAATGTCCACCGTATACATCAACGGCCCTAGCCTTTTTCCAATAGTTCCAGGCTGCCATTTCTCGGTACGGTAGTCCCGGGCCAAAACTTGTTGACCTATCTGAAAAGATCTAGTTGGCCTTTCATTCATGCCCTGGAATTGCCGGTTCTCTACGTCCCTTCTGACGTTTGGCTTAAGCAAATCCAGCCGGCATCTTAGTCGTCTATTAAAAAACATCATGGCGGGAGTTTGATTTGTGACCGCATGTGTTGCATTCCTGTACGCCAACAAGAAGCTATCCACCTTATGTTGTAAGTTAATGGCTTCATTACCCATGGCCTTTATGGCCTTCTTGAAGGTCTGGACAAACCTTTCAGCCAATCCATTGGAGGCGGGATGGTATGGGGCTGACGTGTAGTGCTTAACCCCATTGCTCTTTAAGAATTTCTTGAATTCTTCGGACACAAATTGCGGTCCATTATCAGAACAGATCTGTTCCGGCAGCCCATTCCTAGCAAACATGGTCCTTAACACTGTGATGGTTTTTTCCGTGGTGGTGGTGGACATCTTTATTACCTCCGGCCACTTGGAGTGTGCATCCACCGCTATTAGAAACATTGAGTTCATAAATGGACCAGCAAAGTCGATGTGTACCCTTTGCCAAGGAGATGAGGGCCACTCCCATGGATGCAGAGGAGCCTGTGGTGGTGCGTTTTGGACCTTCTGGCATCCTAGACAGCTCTTAGTGATTTCTTCGATGTCCCCATCAATGCCTGGCCACCACACAAACGCTCTTGCTAGGTTCTTCATTTTCACTCCACCCAGATGTCCCTCGTGCAGCTCCTTTAACACCTTCTGTTGAAGTTTGGGTGGAATCACCACTCTAGATCCACACATCAGGGTTCCTCGACACACTGACAGCTGTTCTTTTCTCTGCGAAAATGCTGGCAGCGTTGATTCGCCCTGTGCTGGCCATCCCTCCACCGTTAAATCATAGACTCGTGAGAGAGTCGGGTCATTTCTTGTTTCGTTTTCGATCATCGAATTTGTTACTGGTAGACATTCCACTATGGATGAGTGGAACATCTCTACCGGGTCCACTGTAGTCGCTTCTTCTACTATCGGCAATGGCAAGCGCGATAACCCATCAGCATTTCCATGCTGTTTGGACCTTTTGTATTCGATGTCATATTGGTGTGCCCCAAGTAACACGGACCACCTCTGTAACCTTTGCGCTGTCATGGTGGAAACGGCCTTGTGAGGGTTGAATATGGACACCAACGGCTGGTGGTCTGTCAGTAATGTGAACTTCTTGCCCTGCAGGTAATGATTGAATTTCTTTATGCCCCACACAAGGCTGAGGGACTCCCTATCTATTTGAGCATAATTTCGCTCCGCGGAGGTCAATGATCGGGACGCGAATGCCACTGGCCTTTCCGAGCCATTTGGTAACTTGTGTGAAAGTACTGCTCCAATTCCATAGGGGGAAGCATCACAAGCTAGACGAAGAGGTAACGTTGGGTTGAAATGAGCCAACACTTCTTCAGAGGTAATCAACGCCTTGCTTCTGCGAAAGGCCTTTTTACATTCCTCACTCCACTTCCATGGTACTTCTTTCCGCAACAGAGCATTCAGCGGATGCAGCACCGTGGATAGATTCGGCAGAAACTTGTGATAATAATTAATCAACCCCAAGAATGATCTTAACTGTGATACGTTTTCCGGAGCGGGGGCCTTCACAACAGCTTCTATCTTGTCAGGTGACTTGTGCAGCCCCTCTCGGTCAATGACATGACCGCAGTACGAGGTCCGTTTTTGGAAGAACTCACATTTCTTGCGATTAACTCGAAGGCCATATTCCTTCAACCTAGTGAGCACCAGTTTCAAATTTGTGAGGTGTTCTTCCTCGTCTTCTCCCGTAATCAGGATATCGTCTAAGTAACACTGCGTGCTTGGAATTCCTTGTAATACCTGCTCCATGGCCCTCTGCCAAATTGCTGGAGCCGAAGCTACCCCAAAAACCAATCTATTATAACGATACAAGCCTCTGTGTGTGTTGATGGTGAGGTACTGACGCGACTCTTCCTCGACTTCCATTTGCAAGTATGCCTGTGCCAGGTCTATCTTGGTGAAGTGTTTCCCTCCAGCCAATGAAGCAAAGATATCTTCAATCCGCGGAAGCGGGCATTGTACCGTGTGAAGCACCGGATTCACTGTGATCTTGAAGTCTCCGCAGATGCGGACCTTCCCCGGTCCCCCTGGCGTGTTACTTGGTGAAGACTTCATGACGGGAACAATGGGCGTGGCCCACTCACTCCAGTCCACTTTTGACAGTACCCCTGATCGTTCAAGTTCTTCCAGTTCTGCCTCCACAGCAGGTCGTATCGCGTAAGGTACCGATCTGGCTTTGAAAAATTTTGGGCTTGCATGTTCTGCAATCTTAACCTTTGCTTTAATTCCTCGCAGTGTTCCCAGTCCTTGCTGGAATACCTCTTTAGCTTCGTCTAATATTCTGGACAACCGTTCAGGTTTGACATCTTCCTTTCCGGAATCTACCGTCATGGTGTTTAGTGAATGCCAGTCTATCTTTATTTTCCTGATCCACTCCCGTCCCAGAAGTGGTGGACCTCCCTCAGGCAACACATACAGGTCCATCCTTTGGTGCTCTTTGTCCTTGTATCTCACCTTGACTTCTATCTTTCCGATGGGGTATACTTTGTGCCCCGTGTATGTCTTCAATACTAGTTCCGTATCCCGTAGGGGAATATGCTTGAATAACTTTTTATAATCATGCTTATTCATGACCGTCAACGCCGATCCGGTGTCCACTTCCATTTTCACTTGGACTTTTGCAATCTGTAGTGTGATCCAGATAGCTTGTCGGTCAGCTTCATTACTCACATTGTGAATTCTCAGACTATCCAGTTCCTTGCAGTTGGAGTGTGAGTCCGAATTCTGTTCTTCCGGACTCTTCCTAGTCACCTCATGTACCTTTCTGTACCTCTTTTGTGGTGACTCATTATTGTTGGTCTTCTTTCCTGACCAGCATACCTTAGCTATGTGACCGAGCTTGCCACATTTCCTACATTCCTGGTTTTTAAACCAGCATTGGTTCTGGTCGTGTGTTGTCTTCCCACAACGATAGCATTTCGTTGTACCTGAAGTAATTTGCTGCACCCTGAGTGCCGCTGCCTTTAGCTGCACTTCCGCCGTTCCTTTCGCTGCGGCTTCGTTCGATGCAGCAATAAGGACAGCCTTCTCAAGTGTAAGATCGTTCTCTTCGAGCAGTCGTTTTTGTGTTTCTTCCTTCGACATTCCGCACACGAATTTGTCTCGCAATGCCTCTGTCAGATTCCCTCCAAACTGGCAGTGTTCCGCTAGTCTACGCAGTTCGACCAAGTATTCTGCGTTGCTTTCATCTTTCCTTTGCGTTCTCGCATAGAATTTGAATCGTTCCACCAACATCAACGGTGTGGGGTTCAAGTGATCCTTCAGAACAGCCACAATATCATCGAAAGTCTGATCCGCCGGTTTAGCTGGTGATAGTAGATGCTTCAAGAGCCCGTATGTCTTCGCGCCCATCGAGTTTAGCAAGGTTATAGCTTTGTCATCTTCTTCTATTTTATTGGCCTCACAATAGATCTCAATGCGTTCCACATACGTGGCCCAGTCTTCTACCTCGGAATTAAAATCGTTGATGTTACCACGCTTAGGCATCTTCCTCTCTTCCTGATAAAACCACGAATTATTTCTTTAAATTTTCTTTTTTTTTCTTCAAGATGGCGGTTCCCGCGAAAATGGCGGTTTCCCGCGCTTATCTTCTCTCCCCGCCGACTTCAATGGCGGTTTGCCGCTTCTGTCGTCTTCTCCGCCTAATGGCGGCTTCCCGCATTTCTTCCCCTGGCGGGAGGGGTACACTTTCCCCACGGGCGACGGCCGCTGGCTTTCAGGTTCACAGCCTGCGCGTCGGCTTCAGTGCTTTCCCTTTTCTCGGCAGGGCAACTGGCGCTGGGTACACCCCGTTGACGGCGAACAGTTTCAGCCGCTGGGCTGGCTCTCGCTCAGTTCCCCTTGCTCGGGCTCTGTCTCTCTCCCGCTCGCTCGGCTCTACCGGCGCTGGGTACACCCCGTTGACGGAGAACAGTTTCAGCCGCTGGACTGGCTCTCGCTCAGTCTCCCTTGCTCGGGCTCTGTCTCTCTCCCGCTCGCTCGGCTCTACCGGCGCTGGGTACACCCTGTTGACGGCGAACAGTTTCAGCCGCTGGACTGGCTCTCGCTCAGTCTCCCTTGGTCGGCTCTGCCTCTCCCGCTCGCTCGGCTCCCAATCGCGCCTCCCAGCCCTCTCGCAGTCTGGTGCTTCCCTCCCCGGCTGCGGCTGAGTTTTTATATCTTCCCGCGCCTACGTTCCCGGTCGCAGCGCTTCGTGGCTTCGGTCGCTGCCCGGCCTTTTTCGCCGGTCGCGGTCTAGCTGTCTCACGACGCCGTTGCGTCCCCAGCCTGTCTGTACCGCGGCTTCCTTGTTCCACGCTGCCCCAGTCTCAGCGCCTCTGGGCCCGACTTCTGTCCGGCTCCTTTCCCCCTCGACCGTGGTCGAGTGCACCGCCCTTATCCTCCGGTTATTCTTTTTACTTTTCCCTTACTCACAGTCACCGTGGCCGGCTTGCTTCTCGTGCTGATCGGTTCACCCCTCACCGTGGCAGAAGGGACAGTCAGTGCCTGTTGCTGATGGAAGTCTTTGTCTCTGAATTCTTCCTCCTTTCCAGCTCTGTAGACTCGAGTTTTCTCCCAGCAGAATGACGAGGGCGGTTGCCTCTTCTCGACGCTCGTTAACTGCTTTGGAAGTATTGTTGCCGCAGGGTACGATCGGACTCGTCGCCACTGTAAAGTCTGTGGGTTGTTTAGTTAATTAATACACAGACTCCAAGAGTAACTTAAAACAGGACTTTACTATTCGAAGGTCAGGGCGAATCTGCCCAATAATCCTGACACAGCACTTATATACCGGTGTGGTCACCGTCGGTATTACAGTACACAGAAGCCAACAAAGTAGTGCAACACCTAAAGTAGTTCTCTTAAAGGTGGGTGGTTACATACAATAGTTCTCTTAAAGGTAGACGGGTACATACACTACAATGACTGCTTCAAACAGCTGTGAAACACTGATATTTCATCTGTCAAGAACTCTTGACAGATGAAATTTCAGTCTGTGATGTCACCTGTTGCCGGGTGGCCCTTAACAGCGGAGTCATGAGCCAGGTGGTCAAGGGATAGCCCTTGTCGCCCAGTAGCCACCCTCTGGTTTTTTTTGGTGGCACAAAGACTGAAGGAACAGCAGACTGACACAGAATAAAAGCATCATGACTGCTGCCAGGATACTGGGCATTCAACATCATGATGTGCTGAGTATGGTCGCACACCAACCTCACATTCAGAGAGTGGTAACCTTTTTGGTTGCGGTACATCTCAGCATTTATATGCGGTGCCCATACGTGCAGTCAACGGCGCCCTGCACCATGGGGAAGACCGCTATCCTGTCAAAGCCACATGCAGGCTCCATCTGCTTCTCTCTAGTCAGAGAGAAGACAATGAAGTCCCCTCTCCTGGAATAAAGAGCTCTGTCACCTGTTTTATGCAGCAGTGGACAGTGAACTGGAAGATTTTACAGATGTCACCTGCACCAGCCTGGAAGGATCCCGAGGTGAAGAAATTCAGGGTCATGGTCACCTTCACTGCCACTGGCAGTGTTGTCCTTGCCCTGGAGTAAGACTGCAGGTCTGGTTGCAAGAAGTGGCAGAGTTCTGTGACAAACCCCTTCGTAAAGTGCAGATGCCTCACATATTGCTCCTGGCTCAGTTTGAGGTAAGAGAATTGCTCTCGAAAGACTCTAGGTGGGTAAATCCTCCAGCTGAGCATCCATCACCCCCTCCTCCTCCTCCCTCTGCGAGCAGCTTGTCCTCTTATTTGCTGCCTCTGCTCCGTCTCCCTGTCATGCTGTAGGCCAAGCGGGATGATAACTAGCGCACCCATGACTGGGAGCAAGTGGTCTGACTAGAACCATTGAAGTCAGAAGCAAGGCCTTCTCCACTTGCACCACTTCCTGTCACCTCACCAATTTTAAAGAACTCCAGAAAGCTCCAAACAGTTCCACAAGCTTAGACACAGCCAATAGAAATTTGTTGCTGATCACTTTAAATAGCCCTGGTGGGGAGTCCTTCCTGCTGCTGAACACATGTTCAGCTGTGCGAGGTTAACACAGGGTGTTAGTTCCAGCGATGATGACAAAAATGGCAGCTCTGGCGTCAAATCAGAGTTGCACGCTGATTGATGTCATAATCTTACCATATTTCCAGCGCATGCTCCTAATGGCCTCCCTACCGCCCTCAGCAAGATGGTGTCCAGCACGGACCGCACCAGAAGTGTGTGCACTGCTCGGACACCATTTGGACCCAATCTGGCAGCCGTAGCCCCCAAACAACAGGCGCTACACAACTGAAATGCTATGCCTAAATGTTTTGATAGCGAACCATGTTCAGATTTGCCCCCGACAGATTTAAATTAATATTTATTAACATAGAAAGATAGAAGATAGGAGCAGGAGTAGGCCATTCGGCCCCTTGAGCCCACTCCGCCATTTAATGAGATTATGGCTGATTATCCAAATGCAGTACCCTGTCCCTGCATTCTCCCCATATCCCTTGATCCCTTTAGCCTTAAGAAATATATCTAACTCCTTCTTGAATATATTTAATGAATTGGCTTCAACTGCCCTGTGTGGCAGAGAATTCCACAGGTTCACCACTCTCTGGGCGAAGAAATTCCTCCTCATCTCAGTCCTAAATGGCTTACTCCTTATCCTTAGAGTGTGACCCCTGGTTCTGGACTCCCCTGCCATCGGGAACATCCTTCCTGCATCTAGTCTGTCTAGTCCTGTTAGAATTTTATAAGTTTCAATGAGATCCCCTCTCATTCTTCTAAACTCTAGCGAATATAAGCCTAATCGACTCAATCTCTCCTCATACGTCATTCCTGCCATCCCAGGTATCAGTCTGGTGAATCTACGCTGCACTCTCTCCATGGCAAGAACATCCTTCCTCAGATAAGACGACCAAAACTGCACACAATACTCAAGGTGTGGTCTCATCAAGGCCCTGTACAACTGCAGTAAGACTTCCTTGCTCCTGTATTCAAATCCTCTCGCTATGAAGGCCAACATACCATTTGCCTTCTTAACCGCCTGCTGCACCTGCATGCTTACCTTCAGCGACTGGTGCACAAGGACACCCAGGTTTCGTTGCACTTCCCCTTCTCCCAATCTATTGCCGTCCAGATAATAATCTGTCTTCCTCTTTTTGCCACTGAAGTGGATAACCTCGCATTTATCCACATTATACTGCATTTGTCATGCATCTGCCCAATCACCCAACCTATCCAAATCATACTGGAGTTTCTCTGC
The DNA here is from genome assembly GCF_052327205.1 of Somniosus microcephalus. NCBI lineage: Eukaryota > Metazoa > Chordata > Chondrichthyes > Squaliformes > Somniosidae > Somniosus > Somniosus microcephalus. The sequence continues at coordinate 100,128,031 of NC_140992.1, read as the reverse complement.
ACCCTCCTCACAGCACACACACCCACCCAGCTTTGTGTCATCTGCAAACTTGGAGATATTACATCTATTTCCCTCGTCTAGATCATTTATATATATTGTGAATAGCTGGGGTCCTAGCACCGATCCCTGCAGTACCCCACTAGTCACTACCTGCCACTCGGAAAAAGACCCGTTTATTCCAACTCTTTGCTTCCTGTCTGCCAACCAGTTCTCTATCCAAGACAGTACCTTACCCCCAATCCCATGTGCTTTAACTTTACACGCTAATCTCTTATGCGGGACCTTATCAAAAGTCCAAATACACCACATCCACTGCTTCTCCCTTATCTATTCTACCAGTTACATCCTCAAAAAGTTCCAGTAGATTAGTCAAGCATGATTTACCTTTTTTAAATCCATGTTGACTTTGTCCGATCCTGTCACTGTTTTCCAAGTGTGCTGCTATTGCATCTTTTATAATGGACTCTAGCATTTTCCCCACTACCGATGTCAGGCTTACCAGTCTATAATTCCCCGTTTTCACTCTACCACCCTTCTCAAATCGTGGGGTTACATTAGCTACCCTCCAATCCATGGGAACTGTTCCAGAGTCTGTAGAATTTTGGAAGATGACCAGCAATGCATCTACTATTTCTAGGGCCACTTCCTTAAGTACACTAGGGTGTAGATTATCAGGCCCTGGGGAGTTATCGGCCTTCAATCCCATCAATTTCCCTAACACCATTTCCCTACAAATACTGATTTCATTCAGTTCCTCCCTCTCATTAGACCCTAAATTCCCCGACATCTCTGGGAATTTATTTGTGTCCTCCTTTGTGAAGACAGAACCAAAGTATGTATTTAATTGGTCTGTCATTTCTTTGTTCCCCATTATAAATTCCCCTGATTCTGACTGCAAGGGACCTACGCTTGACTTCACCAATCTTTTTGTCTTCACATATCTATAGAAGCTTTTACAGTCAGTTTTTATGTTCCCTACAAGCTTACTCTCATAATCTATTTTCCCCCTCCTAATTAATCCCTTTGTCCTACTTTGCTAAATCCTAAACTGCTCCCAAACATCAGGTTTGCTGCTTTTTCTGGCCAAATTATACGTCATTTCCTTGGATCTTATGCTATCCCTAATTTCCCTTGTTAGCCATAGTTGAGTCACCTTTTTTGTTTTATTTTTATGCCAAACAGGGATGATCAAATTCTGTAGTTCAACCATGCGATCTTTAAATGTTTGCCATTGCCTATCCACCGTCAACCCTTTAACCCATCATAGTTTCCTTCATTTAAATTCAGGACCCTAGTCTCTGAGTCAACTACTTCACTCTCCATTTTAATGAAGAATTCTATCATATTATCATCGCTCCTCCCCAAGGGGCCTCGCACAACAAGATTGGTAATTAATCCTTTCTCATTACATAATACCCAATCTAAGATGGCCTGATCTCTAGTTGGTTCCTCGACATATTGGTCCAGGAAACCATCCCGTATACACTCTAGGAATTCCTCCTCCACAGTATTGTTAATAATTTGGTTAGCCCAATCTATATGTAGATTAAAGTCACCCATGATAACTGCTGTGCCCTTATTGCACGCGTCTCTAATTTCCCGTTTAATGCCATCCCCAACCTCAGCATTACTGTTTGGGGGTCTGTATACAACTCCCACTAACGTTTTCTGCCTCTTGGTATTTCTCAGTTCTGCCCATACAGATTCCACATCATCAGAGCTAATATCCTTCCTTACCATTTTGTTAATCTCCTCTTTAACCAGCAATGCTACCCCACCTCCTTTTCTTTTTTTCCCGTCCTTCCTGAATATTGAATACCCCATGATGTTGAATTCCCAGTCTTGGTCACCCTGGAGCTATGTCTCCGTAATCCCAATTATATCATATCCGTTTACATCTATTTGCACAGCGAATTCATCCACCTTATTACGAATGCTCCTCGCATTAAGACACAAAGCCCTCAGGCTTGATTTTTTAACACTCTTAGGGCTAGATTTTCAGTCGCTTGCGCCAGCAGTTAGCGCCTTAAGAGAAGTGTTTTTCGGGCGCTATGCGTGTAGCGCCCGGGCGCAGCGCAGTTTGCGCCCCGCCCCAAATTAAGTTGCCCGTTAGCGCCGGCGCAAAGTTTAGCGCCCGCCCGGATGCGCGCGCAGAAAATGACGTCACATCCTCGTGCAACGCCCTTTGTGCGCCCCGATTCCAAACTTCAGTCGGACCGCCCCATTGTGCGGCTGGCGGCCGGAGCGTTTGGAAAAAGGAACGCAACACAACCAGCGCGGGCCCCGGGGGGCGCAAATTAAAGGGGACGTACTCTCCAGTATAAAGGCCAGCCTTTTTTCAGAAAACACTCTTGTGCAACGCATTTCTGGAGACACAACAAGGAGGATAGCTAACTGGTTTCAAGCAGCAAGAGCCAGGTATTTTTGGACTCAGGCCAGAGCGCTGCAAGTGGCCTTTTGGAAATTAGAGTGTTTGCCAGGATTTGATGGGGGTTGCATGGGGTGCCAACGCGGAGCTGCAGCTCCATGTCCGTAGGGCTTGCAGACGCATTGTGAGAGGGGCAGCCCTGGCTAGAGGCAGAGGGGGCTACAGGCGTCGGCCACGTAGGCCTTACCCAGTCAGGCTATACCGCCAGCAGCGCTCCTACCTAAACATGAGTGCCGCGCGATGTGTTGAAAGGCTACGATTCCAAAAGGAGGTGATTGCAGAGATCTGCCACCTGCTTCGCCGAGATCTGCGGCCAAAGCTCAGGTGCAGGACGTCTCTGTCGGTGGAAGTGAAGGTGATGGTGGCATTGAACTTCTATGCCACCGGCTCCTTCCAATACGCTGCTGGGGACATAGCAAACATCTCCCAGTACGGCGCGCATCGCTGCATCCGCCAGGTGACCGAAGCACTGTTCAGAAGGAGAAGCCAATTCATCTCCTTCCCCATGGCCCTGGAGAGCCAGCATCAGCGCGCATTGGGATTTTCCAGACTCGGGGAATTCCCCTTGGTGCAGGGCGCCATTGACTGTACGCATGTGGCTTTGCGGGCCCCTCTGGAGCATGGCGAGCAGTATCGCAACAGGAAAGGCTACCATTCTCTGAATGTGCAGCTGGTCTGTGACCACAAGCAGCGCATCATGGCAGTCAATGCCAGCTTCCCAGGCAGCAGCCACGATGCCTTTATCCTGCGGCAGAGTACTGTGCATGACATGTTCCAGGCACAGCCTCCCCCAAGAGGATGGCTACTCGGGGACAAAGGCTATCCTTTGTGCACCTGGCTCATGACCCCGCTCCGCGCGCCCAGGACCGCTGCTGAAGAGGCCTACAACGAGAGCCATCAAACCACCCGCAACATCATCGAGCTAACTATTGGGGTCCTCAAGCAGTGGTTCCGCTGCCTTGATCGCTCCGGAGGAGCTCTCCAGTATTCGCCAGACCGGGTCTCCCAATTTGTGGTGGTTTGCAGCATGCTACACAGCCTGGCTATCCGCAGGACTCAGGCACTGCCACCTGACGTTGGACCAGCACCTCAGGAGGAGGAGCAGGAGGAGCATGAGGAGGAGGAGGGGGAGGAGCAGGAGTACGTTCCCAGGAGGGAGCGACCAGGGCCAAGGGCCGCACGACGCCACCTTATTACACGGTACTTCTAAGCCCCCTGTCAGGGAATGGCCAGGGGCCATGAGGGAAGATGAATGCAGCCGCTCCGCAAGCCCTCAGCCGGCGAAGCCAACAAACACTAAGAAGAACAACCATGGAGACTGCATGAATAAAGATAATTTTTTATTACACAAAAATGAAAAGCCCTTCCCACATGAATCCCCAAAAACAATAAACGGGCCCCACAAAAAGCCCAACAAACGACTCACTCCCACAAACTGGGGAGGAGTCACTCCACCTTTCTTCAAACCGGGCCTCAACGTCGGCCTAACGCAAAAAATAAGCCCTCCAACAACACAACCATGGGCAAAATAAAGATGGCCACCGCCATATAAAAGGAAAGCTGCCCACACCCTCTACTGAGTGGCCCGCGAGGGCGAGACCTTGCCCAGCCTTTTGCCTCCCCTGCCCGGCCTGCTGCTCCTTCGCAAGCTCTGCCCAGTGGCTGCTGCGAGGCTGGGGGAAGGCGCCTGAGGCTCAGATGCCCTTCCGCCAGATGCCGCTGGGGGGCGGCCTACACGGCGTTTGGGCCTCGAGGGGCCATCTGCTGAGTGGCGCACCTGAGCCTGGCCACCATCAGCTGCAGCCGCTTGCCCTTGACGCCCCAGTGGGGGAATGGCGGCGACGGATGGCGCAATGTGGGCCAGCTGGCGTCTGGGATGCGCTGGCTGGTGCTGTGGCGCGGTGGCACTCGGCCGGGCCCGCACTGCAGGATCCGCAACAATCAGCCGAGGGGCGGCTTGCTGGGATGGTCCAGCGCGGCAGCTGCCCTGGCGATGCCTGCCTGAGACAGCGCGTGTGGCAGCAGTGAGTGCCCCTGTGGTCCTGCTGTGCGCGCGCATCACAGCCGCCAGGGTCTTGACGGCATCAGTCAGCATGCGGCCACTCGCGGCACTGGTCGCCAGCGACTCGATGGCCTCAGGCATGCGCCCCACCACGCTCATGAGCTCCGTGTGGCGCCGGTCCGAATCCTCGGCCATCTTATCCAGCTTCCGCACCTCCTCCGAGGTGAAGGTGTCCGGACTGGAGTCGCGACTCTCCCGCTGGGGAGGAGGGGGCCGAACTAGGGGACCCTTGCCGCGTTGGTGGCGGCGAGTGTGCCGAACAGCAGCACTCCCCTCTGATCCTTCCCCCCTTTGGGGGGAAGGCCGCGGGCCACGCGCACGGCTCCTGGGTGGCTGGACGCCACTGGTCCCAGAAGCTGCATTGCCCTGCGACAGTTCCTCCAGGCACTCGTCCAGTGAGGAGGTGTCAAGCATTTCCTCCTCTCCTGCGGGACGTGACTGTTCCCCCGAAGGTCCGGCTTGCTCCTCCTCCTCCTCCTGGTCGGAGGTGCTGTCACTGGCAGCTTCAGGGTCCTGGTCGTCACCAGCTGAAAGCAGGAATGCACAAGAGTAGCTTCAGAGTGAGGAGACAGCGTCAGCGAGTGAGTTAGGACTGGTGGCATTCAGCGCATTGGTGGGACAGTGGCAAAGGAGGTAGCTCGGATGGGCCAGTGCGACGCGAGAGGGCCAAAAGGCGAGGTCCTTACCATTGCCGGGCAGTGGAGGGTCGGATACTCCGCACGCTGTGGGGACAATCACACGGGCTCCCATGAGCACACACACGCGCTCCTCCAGCCGAGTGAGCTTCTGCAGCTTGGCGCGGCCACCCCTGGCACGCGCCTGGCGATTAAACACGACTTTAGCCTGCAAGAGAAAGGACGGGCTGTAAGTGCGCAGTGAAGCCCTGATGTAGTGTGCACTGCCTCCCATGGTGGAATAGCGTGGACAGAGTGAAGCCCTGATGTAGTGTGCACTGCCTCCCATGGTGGAATAGCGTGGACAGAGTGAAGCCCTGATGTAGTGTACACTGCCTCCCATGGTGGAATAGCGTGGACAGAGTGAAGCCCTGATGTAGTGTGCACTGCCTCCCATGGTGGAATAGCATGGAAAGAGTGAAGCCCTGATGTAGTGTGCACTGCCTCCCATGGTGGAATAGCGTGGACAGAGTGAAGCCCTGATGTAGTGTGCACTGCCTCCCATGGTGGAATAGCTTGGACAAAGTGTAGAGTGCCGAATGGCCATGTGATGCTCATGACTGTCCCAATGCTGCTGGCTGAGGGCTGGCCAATAGGACTTTCAGCTCCCTTTGCCCATCATGTCAGGTGTACATGCAAGAATGAGGAGGAGACTGGAAAGGCTACTCACCTTCACAATCCTGGTCAGATCGTTGTATTTTTTACGACATTGTTTGTGGGTCCTGGGGGCATCGCCGGTGAACGTCACCCTCTGGGCGATCTGCTTCCAGGCTTTGGTGTAGTCGTGGTGGGTTGGATTCCTCCCACTCTCTGGGAACAAGATCTTGCGCCTCACCTCCAGAGCTGTGACCATTATGTCCAGATCACCCTCTGAGAAGCGCAGGGCACGCTGACGGGCCTTCTCTGGCGTTGCCATGACTCCCTGGGGCTGAGCAGCAGTGTTGAGGCCTCTTTGCAAGGCTGCAGTGTGCAGGGCGTGGCAGCAGACCAATTCGTCCCTTCTCCCTTTAAGAGCTGGTCGGCGCCACGGGGTCTGCTGTCAGTCCAAAAATGACCGCACCCGCGCTGCGCCCCGCCTGGGCGCTATCCCTCTGGACCGCCGGCTTAGCGCCTAAAGATAGGAGTGGAACGCCTCTTTTAGTGCTCCACCAATCTCTTAGGGCGAAGCCACTGAATTTCCGGCAACGGGGCGCTACTTTGGGGCGGGCGCTAACTTCGGGCGGGCGCTAAGGTTAGCGCCCCAAAACTGTCTATACTGAAAATCTAGCCCTTAGTCCTTTTAGGGGAACATAGGGTCTGATGAAAGGGAGGAACTGAAAGAAATCAGTATTTGTAGGGAAATGGTGTTAGGGAAATTGATGGGATTGAAGGCCGATAAATCCCCAGGGCCTGATAATCTACACCCTAGGGTACTTAAGGAAGTGGCCCTAGAAATAGTTGATGCTTTGCTGATCATCTTCCAGCATTTGATGGAATCTGGAACAGTACCCATGGATTGGAGGGTAGCTAATGTTACCCCACTATTCAAAAAAGGTGGTAGAGAGAAAACGGGGAATTACAGACCGGTAAGCCTGACATCGGTAGTGGGGAAAATGCTAGAGTCCATTATAAAAGATGTAATAGCAGAGCACTTGGAAAACAGTGACAGGATCGGACAAAGTCAACATGGATTTACGAAAGGTAAATCGTGCTTGACTAATCTACTGGAATTTTTTGAGGATGTAACTGGTAAAATAGATAAGGGAAAACCATTGGATGTGGTGTATTTGGACTTTCAGAAGGCTTTCGATAAGATCCCACATAAGAGATTAGCGTGTAAAATTAAGGCACATGGAATTGGGGGCAAGGTATTGACTTGGATAGAAAACTGGTTGGCAGACAGAAAGCAAAGAGTTGGAATAAACGGGTCTTTTTCCGAGTGGCAGGCAGTGACTAGTGGGGTACCGCAGGAATCGGTCCTTGGACCCCTGCTATTCACAATATATATTAATGATCTAGACAAGGGAACTAGATGTAATATCTCCAAATTTGCAGACGACAGAAAGCTGGGTGGGCGTGTGTGCTGTGAGGAGGATGCTGAGAAACTCCAGGATGATTTCGACAGGTTGGGTGATTGGGCAAAAGCATGGCAGATGCAATATAACGTGGATAAATGTGAGGTTATCCATTTTGGTAGCAAAAACCAGGAAGGCAGATTATTATCTGAATGGCAATAGATTGGGAGAAGGGGAAGTGCAATGAGACCTGGGTGTCCTTGTGCACCAGTCGCTGAAGGTAAATATGCAGGTGCAGCAGGCGATTAAGAAGGCAAAAGGCATGTTGGCCTTCGTAGCGAGAGGGTTTGAGTACAGGGGCAAGGATGTCTTGCTGCAGTTTTACAGGGCCTTGGTGAGACCACATCTTGAGTATTGTGTGCAGTTTTGGTCGCCTTATCTGAGGAAGGATGTTCTTGCCATGGAAGGAGTTCAGTGAAGATTCACCAGGCTGATACCTGGGATGGCAGGAATGACGTATGAGGAGATAGTGGGTTGACTGGGTTTGTACTCGCTGGAGTTTAGAAGAATGAGAGGGGATCTCATTGAAACTTATAAAATTCTGACAGGATTGGACAGACTAGATGCAGGAAGGATGTTCCCGGTGGCGGGGAGTCCAGAACCAGGGGTCACAGTCTAAGGATAAGGGGTAGCCCATTTAGGACAGAAATGAGGAGGAATTTCTTCACCCAGAGAGTGGTGAACCTGTGGCATTCTCTACCACAGAAGGCAGTAGAGGCCAATACATTAAATATATTCAAGAAGGAGTTGGATATATTTCTTAAGGCTAAAGGGATCAAGGGGTATGGAGAGAAAACAGGGACCGGGTACTGAATTTGGATGATCAGCCATGATCGCATTGAATGGCGGAGCAGGCTCGAGGGGCCGAATGGCCTACTCCTGCTCCTATCTTCTATGTTTCTATGTTTCTATTTATTTACTATTGCCCTGTTTGATTTACACCCTTGATTTCTCTGCCTTCCACTTTTGCTTTTCTCCTTCCTGTCTTTTGTTTCTATCCTTGCTTCCCTTTCCTCTGCCTCCTTACACAGGTTCCCAAACCCCTGCCATTTTAGTTTAAACCCTCCCCAACAGCACTAGCAAACACTCCCCCTAGGACATCGGTTCCGGTCCCGCCCAGGTGCAAACCGTCCAGTTTGTACTTGACCCACCTCCCCCAGAACCGGTTCCAATGTCCCAGGAATTTGAATCCCTCCCCCTTGCACCATTCCTCTAATCACGTATTCATCTGAAATATCCTTCTATTTCTACTCTGAATAGCACGTGGCAGTGGTAGCAATCCTGAGATTACTACCTTTGAGGTCCTATTTTTTAATTTACCTCCTTTTTCCCTATATTCAGCTTTTGGTACTTCATCTCATTTTTTACCTATATCGTTGGTACCTATATGCACCATGACAACTGGCTGTTCACCCTTCCCCTCCAGAATGCCCTGCAGCCGCTCCGAGACATCCTTGATCCTTGCACCAGGGAGGCAACATACCATCCTGGAGTCTCGTTTGCGGCCGCAGAAACGCCTGTCTATTCCCCTTACAATAGAATCCCCTATCACTATAGCTCTCCCGCTCTTTTTCCTCCCGTCCTGTGCAGCAGGACCACCCATGGTGCCAGGAAGTTGGCTGCTGTTGCCCTCCCCCGATAAGCCATCTCCCTCAACAATATCCAAAGTGGTATATCTGTTTGAAAGGGGGATGACCACAGGGGACCCCTGCACTACCTGCCTGAGCCTACTTCTCTGCCTGGTGGTAACCCATTCCCTTCCTGCCTGTGCATCCTTTACCTGCGGTGTGACCAACTCCCTAAACGTGCTATCCACGATTTCCTCAGCATCGCGAATGCTCCAGTATGTATCCATTTGCAGCTCCAGCGCCACAATGTGGTCTGTCAGTAGCTGCAGCTGGATACACTTCCCGCACACATGGTTGTCAGGGACACAGGAAGTGTCCCTGATTTCCCACATAGCGCAGGAGGAGCATGCCACGGGGCAGAGCTGACCTTCCATGACTTACCCATTAATTAATTTAAATTAATTTAAATCAAATCAATACCACTAATTACACTACAATGAAATGATATACTCAAGGGCCCTTGGTTTCTAGCACTCTCTGATACACAACAGCGACATTAGAAACTATAACCACAAAAATTAAGACCTTCTAAATTTGATAAACTATTAATCTTAACTGTCAAACTATAGAGTAGTATAAATACTCACCTGGCCGTACTCACCCAATCAGCTGCTTCCTCTTGCCCGCGTCACTTTTTGAATCATGACGTGGCTCCGGAATGCCGCCGCCGGTCTATGAGATTGGTAAGCCTCTGTAAAAAAGCCTGTGAAAGTGCGTTTAAGTACTCACTGTACCGCTGCTCTCTCCGCTCCCAACACTGGCCTCTGTAAAAAAGCCCTCAAAAGTGAGGTTAAGCACTCACTCTACCACCGCTCTCTGCTCCTCCCGACACCGACCTCTGTAAAAAGCCTGCGAAAGTGCATTTACGTACTCACTGTACCGCCGCTCTCTCCGCTCCCGACACTGGCCTCTGTAAAAAAGCCCTCGAAAGTGAGTTTAAGTACTCACTGCAACGTCGCTCTCTGCTCCTCCCGACATAATAACATAAGAAGTAGGAGCAGGAGTAGGCCATACGGCCCCTCGGGCCTGCTCCGCCATTCAATAGGATCATGACCTCTGTAAAAACAGCTTGTGCGCTAAGTATGAACCGGAACAGATTATTAAGGACATAAGAACATAAGAATTAAGAGCAGCAGTAGGTCATACAGCCCCTCGAGCTTGCTCCACCATGCATAATATCATGGTTAATCTTCGACTTCAACTCCACTTTCCCGCCCGATCCCCATATCCCTTGATTCCCATAGAGTCCAAAAATCTATCTATCTCAACCTTAAATATACTTAATGATTCAACATCTACATCCCTTTGTGGTAGAGAATTCCAAAGATTCACAACCCTCTGAGTGAAGAAATTCCTCCTCATCTCGGTCTTAAATGGCTGACCCCTTATCCTGAAACTATGCCCCCTTGTTCTTGACTCTCCAGCCAGGGGAAGCAACCTCTCAGCATTTACCTTGTCAATCCCCCTCAGAACCTTATATGTTTCAATGAGATCACCTCTCATTCTTCTAAACTCCACAAAATATCGGCCCAATCTACCCAATCCCTCCTCATAGGATAACCCTCTCATCCCAAGAATCAATCTGGTGAACCTTTGTTGCAACGCCACTAAGGCAAGTGTATCCTTCCTCTGATAAGGAGACCAAAACTGTGCACAGTACTCCAGGTGTGGTCTAACCAAAGCCCTGTACAATTGTAGTAAGACTTCCTTCCTCTTGTACTCCAACTCCCTTGCAATAAAGGTCAACATGCCATTTGCCTTCCTTATTGCTTGCTGTACCTGCATGCTAACTTTCTGTTTCCTGTATGAGGACACCTAAATCTCTCTGAATACCAAAATTTAATAGTTTTGCACCATGCTGCGAAATTCGGTATGTTAGTGTCTCCGGATAGCGCCTGGCGGGGGTGCTAATGGGGTGCTAAGGGGTTAGCGCCCGGAGCCTGGGCCTCTAGCGCCTTGCAGATTGTGATGTCATAAAGTGTGCAGCGCCCCGTTATTGCCCCAAATGGAAAATTGACTCTCGCCCCCTGCTTTATCGCCTCACACCGACAACGCCAGCAAGAGGAGGTGTTGTCAACTCGGCTAACCGCTACGGGAGTGGTAATTAAAGGGAATGCTTTTCAGCTAGCACAACTTTTATTATTTGCACCAGTTTGGTGCCTGCACAAAGTTTTTAATGTTTCATTGGTGCAAGATGTCCAAGCCCTCCACTTTGTAAGAGTGTTTGGGGCTGTAATGGCAGTCGCCCAGGTTGCCTTGCAAAACAGAATTGACGACAACTAGCTTGTGCTGCATCATTGGCCCTTCCCTTTAAGCGGGGGAAGCAACCTCTGTGATGAGAGTGCCCTTTCCAATGCACATGAAATTGTTTAGCGTCTGCTGCTGTCGCCACGCTCTCGGACTTTAGTGCCCTAAGAGAAGTGGTTAACACTTGATTTAGCGCTCCACTTCCCTCTTGGAGTGCTAAAACTGAATTTTGCGGGAGGCGAGAATGATTAGCGCCTGGTGCTAATTTTTCAACTTTTAAAGTTTTAGCGCCCCAAACGGGACTATACTGAATTTCTCCCCCATTATGTTTTTCTATTCTTCCTAACAAAGTGAATAACTTTACATTTCCCCACATTATACTCCATCTGCCACCTTATTGTCCTCTCACTTAACTTGTTTATATCCCTTTGCAGATTCTTTGGCTGGAATTTTCCTGTTGCCACGCGTGCGGGTTTGGGGGCGGGTCAACAGTAAAAATGCTGGAAATAGCAAGCGCGTTGGGAACCCGCCGTCATCCCGCCACCTTGCACGTTTACCTCGGGCGGCTTTGAAGACGCGACACAGACCCGATCCGCAGAGGTGTGTGACCTCATTGAAATGATTAAATGCTTGTTTACAGACCCTTAACAGTGATTTTAACGGCTGTTTCTGAGTTTTACTGCAAGATCACGGGATTCATGGAGGTCGGGCACCTCGCCTGTGAAGGGGAGGTGGAAGCTCAGTGGCCATTGGCGAGTTCATTCATTGACAGCTGGGAAAAGCACATAAATACTGCAATATTACACCTCATTACTTGCCTCATGGAAAAGCTTTTACTCACTCCATCTTGTCCACAGATTTAGGTGTCAGCAGTTTGCAGGTCATTTCTGAAACCTCAGAAGCCACTCTCACCACATTGCTACTCAGTATCACATCGAGGGATTGGCCCTCTGATCTCCACATTACCTGCCATCTACTACATCAGCATGGGTGCCACTTATACTGTCTCACCTTGGTCCTCAGAATTGGAACAAGATGAGCCCCATCACCAACAGCACCAGCCACACCAGCAGCCACATCAGCAACTACAACAGCAGCCTTCTCCTCAATGACCTGATGTGCCACAGCAGAGAGGAGGGCACCACAGGGCTGCGGTGCACCAGAGGCAATACCCCCAACACAGGGTATACAGGCAGAGGATGAGCTTCCTGGACATGACTGAGTAGCAGTGCCAAAGGAGGCTCAGGCTATCGTGCCAAGTCATCGCAGACATTTGCAGATTGCCGGAACAAGACCTGCTGCCCAGAGGTCCTGGTGGACATGCCTTACCAGTGACTGTTAATGTCACCACCGCCCTCAACTTCTTCGCCTCAGGCTCCTTCCAGGGATCTGCAGCAGACATTTGCGGCATCTCGCAGTCGGCTGCCCCACGATGCATCACCCATGTGATCGATGCCATGTTTCACAAGTCAGCCAATTATGTGAAGTTTGCCACTGATGAAGCCAGTGTTACTGAGCGGGCGCTCGGCTTTGCGGCTCTGGCTGGCTTCCCACAGGTGCAGCGTGTCATTGACTGCACACATGTGGCCATCAGGCATCCCATCATAACCCAGGAATGTTTGTGAACCGCAAGGGCTTCCACTCCCTCAATGTGCAGCTCGTCTGCAACCATAAAAAGATGATTATACATGTGTGTGCCAGATTCCCCAGCAGCTGGCATGACTCTTTCATGCAGCGCCAGCCCACCCTCCCTCAGCTCTTCGCTCCTCCAAACAGGCTGGCTGCTTGGAGACAACGGCTATCCACTGAAGACGTGGCTCATGACACCCCTGAGGAGGCCAAGTACTGAGGCCAAGGAGCACTATAATGAGAGCCACATGTCCACCAGATGTGTCATAGAACAAGCAGTAGGCATGCTGAAGATGTGCTTCAGATGCCTTGACAGTTCTGGAGGAGCCCTTCAGTATGCATCAGCCAGGGTCTCCAGAATTATCGTCATCTGCTGTGCGCTGCACAACATAGTGCAGCAGAGAAGATTGGAGCTGCAGGAGGAGCAAGGTGCAGAGCGCACAGCCTCTTTGGAGGAGGAGGAAGAGGACGAGCAGGTGGAAGATGAGCAGGAGGAGGAGGATCCTAAGATGCAGATGGCACCTGCAGCGGCACACATTGCGGCCCAGGATGGCCGCATCATGGTCAGATTTAGTTAACTTGCTCCAATGCACCCATATGACTGCCACATGCTGGACTAAGCTCCCTCCACCCAAAAACACCACAAAGCATCCCTACAATGACCAATCCATTCCTCTCACCTAAAGCCTTAATGCTCAAGGGTAAATAATGTGTCACCATTCACTCCAAGTGACAAAGCCACTTCGTAGGTTTGAGGTAAAAATGGACAAGACCCAAAAGTGGTGCAGAGAAAAACATTTATGTGTGTCATCATAACAACTGAAACTTAGCACTAACATTTTATGATATACCCACGTGCATCCCCTCGTGCATCTACTTTTGTGTCTTCTTTCTTTTCCGAGTGCTTCTACAAGTTGCAACCCCTGTGGCTTCAGCAAAGGTAGTTGCAGGCTGCTCACTTCCCTGCTGCGACTGCGTAGACACTTTTGGCAGACGTCCTCTGGGTTTTGGAGCCTGTGAGGGCCCCGCCAAAGGCTGCTCTTCCTACACTGTGTAGGGGCAGACTCGGCCATCAGGATCCAAGGAAGCATGTGGGGCTTTGACTGAGGGGGAGGCAATGGGGGAGAAGTGTGAGCAATTGGAGAAGAGCCCCCACTTCCATGTCCCCTCTCACCATCATCCCTCTCATGGGCCACCTGCACTTCCCTGCTAGCAAGGTGCTGGAGAGCACCCTGCTGCACATCAGTGGGGCCATGAGGGCCCAAGTGTACGTTTACATCCCTCCTTGAGAGGAGATCTATGAGCACCTGCCAACAGTTGTCCACAGCTAGCATGTGCTCATGTGAGTGACGCAGACATCGTGGCTGCAAAGAATGCCAGAGCCTCATGCAATTGTTGCTGCCCCTCCAGGATCACCCTCTCTCTCGATGGCCCCCCGAGGCTCTGCATCTGCATGCAGCTCAGCAGAGCTTGGAGCATCCTGTGCCCTCCGGCAAAGAGTCTCCACTGCTGTACCTGTCAACATCATCTGCTCATGCTCACTTGTGAATTGTGAGACACCAGTTGACAACACTACTCTATGGCACAAATGACCCACTGAGGTGTATCTGCGCTGGTGCTCGTGTGTTTGTGTTTGCTGACACTGCACCTTCAGAGGCTGGAGGTTCCTCTGAAGAGGCATCTTCCTCCTCTGGCTGGACAGTGGTGGGGGGGGGGCAGTTGATGGACCTGTGGGAGCGTAAAGAGATGAATTAGAAGTGTTATAATAAGAATGGGTAACATTGCCATTATGCACATGATGGCATTTCACTGGCTGCTGTCATCAATCACCATATGGGTGACTGTTGTATGCCATGTGGCTGTATGAGAAGTGATTCTGTCACCAGGTTGCTGGGATGCCCCCTCTCTCCGTCTCCCACTGCCAGCATCTCTCGAGCTCCTGGAATCTCCAGAGCCACCTCCTCTGCTGCTGTAAGGTGTGTGATTACTGGAGGGCCACCTCCGGTTCTCTCCCTCTCTCTGTTGTTGTGGGCTCTTTTCTCTTGGGAAAGAAGAGAAGTTTGAGTGAGAGTGATGGAACGAGTGTAAGGACTGTATGGGTTACATCTGTAGTGGTTGACTATGAGGGAGTGTGGTGACAATGCCAAATGGCCTCCTTCTGTGGTATTACTTGCTATGATTGGATTAGGATGAGGGTGAGTGTCAGGGGTGGTTAGTCAGATAGGGATGTGAGTATGTACATAGAGAGAGAGGAATGGGTGGACCTGGAAAGTATGTTGGTTTGAGGAATGCTGTGCAGGAGTAGGCTTGGGAAGGCAGAGTGATGGGGATGTGTTGACTGGCACTTCAGGATGAGGGTGAGAGTGGCATTGCACTCACCTTTCCTGACGTTATGAGATCATTGAATCTTTTCCTGCGCTGTATCTAGGTCCTCCTCACCACATCCCTGCTGCTGACCTCCTCAGCTATATCCAGCCAGGCTCTTTTTGTTTCTTGTGGAGGTCGCCTTTGCCTAGCAGCAGGGAAGAGGACCTCCCTGCGTGCTCTGACAGCCTCCACCAGAGTATGCAGGGATGAATCAGAGAAGTTTGGTGCAGCCCTCTGCCTTTGGCCACCCATTCTTCCAAAGTTATTATAGTACTATGGCCTTTCTTTGTCACATTCCACCCTCCTCCAGCAACCTTCAAGTGAGTTGAGTGCAAGGCTGCTTTAAATATCGACGCTGGAAGTGAGTCATTGATGACGTCATCAGACCTGCTCCATTTAATTGGGCCGGGAACTGCGAATGCCCAATTGGGGCTATTAAGTAAAAGTCGCTCTGAGCAGCGCGTTGCACCCAACCCGACGCGAAGTGTGATAAATCCATTAAGTGGAACAAGGACTCAAAGAGGCGATATCGTAGAATTAACATGAGTACTTTATTAACAACTGGGAAACACGTTTACAGACAGCCTGCATCAGCATCCTGGCATTCCACCTTGTGCTGACCTATACAGGAAGCAAACCTCTGACCTTAGTAGCAGCATTGGCTACAGCACCACCTGGTGGATAACCCTAATCATAACATCCCAGATTATTATATCCCTCCTCCCTTAAGATTTCAGTATGAATTTCTTAACAAACAACCATTCCTGAGGGTCACTTAAGGAGTCCCAATTAATAATGTTCCATACTTGACGAATCTAACAGTTCAGTATCAATCTCTCTGGTGGCTTGCGAGCCCTTTGTGAACATCTAACAGTAAAGTCCCTGCTTGTTTGTGGTGAAGCCACCAGCTGCTCCTGAGCAGTGCTCAGAGTATCTGACTCTGCAACGATGGTTTCCTCTTGACGGATAGGTTCCTGTGGAATTATCTCTGTCCCTGGTGGTGGCACCACAGATGCATTTGGATAACTGGGGGCAACCCTGTCTTCAGTCATTGCATCTGGAACCTTCATTTCAATTTCCCCTTGCCTGGGAAGTATCTGATCTACATGTCTGCGTACTACCCTACCATCTCCCAACATGACCTTGTATGATACTGGGGCTAGTGCTGTGCACGGAGTGCTTTGTGCATTGAGTGCTACTGGAGTTTTGGTAAGTGGGAGAAAAATCATATAAGAGTATTTTGTGAATTTTAGTGTGTTAAAAAGTCAATTATTTGAAATAAGTTTAATTTTTTAAGGGTATATTAAACTATTGGGCAGTTTAAACTGGAAGTAGAATATGGGTATAAAAGGGGCGGAGCTAGTGCTGTGCACGGAGTGCTTTGTGCATTGAGTGCTACTGGAGTTTTGGTAAGTGGGAGAAACATCATTTAAGAGTATTTTGTGAATTTTACTGTGTTAAAAAGTCAATTATTTGAAGTAAGTTTAATTTTTTAAGGGTATATTAAACTATTGGGCAGTTTAAGCCAGAAGTCAAATCTGGGTATAAAAGGGGCGGGGCTAGTGCTGTGCACGGAGTGCTTTGTGCATTGAGTGCTACTGGAGTTTTGGTAAGTGGGGGAGTTCAGGCAAGTGGGAGGTGAGGGTGTGTTTTTTGCTCTGTTTTTCCCCCCACTCCCAGGCTTAGACAGCACTGCGGAGGCGGAGCAGCAAGATGAGTCAACCAAACCAGCCCCACAGACAGTATTCAAGGAGAAGGTTGGTGATCAGCTGGTTGGTTGGTTTTCTTCCTTCTCTTCTCTTTTATACCTTTAAGTTGGTAAGTCCTATTGAATAGTGGTGTGATATTGTCATCTATATCTGGGCAGGGTCTTCATAACTAATAATAAGAAATTAAATTAATTATATAGAATGGAGCAGGTGATGTGTTACTGTTGTGAGATGTGGGAGCCGGTGGACCCCATTGAGGCTCACGGTGATTACATCTGCGACAAGTGTTTGCTGCTAGAGGAACTCAGGTTCCATGTTATGGAGCTTGAGACCGAGCTTCAGACACTGCGACACATCAGGGAGGGGGAGAAGTTCCTGGACTCTATGTTTCAGGAGATGGTCACACCTATGAAGTTAATTACTGCAGATGTAGTCCGTGGTCAGGGACAGGACGGTGTGACTATGAGTGAGGAAGGTACAGGGATCCAGGATGTAGTGTTGAAGGAGACGCAGCCCTTGCTCTTGTCCAGCAGGATCGAGGTTCTTACTCCCTGTGAGGGCGGGAGCGGGGACTGCAGGGAGGATGAGCAACCTGGCCACAGCATCGTGGTACAGGGGGCCATTCAAGTGGAGGGAGTAAAAAGAAATGTTGTAGTGGTAGGGGATAGTATCATAAGGGGGATAGATAGGGTTCTCTGCAGTCAAGAGCGGGAGTCCCGAAGGCTGTGTTGCCTGCCCGGTGCCAGGGTTAAGGACATCTCTTCTGGGCTGGAAAGAAACTTGGAGTGGGAGGGGGAGGATCCAGTTGTCGTGGTCCATGTTGATACAAACGACGTAGATAGGACAAGGAAGATGGTTCTGTTAAAGGAGTATGAGCAGCTAGGGGTCAAATTAAAAATCAGAACCTCAAGGGTAATAATCACTGGGTTATTACCTGAGCCACGAGCGAATTTGGCTAGGATAAATAAAATTAAAGAGTTAAATGTGTGGCTCAAAGACTGGTGTGGGAGAAATGGGTTTTGCTTCTTGGGACAGTGGCACCAGTACTGGGACAGGAGAGAGCTGTTCCGTTGGGACGGACTCCACTTGGCCAGTGCTGGGACTAGAGTCCTGGTGAATCATATAACTAGGGCTGTAGAGAGGGCTTTAAACTAATTAGTGGGGGGGAGGTTTCTAGAGAGCAAATAATAGAAATGACAACAGAGAAGGTCATAGACTTAGGTAGCAGTGGGGGAATTAAAAAACAGAACGTGTCAGGAAGGGACAGAAGGTATGGAGTAAAAAGTAAAGTACTAAAAAGGGAAAAAACAGGAACTAAGTGCTACAAAACATATTTGAAAGTTCTTTATCTGAATGCACGTAGCATTCGTAACAAAATGAATGAGTTAACGGCACAAATAACGACATATGGATATGATCTTGTGGCCATTACAGAAACATGGCTGCAGGGTGACCACGACTGGGAATTAAACATACCAGGTTATTTAACAATCAGGAAGGACAGGCAGGATGGGAAAGGAGGTGGGGTGGCTATGTTAATAAAGGAAGGAATCACTATAATACAGAGAAATGATATTGGGTCAAAGGAGCAGGATAGTGAAACAGTTTGGGTGGAGATAAGGAATAATAAGGGAAAAAAACACTAGTGGGTGTACTCTATAGGCCTCCGAACAGTTGCAACTCTGTTGGACGGAGTATTAATCAGGAAATAGTTGAGGCTTGTAATAAGGGAACAGCTATGATTATGGGGGATTTTAATTATCATATTAACTGGACAAATCAAATTGGGCAGAGCAGCCTTGAGGATGAGTTCATTGAATGTATTAGGGATGGGTTTCTTGAGCAGTTTGTAACTGAACCGACCAGGGGGCAAGCAACCTTAGATTTGATCCTGTGTAATGAGACAGGATTAATTAAAAATGTCCTAGTAAAGGATCCCCTTGGAATGAGTGACCATAACATGGTTGAATTCCATATTCAATTAGAGGGTGAGAAGGTTGGATCTCAAACAAGCGTGCTGAGCTTGAATAAAGGAGACTATGAAGGTATGAGAGCGGAATTGATTAGCGTGGACTGGGAAAATAGATTAAAGGGTAAGACGGTACATGATCAGTGGTGTACATTTAAGGAGTTATTTTACAACTTCCAAAAAATATATATTCCATTGAGGAAAAAAGGGTGTAAAAGAAAAGATAGCCATCCGTGACTAAGTAAAGTAATTAAGGATAGTATACGACTAAAAACAAGGGCATATAAGGTAGCCAAATCTAGTGGGAGGATGGAAGATTGGGAAGTCTTTAAAAGACAGCAAAAAATAACTAAAAGATTGATTAAGAAAGGGGAAGATAGATTATGAAAGTAAATTAGCAATAAATATAAAAACAGACAGCAAAAGTTTCTATAGTTATATAAAAAGAAAAAGGGTGGCTAAAGTAAATGTTGGTCCCTTAGAGGATGAGACCGGGAAATTAATGGTGGGAAACATGGAGATGGCAAAAACACTGAACAATTATTTTGTATCAGTCTTTACAGTAGAGGACACTAAGAATATCCCAACACTGGACAAACAGGGGGCTCTAGGGGGGGGAGGAACTAAATACGATTAAAATCACTAAGGAAGTGGTACTTGGTAAAATAATGGGACTCAAGGCGAATAAGTCCCCTGGACCTGATGGCTTGCATCCTAGGGTCTTGAGGGAAGTGGCAGTAGGGATTGTGGATGCATTGGTAATAATTTTCCAAAACTCCCTGGACTCAGCAAAGGTCCCGGCAGATTGGAAAACTGCTAATGTAACACCCTTATTTAAAAAGGGTAGTAGGCAGAAGGCTGCAAACTATAGACCTGTTAGCCTAACATCTGTGGTTGGTAAAATGTTAGAGTCCATTATTAAGGAGACAGTAACGGGACATTTGGATAAACATAATTTAATAGGACAAACTCAGCATGGTTTCATGAAGGGGAAGTCATGTTTGACAAATTTACTTGAGTTTTTTGAAGAAGTAACATACAGGGTGGATAAAGGGGAACCAGTGGACGTAGTGTATTTAGACTTCCAAAAGGCATTTGACAAGTTGCCACACAAAAGATTATTGCTCAAGATAAAAAATCACGGGATTGGGGGTAATATTCTGGCGTGGGTGGAGGATTGGCTCTCTAACAGAAAACAGAGAGTTGGGATAAATGGTTCGTTCTCAGATTGGCAACCAGTAACTAGTGGTGTTCCGCAGGGGTCAGTGCTGGTTCCCCAACTCTTTACAATCTATATTAACGATTTGGAGGAGCGGACCGAGTGTAACATATCAAAGTTTGCAGATGATACAAAGATGGGACGGAAAGTAGTGAGTGAGGAGGACATAAAAAACCTGCAAAGGGACATAGACAGGCTAAGTAAGTGGGCAGAGATTTGGCAGATGGAATACAATACTGGAAAGTGTGAGGTTATGCACTTTGGCAGGAAAAATCATAGAGCAAGTTATTATCTTAATGGCAAGAAACTGGAAAGTACTGAAGTACAAACGGATCTGGGGGTCCTGGTGCACGAAACTCAAAAAGTTAGTATGCAGGTGCAGCAAGTGATCAAGAAGGCCAATGGAATGTTGGCTTTTATTGCTAGGGGGATGGAATATAAAAACAGGGAGGTATTGCTGCAGTTGTACAAGGTATTGGTGAGACCGCACCTGGAATACTGCATACAGTTTTGGTGTCCATACTTAAGAAAAGACATACTTGCTCTCGAGTCAGTACAAAGAAGGTTCACTTGGTTAATCCCGGGGATGAGGGGGTGGTCATACGAGGAGAGTTTGAGTAGATTGGGACTCTACTCATTGGAGTTCAGAAGAATGAGAGGCGATCCTATTGAAACATATAAGATTGTGAAGGGGCTTGATCGGGTGGATGCGGTGAGGATGTTCCCAATGAAGGGTGAAACTAGAACTAGGGGGCATAATCTTAAAATAAGGGGCTGCTCTTTCAAAACTGAGATGAGGAGAAACTTCTTCACTCAGAGGGTGGTAGGTTTATGGAATTTGCTGCCCCAGAAAGCTGTGGAAGCTACATCATTAAATAAATTTAAAACAGAAATAGATAGTTTCCTAGAGGTAAAGGGAATTAAGGGTTATGGGGAGCGGGCAGGAAATTGGACATGAGTCTGGGCTCGGAATGGTCATGGCCCTGTGGGTAGTGGAGTGGGCCCAGGGGCCGTGTAGCCTGGTTCTGCTCCTACTGTGTTCTAATTCTGTGTTAGATTTCAGGAGATGGTTTTATTCCTGTTCATGGCTGGGGTGGAGATCGCCTTTACAGAAGGTAAGTACTGTAGAAAATATAGGGACAGAGTGATCTCCTGGAAGAATTTCGATCGCCTAGATGGGTCAGAGAGGAATTTCCCAGATTTTTTCTCCCAAATTGGCCATGGGGTCTTTTATCTGGTTTTTCGCCTCTCCTGGGAGATTACATGCGTTCGGGTGGATGCAGAGTGATAGAAGATTTGAGGTTAGGATCAGATCAGCCATGATCTTATTGAATGGTGGAGCAGGCTCGAGGGGCCGATTGGCCTACTCCTGCTCCTATTTCTTATGTTCTTATGTTCTATGAAGCCAGGAATCCACTTTGGTCCATAATGAAATTCCTGGTAAGGATCGCATCTCCTTCTCCAAAACTTCAGCTCTTTGTTCTTTTGTCATGGTTATCTTTTTGTTTGTTATGTCTGTTTTCCATTTTCTTTTTAGGTCTGGGTGGACAAGGTCAAGAGTGGAGCGTAGTCTACGACCTAATAACATCTCAACAGAAGAGAGTCCTGTGGTGGATTGAGGTGTTATTCTGTAGCTGAACAGAACCCGTGACACTTTGGCTGCTAAACTCCCTTCTGCACTTTTTTTCATCATCTCCTTAAATGTTTGTACGGCTCTCTCCGCAAGTCCATTCGAGGACGGATGATATGGAGCCGAGGTCAACTGCACTATACCATTTTTATCAAGAACTCTTTTGTCTCTGTACTCACAAAACAAGTGGCATTGTCACTGACCATGATCTCCGGTAGCCCTTGATTACTGAAGCTCCAGCGCAGGCAGTCTATAGTAGTAGTGGCGGAAGCAGAATTTACAGGATAAACATCCATCCATTTGGAATGTGCATCAATGATTATGAGGAACATCTTCCCCATGAATGGACCCGCATAATCTAAGTGCAATCTTCTCCATGGTTTATCCGGCCACTCCCAGGGGTGGAGAGGAGCCGCTGCTGGTGCCTTCCGGTGTTCCTGACAAGTGCTGCATGTCTTGACTAGATTTTCTATCTCCTCATCTAGCTTTGGCCACCACAAGTAACTCCTAGCCAAGGCTTTCATACGTGAGACCCCAGGATGACACTGATGTAGTTGCTCTAGGTTAGACTGTCGTGCTGGCCATGGAATAATCACTCATGCTCCCCACAACACGCAACCATCCTGCACACTCAGCTCTGTTTTCCTGACACTGTAGGGTGTGAAGTCAACCCCTTCCGGATGCTGTGGCCATCCCCTCACCACATATTCTCGAACTCTAGACAGTACTGGATCTTTACCTGTCCATGTTCTTACTTGCTCTGCAGTCACAAGTGCTGTGTCAGTGTCCTCCAACATCAAAACTCTGTCCTCTGGAGCTGCATGGATAGGTGTGCCTGGCAGTGGAAGACGGCTCAAGGCATCTGCGTTCCCATGGTACTTGCCCGCCTTGTAGACGATGACATACTCATATGCCCTCAACGTCACTGCCCACCTCTGGATCCGGGGTGACACCATCTGTGGAACTGCTTTCATTTCATTGAAAAGAGAGAGAAGAGGTTTATGATCGGTGCATATGGTGAACTTCCTGCCATATATGTACTTGTGGAACCTCTGTAACCCAAACATTACTGCTAACCCCTCTTTGTCTAACTGGGAATAGTTTTTTTCCGCTGGTGTTAGAGTTCGGGGCATAAACCCTATTGGTCTTTCAGTTCCATCTTCCATGCAGTGTGAAAGAATTGCCCCCACCCCGTAAGGTGAAGCGTCACAAGAGAGAATGATGTCTTTCTCTGCATTGTAGTGAACCAGCACATCTGACGACAGCATCAGTTTCTTGGACTGTTCAAATGAAACTCCCTGCTCCTCTCCCCACTGCCACTGTGTCTCCTTGCGCAGTAGTTTGTGAAGAGGTGCTAACACAGTTGACAAGTTTGGTAAAAACCTGTTATAATAGTTCAGCAGTCCCAGGTAAGCTTTTAACTCAGCCACATTTGTAGGAGCAGGGGCGTCCTACAGTGCTTGCACCTTCTCCTTGAGTGGATGGAGCCCGGTGGCGTCCACTCTGTGTCCCAGGAACACTGCCTCATTCCCCAGGAAAGTGCACTTACTCCTCTTGAGCCGGAACCCTGCCCTCTCCAATCTCTGTAGTACCTCTCTCAGATTGCTCAGATGCTCCTGGTCAGTTCTTTCCATCACCAGAATGTCATCCAGATAGATGGAAACATGTGGAATCCCTTGCAGTACACCTTCGATTGTCCTCTGGAAGATAGCTGGTCTAGATGAGACACCAAACAGTAAGCGGTTATATGTAAACAAGCCCTTGTGTGTATTTATGGTGACATACTTCTTTGATTCATCATCCAGTGTAATCTGCAAGTAGGCATGACTCATATCCAACTTTGTGAATTTCTTTCCTCCAGCCAGGTTTGCAAAGAGATCCTCTGTTTTGGGAATAGGATACTGCTCTAGTTTGGACAACCGATTGACAGTCAATTTATAATCTCTCAGAGTCTTACCGAATTGTCCAGTTTTAACACAGGTACTATGGGAGCTGCCCATTCCGAACATTTCACCGGCTCCAGTATGTTCTCTCTCAATAGACGGTCAAGCTCAGCCTCTACCTTTGGCTTCATGGCATAAGGCACAGGTCGTTGTTTAAAAAACCTTGGCGGTGCCTCCTTGTCTACATAAATCTTAGCTGGGGGGCCATTAAATGTGCCAAGTTCCTCCTTGAACACACTCTCATGTTCACTCAACACTTCTTGCAAAGTCAACTGTTTGCCCGCATCTATTTGATGTACTGCTCCCCAGTCTAATTTAAGTTCTTTTATCCAGCCCCGACCTAACAGGTTTGGTCCGGCACCCGATACTATAACTACAGGTAGCTGTTCCACTGTGTCCCTGTGTTGCACAGTTACCTTAGCTGTACCTAATGTCGCTACTCATTCACCTGTATGTTTTAAGATGCAGGGCGCAAGGCTTTAACTCTGGAACTTTTGCACGGTTCCACAATTTTGAGTACTCTGCCTTGTTCATTAAGGTCACGCCGCACCCTGAATCCACTCCAAAGTTCACCTTAGATTCATTTACTCTCAGTTGCAATGTGATAGGAGCCACTTTTGGAATGTTCTCTAACATGCTATACATTATGAACATGTCCTCTTCTTCCTCAGCTTCCCCGCTGATGTGGTGTGCTCCATGTTTTTTCACTTCTCTCCCTTGGTTTTGCTGTCCTCCCTCTTTTGGTTTGGATTCCTCCACAGGTGATTTCGCCCTGTAAGCTCGTTTTATGTGTCCTTGTTTCCCACACTTGTAGCCCTTTTCCTCCAGAAACTGGCATTCACTCACCAGGTAATCGCTCTTGCATCTATAACATGCCTTCACATGCTCACGTTGTGGTTTCTGATGCATGTTCAACTTGTGCACAACAACCTGACCTGCAACTTGCGTAGCATTAGCCCTGTCTGAACCCTGTATTTCTTTTAAATCTCGGTTCGCTGTCTCTATGGCTTGAGCAAGTTCCAATGCTTTTTCATAAGTAAGCCCAGTCTCGAATAATAATCTACGCTGCATTCGGTTGTCCATAATTCTGCAAACTATCCTATCTCGCAACATTTCCTTCCGGTTGTTCCCATAATTGCAATCTTGTGCTAATTTATGCAACACCGCTGCATAGTCCATTATGCTCTCTTCCTCTTTCCTGTTCCTTGAATTAAACTTGAACCGCTGTACAATCTCACTAGGCTTAGGGTTGAAATGTTCTTTTAGCAAAGCCACTAATTCAACAAATGATTTGTCTCCAGGCTTTCCAGGACTGAGCAGATTTTTCATCAAACTATAGGTTTGGCTTCCCACTGAACTACGCAGAATGGCTTTCCTTTTTCCAGCATCATTTATTTCATTTGCTTCAAAAAAATAACCCAACACTTCACAGTATTCTTCCCAGGTTTGTGCTTGAATATCAAAAGTGGAAACCGTTCCTACCGTGGCAGCCATGCTCTCTTCCAGCTTGTAGCTAACTTTAGCTCGTGATTTTGTTGTTTAAATGTCCCAGCAGACTTTTCTTCTTTATGCAGGGTCCTTAAGTTGCCTCATCGCCAAATGTGATAAATCCATTAAGTGGAACAAGGACTCAAAGAGGTGATATCGTAGAATTAACATGAGTACTTTATTAACAACTGGGAAACACGTTTACAGACAGCCTGCATCAGCATCCTGGCATTCCACCTTGTGCTGACCTATACAGGAAGCAAACCTCTGACCTTAACAGGAAGCAAACCTCTGACCTTAGTAGCAGCATTGGCTACAGCACCATCCCAGATTACTATACAAAGGTAAAAATTTCAGCCTTTGTGTCCTCCTCACAGATTATTTCCCCATTTAGCTTTGTATCATGAGCAAACTCTTAGATTCATTACACACTGTCACTTCACCTAAATCATTAATTTAAATTGTAAATAGCTGAGGCCCAAGCACTGATCCTTGCGGTACCCCACTAGTTAGAGCCTGCCAACCTGAAAATGACCCGTTTGTTCCTACTCTCTGTTTTCTGTGCATTAACCAATCCTCTATCGGTGCTAATATTTTACCCCCAACCCCATGAGGCCTTACCTTGCATAACAACCTTTTATGTGGCATCTTATTGAATACCTTTTGGAAATCCAAATATACTACATCCACTAGTTCCCGTTTATCTACCCTGCTAGATACATCCTCAAAAAACTCCATAAATTTGTTAAACACAATTTTCCTTTCATAAAACCGTGTTGACTTTGCCTAATCATATTATGATTTTCTAAGTGCCCTGTTACCACTTCCTTAATAAAGGATTCCAGCATTTTCCCAACAACTGATGTCAGGCTAACTGGCATATAGTTCCCTATATTCTATCTCTCCTTTCTTGAATAGTAGGGTTACATTTGCTACCTTCCAATCCACTGGGACCGTTCTAGAATCTAGGGAATTTTGGAAGATCACAACCAATGCATCCACTATCTCTTCAGCCACCTCTTTTAGAACCCTAGGATGTAGGTTATCAGGTCCAAGGGATTTGTCGGCTTTTAGTCCCATTGGCCCAGAAATTCCGTTCGCAGCTCTCCCGCAGGCGGAGGGCTGTGATTTGGAAAAATCTCCGCCTGGATCGGAGGGCTCCTGGGAGGTGCAGAATTCCTCTTCAAACTGCCAGTGTGCAGGTCACACGTATCCCAGGGGCGCAGGTAGTTCGCAGCGTCCCTGGGATCACGTGGGCCATTTAGGAGCCAATCAGAGCAGGGAATCTCCATTCATAGATTTGACAGGAAGACTTGTCAAATCTATGAATAGAGATCAGCCCCAAAACATAAGTAAAACTTCAAGTAAATTTTTTAAAAATCACATTTTTAAAATGACATAAATTCACTATTTAAAACAAAAATTAAAATTTTTGAAAAAAAAATTAAAATTTTTAACGCGGCTAAAAATAAACTTACCTTTCTTTAAAGTAAATCAGTGGAGATTTTTTTTTTTACTTTCTTCAGCTCTTAGCTTTTCTAGGCGCAGCTGTTTCCGACTTACCTGGATTGAAGCAACTGTGAAAAAGACAGAAGTTTCAGCCGTACGCGCTGCCTATCCAGCACAGGCGTTTGACCTGTCAAGCCCTTTCTTCACAGAACGGAAGTTCCGGTTTCCAGCGCATGTGCAGTGCATGCCTAAAACCGGCTCTTCCGTTGGCCCTACGGGTGAGTACACAGCATGTACACACTCGTAGGGAACAAAATTTCTGGGCCACTATGTCCATAAATATGTCCTAGGGACTGCACGCAGTTCAGTAGATAACCTTATGAATACAAGTCCCTTCTTAACGTCAATTTCTATATTTATACTGTTTCAGTATAAACTCAATCAATAATATTAAACCTGACCTGGACATTCTGTCCGTACATACTGAGACCCATCCCCACATTATCAGATCACAGCCATTGCTCCTAAATATGTCGCTGTTAAATAACCTGTTGTTCAATACTGTGTCAGGCCCCAGTATCTTGGATGTGTATCAGACATTGGCCACACTACTCCTGATTAATGTTTCCAACCCGCCTATTTTCAGCTGCTGCTGGCATTCATGCATACGCCGTACCCTGGATGTCATGGCTTGCAACCAAACCGCGTTGTCTGCACTATTGAATGTTGAGGCTGCGCAATACTTGAAATAAATTAATGTAATACAATGCTTGAAAAGTTATTTCCTAAACACACCAGCAGCCCTCCCTTTAGGATGACTCTTTGGCCAGTTGTGGACTTGGCAAAGACAACAGCTCCAGCAAAGCTCACTCTATTCTTTCATAACAATGTGCATTAATCCCAGCCTGATGAGGGGATGGGTTATGGTCTCCCTGAGTGAGACTGACCATTTATCTCAAACTATGAGCTGGTATGCACTGTAGATTTGTGAGCGGTAGAAATTGAGTTGAGAGCGATCAAAATGATTTAATGAAGGATCTTTACCACCAGTATTTCATTGCCAACAAGCCAGATCTGTCTCAAATTGCACCAAACACCAGCAAGAAAAACAAAAACAGCTCATAGACTTTTACTTGGTTTAAGAGGAAAAAATTATTATTAATGACAGGAGGGAGAAGAAAATTGTTGATAATCCAGTTGCTTCATTGATGGATCCTGTATTAACACCACCAGCAAAACGAGAGTCTAACCACCTCCCCTTGTCATTCAACGGCATTACCATCGCCGAATCTCCCACCATCAACATCCTGGGGGTCACCATTGACCAGAAACTTAACTGGACCAGCCACATAAATACTGTGGCAACAAAAGCAGGTCAGAAGCTGGGTATTCTGTGGCAAGTGTCTCACCTCCTGACTCCCCAAAGTCTTTCCACCATCTACAAGGCACAAGTCAGGAATGTGATGGAATACTCTCCACTTGCCTAGCTGAGTGCAGCTCCAACAACACTCAAGAAGCTCGACACTATCCAGGACAAAGCAGCTCGCTTAATTGGCACACCATCCACCACCTTAAACATTCATTCCCTCCACCACTGGTGCACAGTGGCTGCAGTACGTACCATCTACAAGATGCACTGCAGCAACTCGCCAAGGCTTCTCCGGCAGCACTTCCCAAACCTGCAACCTCTACCACCTAGAAGGACAAGGGCAGCAGGCGTATGGGAACACCATCACCTGCAAGTTCCCCTCCATTTTACACACCATCCTGACTTGGAAATATATCGCCGTTCCTTCATCGTCGCTGGGTCAAAATCCTGGAACTCCCTCTGTAACAGCACTGTGGGAGTACCTTCACTACAAAGACTGCAGCGGTTCAAGACCACCACCTTCTCAAGGGCAATTAGGGATGGGCAATAAAGGCTGGTCTTGCCAGCGACACCCACATCCCAGGAACGAATAAAAAAAAGTATGTGGATTTTTGCAAAGCCCGATCTTTAGCCATTTGGTGCAATGATTATGATAGTTCAACCTCAATTAATGGAACAGTTTTAAGCTGCGTTTGAATAGATAAATATTGAGATGGGATCAAAAATATTGTTTTAGAATCAGTGTTTATTGATCTGTTGGTTTAGTATATTCATAAGACACAAAGATAAAACATTCACAATGAATTGCAATTCACATGTCAATATGTGTAGAAATGCAAATTTGATTTTGGGGAACTTAATAGCTTAACAGCTGAAAGCTTTCAAAGAAATTGATGAGACGTGCATTAATCATAATTTTAAGGGAGTAACAGATTTAAAAAAAATAATACAACAGTCTTTTTCCATCATTATAAAGAAGTGACATTTACTGATGTCCATGGAATTGAGATAGCGAAGTCTCTCACTTCTGTCTCATTTCTCTCCTAGAAAATAAATATAAAAAGGGAATGAGTTACAACGTCCTTTAAAATCAAAATACAGACGCTTCAACATGCAGCTTCAAGTAACCTGACTGAAGTTCATTAAATTGGTTATTCCAACTTTTTCCTTCAGTTGTCACTGCTTGTTCTCAGTGAACATGCTTCAAAATAATGGTTGTCCAATGGTGAAATGTGTTGATCTAATGACACACAGAACTAAGGAATGGTAAAATATTCTTTAAGGAAGGTAACATTATAGAGGCGAGGCATCTCTGCAGAGTATCCTGCTAGCATTTCTACATTCATTCAGTTTTCATTTGTGTTCTTGTTTTGATAAAAACATTTGACAAAAATAATTAATTGGTGAGTATTTGTATTCTAGTATATTCAAACTTGCAAGGAGATGCTTAGTTTAACAAAAATAGTGAACACATTACAACTTATTAGTAAGAAAAAATAATAACAGTAAACATATCCTGCACTTAATAGTTCAGTAAAAATTTGTACATAGACAAAAAATAATGTATCTCCTTACTTCAGAAAACCTTTGATAATCTTCTTCACCCACTCATCATTTGGATTTGCACATATACTTCTGCCTTTCCTTGTGTGAAATCTGTGAAGAAATATTTTTTGAAAGAACCGTGATTAAATTGACAGATTACTGTACACGTGCTGTGTATTTTAAATATATGTACAGAGCATAAAGGTAACATTAAAGCATCTTTCTCTCTTTAACAAACCAAAGAACAATTTGCACTTACATGACTGCATTGATGCTGCAGATTTCATTTGAGAACTGTCTCACATAGCCTGCAACTAGTTTCAGGGGTAAAGCTTTCTTCGAATATGAAAGACAGCAGTCTATCGGAGACTGAGCATCTGTGCAAAAAAAAACACAACAGTAACAAACATTGGTTAGAAAGGAAACAATTCATCAACAGCAAACAGAAGCAGCACATTCAGCTGAAAGATTCAAAACAGAGTAGAACAATTGGACGTAGTCACCTGCAAATGGGGATTTGTCAATCATGCTGACCATCAACAGTCCCATCAACATAGCCAAGGTCAGCTTCCTGCAGCTACAGACAGCCTGGTTCATTTTGGTGATTTATCAAAGCAAGTGTCAGCTCTCAGGAGATTGTAGAGATAATCTGATTTGAGGAGGTTGCGATCTGCTTTTATGCATTTTTTCAATCTCTCGGGGGAATTTATGAAAGGGAATTCTCTTAAAGAGAACTGGAGTGACGAAAAGTTCCAATTAGAAAGGATATCCGATTTGATTGCCATCTTCCCACAACACAGTCACATGATCATATTTTATCAGCCCTACACATCACCAAAAGTATTCGTGGGCCATGAACACTTGAAACTCAGTAAATTTCATTTACAAGTGAAGAAAAAAAGACACTTTTTCTCAGTTTGTGTCCAAGTAGGTCACAGAGAGAATGACAAGCCCTAACCTCAATATCATGATGTAATGAGTATATCAAGTTGATATTACTAGAAATACCGCAATCATTTTTACATGTTAAAACTTCCCCTTGTCTTTATATGTTTTAGTGTTGGTTGAGGAATAAACTTCTTTCATTCTTTGTCTATATGCCTGAAAATTGTGATAATTTTTAGGTAAAAATATTACATCAATGAATACTCAGAAATTTAACACCTACCTTTCCCTAGAGAACACAATAAACAACGTATAATACAATGTAAATAGCTATTAAGCCTTTGAAGGGGCTACAACTGAGTAATAATGGATTTGTAATTTACTAGGGAACTGAGGGCAGGGAGGCTAATCAAGTTGAATCTGTTATTCAATATAGATGGATTACATTATGAATTTTACTTCTTTATTATAAAAAGACATTAATAGGATTGCTGCCTTGTTCTGTTGTTAATTTCAGAAGTACATTTAGTGGTAGTATCTACACTATATGCCAAGCAGAACTTGTGTTTTCTTCCAGGTGAATGTGTACTGTTTAGGACCAGTGTTGTTATTGCTTATATGTGGAGGATTTGATCAAATCGATGAAAGAAAGTGGAGAAGTTTCAACTACAATCAACTATTGTTTTATGAGGGATGTCTATTTACGTGCAGTATTTCTGAGCACAGAAATCAAAGTTAGATCTGAAGAGTTTTTGTTCAAGAATGTTTATAGTTGTATTATGATGGGTTTGTGAAGCTGCCAGGTCAGGTACTCTGCTCAAATCATATTTGAGGCCAGTAAAAATCAATGCAGATCAATTGTTTTGACTGAATCTTCATTGGTCCTCACAGACATTTGGAGTCAAATGTCCTCAATCAGTTTTGAACCTCAATGAGAAAGTGAGTAATTAACAAATATTACCTAATCAAAATATATAAAATTACTTTTCTTTCAGGTATATTCGTAAATATCGTAAGTATTTTTGGTTCACTTTTAATTCTATTGCATATTATTAAGCATTTTAATTATAAAGAAATTTATCTGCTATGGTTTTATAGGAACTTGTAGACCATTCAGCCCTTTGAGCCTGTTCTGCCATTCAATTAGATCTTTGTTGATCTGTATCTTAACTCCAACCACCTGCCTTGGTTCTGTACCCCTTAACACTTTATATAACTACAACATAACTTCTATTTCTTTTTATTCCAGCCCCCTTGAAATAAAGGACAATATTGCATTAGCCTTTTAAATTATTTTTGTACATGTCCACTGGCTTTTAGGGATTTCTTTACTTGGAACCCTAAATCTCTGCTCCTCCAAAGTTCCTAGCTTCTCACCATTTACAAAATGCTTTAATCTATCCTTCTTAAGTTCAAAGTAAATGACCTCACACTTCCCCATGTTGAATTCAAATCTGCCATAGTTTCACCCACTCACTTAATCTATTAATATACCTTTGCAACTTTCTGCTCCCATCTACAATATTTACTGTGCCATCTAACTTAGTGTCATCAGCCAACTTAGATATATGGCTCTCTTTTTCTTCATCTAAGTATCTAAGTCATTTATAAATATAGTGAAATGCTGAGGCCCTGGTACAGATCCCTGGGGGACACCACTAGTCACATGCTGCCAATTTGAGTACATACCAATTATCCCTCCTCCCTGTCTCCTAGCTCCTAACCAATTCCCTACCCATGTCAATAGGATGCCACCAATTCCATGAACTCTCATTTTTGTTGAGAATCTCTTGTGTAGAACCTTATTGAATGCATTCAAGACAGTTTCCTAGAACAATACATCATAGAATCAACCAGGGAAGAGACTATTTTAGATCTTGTATTGTGCAATGAGACAGGGTAAATTAGTAATCTCATAGTAAAGGATCATCTGGGAAAGAGTGATAAAATTTCACATTGAGCTTGAAAGTGAAATATTTCAGTCAGAAACAAGAGAATTAAACTTAACTAAAGCCAATTACATAGGTATGAGGGGCAAGTTAGCTAAGGTAGATTGGGAAATTAGATTAAAAGGTAGATAGTAGTGGCAAACATTTAAAGAAATATTCCAAAATTCTCAAAAGATATACATTCCATTGAGATATAAAAACTTCATGCAAAAGTGGTCCATCCATGGCTAGCTAAAGAAGTTAAGGATAGTATTAGATAAAAAGAAGAGGCTTATAATGTTGTGAAGAATAGTAGTAAGCATAATGATTCAGAGAGCTTTAGGAACCAGCAAAGAATGACCAAAACATTGAAAAAAGGGAGAAAATAGAATATGAGAGTAAACTAGCAAGAAATATAAAAACAGATTGTAAAAGCTTCTACAAGTATGCAACAAGGAAGAGAGTAGCAAAAGTAAGCATTGGTCCCCTAGAGGCTGAGACAAGTGAAATTATAATGGAGAATAAGGAAATGGCAGGGACTTTAAACAAATATTTGATATCTGTCTTCACAGTAGAAGACACAAAAAGCATACCAAAAATAATGGCGAACCAAGGGGCTAATAAGAGTGAGGAACTTAAAGTAATTAATATCAATAGAGCAA
Organism: Somniosus microcephalus; assembly: GCF_052327205.1. NCBI lineage: Eukaryota > Metazoa > Chordata > Chondrichthyes > Squaliformes > Somniosidae > Somniosus > Somniosus microcephalus. The sequence continues at coordinate 100,095,146 of NC_140992.1, read as the reverse complement.
AAGTACTTGAGATACTAATGGGACTAAAAGCCAACAAATTCCCTGGACCTGATGGCCTACATCCTAGGGTTCTAAAAGAGGTAGCTGCAGAGATAGTGGATGCATTGGTTGTGATCTTCCAAAATTCCCTAGATTCTAGAACGGTCCCAGTGGATTGGAAGGTAGGAAATGTAACCCCGCTATTCAAGAAAGGAGGGAGACAGAAAATAGGGAACTACAAGCCAGTTAGGCTGACATCAGTCATTGGGAAATGCTGGAATCCATTATTAAGGAAGTGGTAACAGGGCACTTAGAAAATCATGATGGGCCGTATTTTGCGACCCCCACGTGTGCATACGAGGTATTATTTATCTCTTCTATCACCCATTTATAACTTTTTGTTTCTCTTCAGTCCTTCCCCTCCTCCATGCACCAATTCTAATGAAGAGGATGCTACACCTCAGCTGCTAAGAGGTACATGAGAATACCATACACTTTGTGATGAAGCATATTGCCTCTATTTTTTGCTTCCCTTTTTGGTCCAGTTCAGATAATTGGAGGTTGGATAGATGCTGGCCCCAGATTTTCCCCCTCCAAAGAGTGAAAGACATAGTTAAAGGTACTCTAGAGCTTCCCCATATTCCTCACACCCATCTCATTATCAGAATTGCCAGCTCAATACTGGCATTCATGATCAGATCAGAAGAGTTTGCACCAGTGGAGATCCTGATATTAGATTCCATCCACCTGTCAATGGAGGCCCGGTAATCCTGGACCCCTGAACAGATGCAGAAAATATGTGAGAAGCTATTTCTGCTCTGGAGCCCTTCAATACATGCTGGAGGCAGAGGAAACACAATGACTACATTTAAATAAAACAGAGTACAATGACTTTAAGGTTTTAATTCAATGTCAGATCTCTGATAATGCACTTAAATCAAGTGAACTTCACTTGTATGGTTTACAATATCATTATAAGTGCTTGATTGAATCATTGCTCGATAACTTACTACAATATCCTGCAAATGTACAGAAGTTCCATTTGATATTTCTAATAAAATAAATTGTATCTCACTCCATCAAGACTTTTCACAGGAGCAGCGCTATTTTGGTACAAGTTGCAGGCAACAATTGGAAATACACACATACACAACACATCCATCTGCCCTTCCCTCCAGCGTGGCTTCCCTGGGACTCATGGTGGAAGAAATATGCAAACAAATTAGGGTAATGAATAACAAACATAGAACAATAATCATGAGGGATTTCAACTACCCCAAAATTAATTGGCCAGAAGAGGTAGGTAAAGGGGATAAGGGACTGGAGTTCCTACAATGTGTACAGGACTCCCTTCTAACCCAGTATGTAGTAAGCCCAACAAGGGAGGATTCGCTACTGGGTCTGGTAATGGGGAATGAACCAGAGCAGATAAGAGAAGTAAAAGTTGGGTAACATCTAGACCATAGTGACCATAATATAATACTGTATAGGATAATAATTGAGAAGGACATAAGGATGACAGTGGCCAGGGTAATAGATTGGAGAAAAGCCAAATTTGGGAGGCTGAGAATAGAACTTTGGAAAATAAAATGGACGACAATATTGGCAAACAATGATGTAGAACAGCAATGGGGAACATTTAAAACGGTGTTCAACAGAGTCTAGGAAATATATATTCTGCTAGAAAACAAGAACAAACTAAACACCCATGAGACATCATGGATGAATAAAGACATAGTGGAAAAACTGAGGGTAAGGAAAGGGACATACACTAAGGACAAGGACAGCAGAAGAGAGCATGACAAGGGAGAATATGAAGAGACTGGGAGAGTATATAAAAAAGAACAATTAGGAAGGCAAAGAGGAACTATGAAATTAAATCATCAAGGAACATAAAACAAAATAGTAAAATATTCTGCAGGCACATAAATAATAAAAGGAAAGTCAGGCTGGGAATAGGGCCACTAAGGGATGGCTAGGATAAAATCACAGGCAGCGATAGCGAAATGGCAGAAATATTAAATAATTATTTTGCTTCAGTATTTGCCAGGGAGATGGATTAGGTAGACACAACATTGAAAGATAAGAGTAGAGATGATATACCCACATTTAAAATGAAAAGAGGAGAAATATTAAATAAACTAATCAAACTCAAAGACGATAAAACCCATGGACCAGATGGATTGCATCCATGCATTTTAAAAGAACCTAGGGAAGAGATAGCAGAGGCACTATTACACATATTTAATAATTCGTTAGAAAAAGGTGTAATGCCAGAGGACTGGTGGATAGCTAACATTACACCTCTATTTAAGAAGGGAAATAGAACATGTCCAGGGAACTATAGACCAGTCAGCTTAGCATTCATAGTAGGAAAATTAATGGAATCTCTACTAAAGGAGAAAATAGAAAAACATCTAGAAACCAACAATAAAATACTAAATAGACAACATGGATTTCAAAAGGGAAAGTCTTGCTTGACCAACCTCAGAGAATTCTTTGAGGAGGTAACAGAGAGAGTAGACAAGGGTGATGTAGTAGATGTAATATATCTATATTTTCAAAAGGCCTTCGATAAGGTACCACATAATAGACTAATGAATAAGGTCACAGCATGTGGAGTCATGGGACAATGGATAGCTAGCTGGCTGAAAGACAGAAAGCACAGAATGGGGTAAAGGGTAGCTATACGGAGTGGCAGAAGGTGGGAAGCGGGGTTCCACAAGGATCAGTGCTGAGACCACTGTTGTTCACAATTTATATTAATGATTTAGACTTTGGAATCAAAAACACTATTTCTAAATTTGTGAATGACACCAAATTGGAAGGGATAGTCAACACTGAGGAGGACTGCAACAAATTACAAGAGGACATTAATAAACTTGCAGAATGGGCATATAATTAGCAAATTAATTTCAATGTAGATAAGTGTGAGGTATTACATTTTGGTAAGAAAAATAAGGTCACATAGTACTTGGAAAATAAAAATCTAAATGGGGTACAGGAGCAAAGGGATCTGGGAGTACAAATACACAAATCCCTAAAAGATGTGATGCAGGTTAGTAAGGCCATAATAAAAGCAAAACAAGCACTATGGTTTATTTCTAGAGGAATAGAATTAAAGGGCTGGATTTTGCGGGGGGTTAGCGAGCATTATCGGTGTTGGGTCGAGTGTTTTTTTCCCCAATGGGCCGGGACGCCATTGTGAAACTGCCACCATGCGCCTTTCCCCAATGTCGGTGCTAAGTAGACCCAACACACAGCGGCGGGTTGACAGCGGGGACCCAATTCAGGTAATTAGTGGCTTGCTTAGAGCCAGTGAAGAATGAATTTCAGCTCACCTTCTGCATTTGACAGCTCATCCACGAGGTTCACCCTGGTCAAGGACCACGTCTGTCAAGCTGAAGTGAGAGTTCAGTGGCCATTGAATTAGCTGTTGAGTTGACAGCTTCAAATGTCAAGTAAAAGCTCCCACCTTACAGAGATATCTTCCCTCAGCCAAAAACTCTTCCTCACTGCATTTCCACAACAGATTCACTATGCTGCAAGTCTTTACACAAGTCTCCATCCAGCCTGACTTCATTACCTCTCTCACCATTGACAGATCATTTCTGTCATCTCTACTTCACCTGCCATCTATTCTATCAACATGGGTGCCCTTTATACTCTCTCACTTCGGTCCTCAGGATCCCACCATGATCAGCCCCAACACCAGCAGCACCAGGCACACCAGCAACAACAACAACAACACCAACCTTCTACGCAATCACCTGATGCTGCACAGGACAGATGGCATCAGCACCTGACCACATTGCTGCCCGGGAGGCCAGGGATGACCTCACCATGACTAGAGTTACTTCACTTGACACTGTACACCCTGGCTGCCACATGATGCACTAGGTTGGCACCACCCCACACCAACACCATAAAGCATTCCTACAATGCCCAAGCCATTCCTTTCAAAATTGTGACCATTGCAGGGGTACCGTTATGTCTCACCATTCACTGCAACTCACTAAGCCACATCCAAAGGTGCACACAAATTTGTCCAAGAATGCAAAGTGTTGAAAATAAAGGTTTCAATATTTGACACCACATTAACAGAAATTTTACATGAACATTGCATAAAACACCCAAGTGCCTACCCTTGTGTGTTGTTAGTTGGTATGATTGCACTAGGATGAGGGTGAGTGTGAGGGGTGGCTAGTGAGATGGGGATGTAATAATGTAGATACAGAGAGAGGGATGGGTGGAGGTGCAAGGTAAGTTGGTGTGAATAAGGGTGTGCAGGAGAAGGGTAGGGAAGGCAGATGATGGGGATGTGATGAGAGGCACAGCAGAATGAGGTTGAGTGTGTCTTTGTACTACCATTTTGTGATCTACTGAGATCAGTGAAACATTTGCAGCACTGCACCCAGGTCCCCCTGACCACATCTCTGCTTGTACCCGCCTGTGCAATGTGTAACCAGGCTGTGTTGATCTCCTGGGGAGGTGTCTTAGGCCCATGGGAAGGGAAGAGGACCACCCTGCATGCTGTGACGCCCTCCATAAGCATATGTGCAGTGCAGTGCAGTGCACCTCAATGCTGTAGAGCACTGACAGCACAAATGTCAAAATAAAGTTGGCCATGGTCCCTTTAAGGAAACTGGCTGATGACGCGTCATCAAATGACATCACCAGAATCGCTACCTCTAACTGGCCGGCAAATGTGCTTGGCAGGCTTAACAAGCCCCATTAAGGGATATTCATTTCAGAGGTTAGGTTGGAACCAGCAGCAGGTTTAGGACCCGCCACGAACCTGCTGAGGTCAGCAAAATCGTGGCCATTAAATAGTTATGCTAACCTTGGAATGAACTTTGGTTAGACCACACTTGGAGTACTGTGAGTAGTTCTGGATGCCATATCTGGAAAAAAGATTTACAGAACTGTGAGGTTACACCTATCAGGAAAGGATGAATAGGCTGGGTCTTTTTCTCTTGAGAAGAGAAGGCTGAGGGGTGACCTAATAGAGGTCTTTAAAATTATGAAAGGTTTTGATAGAGTGAATACAGAGAGAATGTTTCCACTTGTGGGGAAAAGCAAAACTAGAGGTCATCAATATAAGATCGTCACCAGGAAATCCAATAGGGAATTCAGAAGAAACTTCTTTACCCAGAGAGTGATGAGAATGTGGAACTCGCTACCACATGAAGTAGTTGAGGTGAATAGAGGCAGTTATGGTAGCATAGTGGTTATGTTACTGGAATAGTAATCCAGAGACTTGGACTAATGATCCAGAAATGTGAGCTCAAATCCCACCATGGCAGCTGGGAAATTTCAATTCAATTAAATAAATTTGGAAAGTAATGGCAATTAGAAAAATATCAGATTGTCGTAAAAACGCATCTGGTTCACTAATGTCCCTTTAGGGAAGCAAATCTGCCATCCTTACCTGCTCTGGCCTATATGAACCTCCAGACCCACAGCAATGTGGTTGACTCTTAACTGCCCTCTGAAATGGCCTAGGAAGCCATTCAGTTATAACAAACTGCTATGAGAAACAATAATAAAACCGGACGGACCTCCCGGCATCTAACTAGGCACTCACTTTGGACATGACAATGGCGCAGCCAGTCCAGTCGATCCTGCAAAATCCTCCTCGGTAACATCTGGGGACTTGTGCCTGACATGGTCACACTCACAGAATCATACCTTTCAGCCAATATCCTAGACTCCTCCATCATCATCCCTGGGTATGTCCTGTCCCACCGGCAGGACAGACCCACCAGAGGCAGTATACAGTTGGGAGGGAGTGGCCCTGGGAGTGCTCAACATTGATTCCAGACCCCACGAAGTCTCATGGCTTCAGGTCAAGCAGGGGCAAGGATGAATCAGTACTCCTCCATGTTGAACACCACTTGGAAGAAGCACAGAGTGTAGCAATGGCACATAATATACTCTGGGTGGGGGACTTTAATAAGAGTGGCTCGGTAGCACCACTACTGACTGAGCTGGCCAAGTCCGGAAGGAAATAATTGCCAGACTGGGCCTGCAGCAGGTGGTGAGAGAACCAACACAAGGGAAAAACATACTTGACCTCGTCCTCACCAATCTACCTGTTGCAGATGCCTCTGTCCATGTGAGTATTGGTAGCAGTGACCACCGCACAGTCCTTATGGAGACGAAGTCCCATTTTCACACTAAGGACACCCTCCATCGTGTTGTGTGGCACTATCACCATGCTAAATGGGATAGATTCAGAACAAATCTAGCAGCTCAGGACTGGATAGCCATGAGGCACTGTGGGCCATCAGCAGCAGCAGAATTTTATTCCAGCACAATCTGTAACCTCATGGTCCGGCATATCAATCACTCTACCATTACCATCAAGCCAGGGGACCAACCCTGGTTCAATGAGGAGTGCAGAAGAGCATGCCAAGAGCAGCACTAGGCGTACCTTAAAATGAGGTGACAACCTGGGGAAGCTGCAACACAGGGCTACATGCATGCTAAACAGCGGAAGAAGCATGCTATAGACAAAGCTAAGCGATCCCACAATCAACGGATCAGATCAAAGCTCTGCAGTCCTGCCACACTGGGTCGTGAATGGTGGTGGACAATTATACAACTAACGGGAGGAGGAGGCTCCATGAATATCCCCATCCTCAATGATGGTGGAGCCCAGCATGCAAGTGCAAAAGACAAGGCTGAAGCATTTGCAACCATCTTCAGCCAGAAGTGCCGAGTGGATGATCCATATTGGCCTCCTCCTGAGGTCCCCACCATCACAGAAGCCAGTCTTCAGCCAATTCGATTCACTCCACATGATATCAAGAAACGGCTGAGCGCATTGGATACAGCAAAGGCTATGGGCCCTGACAATATCCCGGCTGTCGTGCTGAAGACTTGTGCTCCAGAAATAGCCGCGTCTCTAGCCAAGCTGTTGCAGCACAGCTACAACACTGGCATCTATCCGACAATGTGCAAAACTGCCCAGGTAAGTCCTGTCCACAAAAAGCAGGACAAATCCAATCCAGTCAATTACCACCCCATCAGTCTACACTCAATCATCAGCAAAGCGATGGAATGTGCCATTGACAGTGCTATCAAGTGGCACTTACTCACCAATAACCTGCTCACTGATGCTCAGTTTGCGTTCTGCCAGGACCTCTCGCTTCTAGACCTCATTACAGCCTTGGATCAAACATCGACAAAAGAGTTGAATTCCAGAGATGAGGTGAGAGTGACTGCCCTTGACATCAACGAAGCATTTGACCGAGTGTGACATCAATGAGCCCTAATAAAATTGAAGTCAATGGGAATCAGGGGGGAAACTCTCCACTGGCTGGAGTCATACCTGGCACAAAGGAAGATGGTTGTGGTTGTTGGAGGTCAATCATCTCAACCTCAGGACATTGCTGCAGGAGTTCCTCAGGGTAGTGTCCTAAGCCCAACCATCTTCAGCTGCTTCATCAATGACATTCCATAGAAGATAGGAGCAGAAGTAGGCCATTCGGCCCCTCGAGCCTGCTCTGCCATACAATGCAATCATGGCTGATCATCCAAATTCAGTACCCGGTCCCTGCTTTCTCCCCATACCTCTTGATCCCTTTAGCCTTCAGAAATATATCCAACTCCTTCTTGAATATATTTAATGTATTGGCCTCTACTGCCTTCTGTGGTAGAGAATTCCACAGGTTCACCACTCTCTGGGTGAAGAAATTCCTCCTCATTTCTGTCCTAAATGGCATACCCCTTATCCTTAGACTGTGACCCCTGGTTCTGGACTCCCCGACCATCGGGAACATCCTTCCTGCATCTAGTCTGTCCAGTGCTGTCAGAATTTTATAAGTTTCAATGAGATCCCCTCTCATTCTTCTAAACTCCAGCGAGTACAAGCCCAATCGACCCAATCTCTCCTCATACGTCATTCCTGCCATCCCAGGTATCAGCCTGGTGAATCTTCGCTGAACTCCTTCCATGGCAAGAACATCCTTCCTCAGATAAGGTGACCAAAACGGCACACAATACTCAAGATGTGGTCTCACCAAGGCCCTGTATAACTGCAGCAAGACATCCTTGCTCCTGTACACGAATCCTCTCGCTATAAAGGCCAGCATAGCATTTGCCTTCTTAACCGCCTGCTGCACCTGCATGCTTACCTTCAGTGACTGGTGCACAAGGACACCCAGGTCTCGTTGCACTTCCCCTTCTCCCAATCTATTGCCATTCAGAAAATAATCTGCCTTCCTGTTTTTGCCACCAAAGTGGATAACCTCACATTTATCCACGTTATATTGCATCTGCCATGCTTTTGCCCAATCACCCAGCCTGTCCAAATTTTCCTGGAGTTTCTCAGCATCCTCCTCACAGCACACACGCCCACCCAGCTTTGTGTCATCTGCAAATTTGGAGATATTACATCTAGTTCCCTTGTCTAGATCATTAATATATATTGTGAATAGCTGGGGTCCAAGGACCGATCCCTGCAGTACCCCACTAGTTACTGCCTGCCACTTGGAAAGAGACCTGTTTATTCCAACTCTTTGCTTTCTGTCTGCCAACCAGTTCTCTATCGAAGTCAATACCTTGCCCCCAATCCCATGTGCCTTAACTTTACACGCTAATCTCTTATGCGGGACCTTATCGAAAGCCTTCTGAAAGTCCAAATACACCACATCCACTGGTTCTCCCTTATCTGTTTTACCAGTTACATCCTCAAAAAATTCCAGTAGATTAGTCAGACACGATTTACCTTTTGTGAATCCATATTGACTTTGTCCGATCCTATCACTGTTTTCCAAGTGCTCTGCTATTACATCTTTTATAATGGACTCTAGCATTTTCCCCACTACCAATGTCAGGCTTACCGGTCTGTAATTCCCCGTTTTCTCTCTACCACCTTTTTTGAATAGTGGGATAACATTAGCTACCCTCCAATCCATGGGTACTGTTCCAGATTCCATTGAATGTTGGAAGATGGTCAGCAATGCATCTACTATTTCTAGGGCCACTTCCTTAAGTACCCTAGGATGTAGATTATCAGGCCCTGGGGATTTATCGGCCTTCAATCCCATCAATTTCCCTAACACCATTTCCCTACAAATACTGATTTCTTTCAGTTCCTCCCTTTCATCAGACCCTATGTTCCCCGACATCTCTGGGAGGTTATTTGTGTCCTCCTTTGTGAAGACAGAACCAAAATATGTATTTAATTGGTCTGCCATTTCTTTGTTCCCCATTATAAATTCCCCTGATTCTGACTGCAAGGGACCTACGCTTGACTTCACCAATCTTTTTCTCTTCACATATCTATAAAAGCTTTTACAGTCAGTTTTTATGTTCTCTGCAAGCTTACTTTCATATTCTATTTTCCCTTTCTTAATTAATCCCTTTTTCATCCTTTGTTGACTCCTAAACTGCTCCCAATCCTCAGGTTTACTGCTTTTTCTGGCCAATTTATAAGTCCTTTCCTTGGATCTTATGCTATCCCTAATTTCCCTTGTTAGCCACAGTTGAGTCACCTTTTTTGTTTGTTCCCTCCAGCATAAGGTCAGAAGTGGGGATGTTTGCTGATGATTGCAGAGCATTCAGTTCCATTCACTACTTCTCGGAAAATGAAGCAGTCCATGCCCGTATGCAGCAAGACCTGGATGACATTCAGGCTTGGGCTGATAAGTGGCAAGTAACATTTGCGCCACACAAGTGCCAGGCAATGACTATCTCCAACAAGTGAGAGCCTAACCACCTCTCCTTGACAGTCAATGGCATTACCATTGCCGAATCCCCCACCATCAGCATCCTGGGGTTCACCATTGACCAGAAAGGAAACTGGACCAGCCACATAAATACTGTGGCTACAAGAGCAGGTCAGTGACTGGGTATTCTGCGGCGAGTGTCTCACCTCCTGACACCCCAAATCCTTTCCACCATCTGCAAGGCACAAGTCAGGAGTGTGATGGAAAGCTCTCCACATGCCTGGATGAGTGCTGCTCCAACAACACTGAAGTTACACACTATCCTGACTTGGAAATATATCGCTGTTCCTTCAGTGTTGCTGGGTCAATATCCTGGAACTCCCTCCCTAACAGCACTGTGGGAGTACCTTCACCACAAGTACTGCAGCAGTTCAAGAAGGCGGCTCACCACCACCTTCTCAAGGGCAATTAGTGATGGGCAATAAATGCTGGCCTTGCCAATGACAACCATATCCTGGAACGAATATTAAACAAAGTATAGATGCAATTAATGGGAAGCTAGTTAAGCATATGAGGGAGAAGGGAATAGAGGGTTATGCTGATACAGTTAGATGAAGAAGGATGGGAGGAGACTCGAGTTGAGTATAAATACTAGCATGGACTTGTTGGGCCAAATGGCCTGTTTCTGCACTGTATATTCTATGCAATTCCATGTAATGCACAGACACCGATCTTGCAGACATCACCACACTTGCCACTTCCTACCTCCTTGATCACCAGAAATAAAATTTGTGTTACTAACATGAGAGCGGTTGAATACCTCAGATTGGTCCCCCTGCCTTTGCAACATTTGTGAGCCTTCCTACAGCCATGGTTTGGTGGAATGCCTCGATGGTCGTTGGCATTTTCCTCCAACAAGCAAACTCAACAAAGTTGTTGCCAATGGATGCTTTCTGTTAAGGTTGCTGCTTCACCTGAGGCTGGATGTTTTACCTTAGTAATTTCATTGATATGAGTAATTACCAGCAGAATCCAGCAGTAGTTGATGGCACAGCTACTCCACTGGATGCCAAATTCTGTTAAGAATCCAGCTTTTGTAGCCATAAAATAAGACTATTAGGCTCTGGATGTGAAAGGCATCAACTTTGAGATTCAAAACGATCTGGTAGGAACTACAAAGTTGGTTGTTTGCCTTTGGTCCTGGGGGCCCTGGGGTAGATTTGCACAATGACATAGAAAGCAAGATACAATTACAATCAACAGTAAGGAAGTAAAAGACCTGAAAATAGCTGCCAGAAAGTAACCTTTATTTAGGAGTGATCATGTTGTTTTGCACCAATTATTTTATTTTAGGTAATAAGGCACTACTGTGTTTTTTTTATATACACCAAACACACTTACCTTTGCACTTATGCACCCATCACTCACCTGACCACCGACATCGTGACCCCTCCAAGTCCTTCAACCCGACAGCCCGACTGCTCTAACCTGGCATGGTTTGGAGCCATCGGGAATCCCACATGATACCCCTCAAAATAGGGATTAGGCTAAAAACTGCCTGTTAACTACCTGTTAACAGGCAGTTAATTGGCACTAATCCCTTCCCGCCTCGGGTCGGCGGGTCCCAGTGCGGGGCGGGTACCCGCCTCCTGTGAAACTTACGTGGTGGCGGGTTTTGGGCGGGATGGTGTTGGGACCCCGAAATCGGAATTCCCCCCCCCCCCACACGCCTAAAACCCCGCCTGACGGCTCCAGGAAAATCTACCCCTATGACGCTATGACTGTGGAAGGCTGCTGACCTTCAGTGGTGGAGACTGCAGATGACCTTGCAGGATGACTTCGAGGAGCTCTGGGCATTGTAGGCCCGGCTTCAGACTGCACCACCTCAGCATGGGTGGCAGCAGTCTGGGCTGACTGGCTGACAGCCAACAGCAAGGGTGCTGGCGGAGTGGCAGTGGTGGGAGTACGAATGCTGTCATCCTGAGAGAGGAGAGCAGGGTCGGCCTCCGCAGATCCATTGTCACTCCCGCGGAGCAGCGCCTCAGCATTCCTAGTAATCTGATGGAGTACAGACTGCTGCACTGCAGTGACAGCTCTTTTCAACATTGGTAATCCCAGTCATGATGGCAACAGTCTGAGCTTCCATTGCAGCACTCAGATGTTGGGTGGCCTCTGCTTGTGCTGCAACGGAAGCTGAGACATCGACCGTCAGATGCGACATGATGGTTGGGTTCACAAGTGTGTTAATGGATCTGCTCACCCCTTCCACGCTGGAAAGGATGGGCTCCAAGATCTGCCCAAAGCCCTGAGCAAGGCTGGAGCTGGACTCCTCCATGCTCCTTGACATTGCATTCAGGCTTTCTGGCAGGCCTGCCAATGCGCCAAGCATTTCATTGTACATAGCCATCAGCGTTCTTCTGAAGGCTGCTCCATTGATGTCTTCATCTGAGTCCTGTGCAGCAGAACTCGTGTGCGACCTCACCCTCCGGGGAGGTGGCAGCTGAGTTACTCTTTCCCCCTGACCTCGCTGCAGGCCACTCGTGCCTGGTGTCTCACCACATGCAGATCCCATGTCTAACCCATCCTCTAAAGTACGCGGAGTATCAGTATCTGAGCTGGTGGCTGGGTATGTGAAATTGAGTAATGGTGTTTCTCCTTCTTCTTCTTCTTCACTCTCATCTCCCTCTTCATGTTGACCCACTGGCTGGATTTCTTGAGATTCTGAAATGAGAAAGGCACAAGGGTGGTGAGAGGAGGCGAGGAAATCAAGAGGTGCATGCTTACACCATGTGCAGATTGTAAATCAGAAGAGATTATGGGATGAGGGAAAAGTGGGATGTAAGATGGAGGATAACATATGAGGATACCGGCATCTTGCATTCTTTCAACCCTGCTGCTGACCATGGGCTCAGCCATGCCTATGCCAAGAATGGCCAGCACTGTCTCCTCCAAGGGGGTGAGGTGAGGCTAGGAATAGGAGCTGTGCATCATGATTGGTACAGATTGCTGGTAGGTGAGTGATTGTGGGGGGGAGTGGAGTCATGCATTGAGAATCGTGTGAGGTTAGTGATTCAGTTGGTAGGAGACGGCTTTTGAAGATGCATTTACTGAACTTGACCACTCGTCTGAGGCCATGAAACTTCTTTGGGCACTGGAACCAGGCCCTGGGGGCAACACTGCTGGCAGTTACCGCCTCAGCAATCTGGTCCCACATCCTTCTTTCTGGAGGGCCTCCTGGTCCCTGTGGGCAGAGGACCTCGCTTCCAGTGTTGACCCCCTGCACAAAGCTCGCATGCTGAGACCCTGGGTGCTCTTTCCCTGGCCTGTTGAGCCATTTGGATTAGTGCTGAAACACTTTTACCATTCTTCATCAGCAGAAGGCAGCTCACCTTTAGAGGTGCAGACTGCCTAGCGCTGAAGGAATTAAAACATTTTATCTGCAGAAAGCAGCTCAGCTTTAAGAGCTGCAGACTGTCTTGAAGTGGATCAGGCTTGTTTTAAGGCACACTAGCCTCGCTCCAGCAACGCGATCTTGGGCCCCCTGCTGAGCGCACAGCCTGTCAGCAGCGCTTTCTGTGCTAGGCTGTGTGCTACAATCATAGTCATTGGCAGGCAGCACCAAGTTGACATGCTGCCTGCACTTTTTGAACGGGCGCAGGCATATCTCGCATCATGGTGCCCGCGCCTGGTTTCCAGCGGTATCCAATTTCTAGGCCTCTCTCTTTTGGAGATGGTCATTGCCTGGCACTTGTGTGGCGTGAATGTTACCTGCCACTTATCAGCCCAAGTCTGGATTGCTGTCCAGGTCTTGCTGCATGCGGGCACGGACTGCTTCATTATCTGAGGAATGGAACTGAACACCTTGCAATCATCAGCGAACATCCCCACTTCTAACCTTATGACGGACGGAAGGTCATTAATGAAATAGCTGATGATGGTTAGGTTTAGGACACTTCCCTAAGGAACTCCTGCAGCGATAGAGGTGGTAGAGTGAAAACGGGGAATTATAGGCCGGTAAGTCTGACATCGGTAGTGGGGAAAATGCTAGAGTCCATTACAAAAGATGTTATAGCAGAGCACTTGGAAAACAGTGACAGGATCAGACAAAGTCAACATGGATTTACAAAATGTAAATCATGCTTGATTAATCTACTGAAATTTTTTGAGGATGTAACTGCTGGAATAGATAAGGGAGAACCAGTGGATGTGGTGTATTTGGACTTTCAGAAGGCTTTTGATAATGTCCTGCATAAGAGATTAGCGTGCAAAGTTAAAGCACATGGGATTGGGGGTAAGGTGCTGACTTGGATAGAGAACTGGTTGGCAGACAGGAAGCAAAGAGTTGGAATAAACGGGTCCTTTTCCGAGTGGCAGGCAATGATTAGTGGGGTTCTGCAGGGATCGGTGCTGGGACCCCAGCTATTCACAATATATATAAATGATCTAGATGAGGGAACCAGATGTAATATCTCCAAGTTTGCAGATGACACAAGGCTGGGTGGGCGTGTGTGTGCTGTGAGGAGGATGCAGAGAAATTCCAGTATGATTTGGACAGGTTGGGTGATTGGGCAGATGCATGGCAAATGCAGTATAATGTGGATAAATGCGAGGGTATCCACTTCGGTGGCAAAAACAGGAAGGCAGATTATTATTTGAATGGCAATAGATTGGGAAAAGGGGAAGTGCAACGAGACCTGGGTGTCCTTGTGTGTTGTGTCTGGGTATAATAAGATACAGACTGCAGCAGAAATGGTACAACAGGTGTTTACTCAACGTGGCTCACAGTTGAACTGACTGTACAGATTACTACTCAGTGCTATATACAGGTGTGGTCACTGCCGGTACTACAGTATACATGAGTTGTGAAAAGTAGTTCCCCCCTTAAAGGTATATACATTACAATTCCTCCCCTTTTAGATTAACAGTACCATAACACTCATTTAACAATTAAATATCAAACTATTTACAATGAACACATTTAACATGCAACATTAGCTGAAAATAATTTATTTATATATTCAGTCTTTGGGGAGGCCTCCTGATCTTTTCTGGATAGCGCCTTTCCCGAGTGTCTTGCTCTTGGTGCAGAGGCGATTCTGGCCCCCTGTCGTCGGTTGGTTCATCAGCTTCCGATGCTACTGTTTCTGGGGTAGATGCGACCTGTACATCAGGTTCATCACCAGGTACGTATGGGCGAGGCATGGGGTTGACTTGTTCCTGTGACTCTAGGATCTGGTCAGCATGGCATCTCACGATGCTCTCCCCAACGTCCACTGTGTACATTAGTGGGCCCTGCTGTGTGCATATCGTTCCTGGCTGCCATTTTTCTGTTCAGTAGTCGCGGGCCAAGACTGGTTGCCCTACATTGAAGCTCCTTGTTGGCTTCTCATGGATGTGCTGGAATTGCTTACTCTCAACATCTCTTCGTATGTTTGGTCTGAGCAAATCCAGGTGAGACCTTAACCTTTGGTTAAAGAACATCATGGCTGGGGCCTGGTTGGTGACTGCATGTGTCGCATTCCGGTAGGCGAATAGGAAATTGTCCACCTTGTGCCGCAGCGGAATGTTGTCATTGTACATAGCCTTTATTGCCTTCTTAAAGGTTTGTACGAACCTCTCAGCCAATCCATTTGTGGCTGGATGATACGGGGCGGATGTGTAATGCCTTACCCCGTTCTTTTTCAAGAACCTCCGGAACTCTTCGGACACAAACTGTGGTCCGTTGTTGGAGCAAATCTGTTCTGGCAAGCCATTCCTGGCAAAAATGGTCCGTAGGACTGCAATAGTTTTCTCCGTGGTGGTGGAGGACATTTTGATGACCTCAGGCTATTTCGAGTGCGCATCCACGGCTATTAAAAACATTGAGTCCATGAATGGACCAGCAAAATCAATATGCACCTGTTGCCATGGAGATGAGGGCCACTCCCATGGGTGTAGAGGGGCCTATGTTGGTGCATTTTGGACTTTCTGGCATCCTGAGCAGCTCTTAGTCAGGTCCTCGATTTGTTTATCGATTCCCGGCCACCACACATAAGCCCTGGCTAGGCTTTTCATTTTGACCCCTCCCAGATGACCCTCATGCAGCTCATTGAGCACTCTATCCCTTAACTTGGGTGGAATTACCACTCGGGATCCACACATCAAGGTCCCCCGGCACACTGACAGCTGTTCTCTCCTTGTCGAGAATGCTGGCAACAGTGAGTTGCCATGTGCTGGCCATCCCTTCACCGTCAAATCATATACCCGAGACAGTGTCGGGTCATTTCGGGTTTCCTTTTCGATACAAGCGGTAGTTACCGGTAGGTATTCAACTACAGTCGAATGGAATATTTCGACAGGATCCACTGCTGATGCTTCCTCCGCAGTAGGCAGTGGCAGGGGTGATAGCCCATCAGCATTTCCATGCTGTTTCGTGCCCTTATATTCAATCTCATAGTGGTGCGCCCCTAGAAAAAGTGACCATCTTTGTAGTCGTTGCACAGTCATCACCGGAACGCCCTTCTTCAGATTAAAAATGGAGACAAGAGGCTGGTGATCAGTCAGCAAGGTGAATTTCTGCCCGTGCAGATAGTGATTGAACTTTTTCACTCCCCACACTAGGCTGAGGGACTCCCTGTCAATCTGGGCGTAGTTACGCTCGGCTGAGGTTAATGATCATGACACAAAGGCTATTGGCCTCTCTGAGCCGTCCGAGAATTTGTGCAACAGCACCGCTCCAATGCCATAGGGTGATGCATCACATGCCAACCGAATTGGTAATGCTGGGTTGTAATGGGCCAATACCTCTTTCGATGAGATTAGTGTTTTGCTCTTCTGGAAAGCTCGTCTACATTCGTCACTCCACTTCCATGGCACCCCAGTTTGCAGTAGGGTGTTCAGTGGGTGTAGTATTGTAGAGAAATTTGGCAAGAACTTATGGTAGTAGTTTAACAGCCCGAGGAACGGCCTCAGTTGTGACACATTTTCGGGTGCTGGAGCCTTGACTACTGCCTCAATCTTCTCTGGGGACTTATGTAACCCCTCTTTATCGATAACGTGGCCACAATACGAGATCTGTTTTCTAAAAAACTCGCATTTGGGGCGGTTAGCTCGGAGCCCATATTCCTGCAATTTAGTGAGCACCTGCTCCAGGTTGGCAAGGTGATCACTGTCATTTTCGCCTGTGACCAGGATGTCGTCCAAATAACACTGGGTCCCTGGGATCCCTTGCAGGACTTGTTCCATTGCCCTCTGCCAAATAGCCGGAGCTGATGCTACCCCGAATACCAGCCGGTTGTATTGGTAGAGACCTTTATGGGTGTTGATTGTGAGGTATTTTTTTGATGCTTCTTCTACCTCCATTTGCAGATACGCCTGGGCCAGATCAATCTTTGTGAAGCGCTTCCCTCCAGATAGCGAGGCGAAAATATCTTCAATCCGCGGAAGTGGATAATGTACGGTGTGAAGGACTGGGTTCACTGTTACCTTAAAGTCCCCACAGATGCGAACCTTCCTTGGTTCCCCAGGCATGCTGCTCAACGACTTTTTCATCACAGGGACAATGGGTGTAGCCCACTCGCACCAGTCTACCTTGGACAGTACACCTGAACGTTCCAGACTCTCCAGCTCTGCTTCGACGGCTGGGCGGATCGCATAAGGTACCGGTCTGGCCGTAAAAAATTTTGGGCTTGCGTTTTCTTCAATTTTAATCATCGCTGTCATGCCTTTTAGTGTTCTGAGTCCTTGCTGGAACACTTCTTTCGCGTCAGTTAGGATCTTTGACAGTCGCCCAGGTGTGACGTCATCATCCTTTTTGTCAGCCACAGTCAGTGCCTGTATGGAATGCCAATCCAGTTGTATTTTCCGGATCCATTCACGTCCCAGTAATTGTGGTCCTCCATCTTGCAATACATACAGGTCTAGTTTTGGTGTTTCCTTACCGTTATATATAACGGTCACCCTTATTTTTCCTTTGGGGTAGACTTTTTGCCCTGTGTACGTCTTCAAAATAATTTTTGTGTCTCTCAAGGGTATGTGTGAGAATAGCCGCTCATAGTCCCGTCGGTTTATGACTGTTAGGGCTGATCCTGTGTCCAATTCCATCTTTACCTGGACTCCTGTTATCTTGAGAGTGACCCAAATGGTTCGGTGATCCTCCGTTGTGATCACATTATGTAGTTTCAGACAACTCAGTTCCCTGCTTTCGGAGTCGTTATCACTCTTTTGTTCGTCTGAACTATTCTCCGTCATCTTATGTACCGTCTTCTACTTTCCTTTGGTAGGTTTCTTATTGCTGGTTTTCTTTCCCGACCTGCAGACTCGTGCTATGTGTCCTACTTTTCCACACTGTCTGCACACTTTGTCTTTGAACCAGCAATCATTCTGGTTGTGTGTTGTTCTGCTGCAGCGATAGCACTTCTCTGTTCCATATGACATTTCGTTTGTGCCATATTCTTGCGGTCTCTGTTGTATCTCTGCAGCGCCCCGTGCTGCTGCTTCATATGATACCGCAATGCTGAAAGCCTTTTCCAGCGTAAGGTCCTTTTCAGATAAAAGTCGTTTCTGGGTTCCTTCACTTTGAAGCCCACACACAAACTTGTCCCTTATGGTATCTGCCAGTCCCGCTCCAAACTGGCAGCGTTTTGATAGTTTGCGCAGTTCTGTTAAATAATCAGCATTGCTTTCATCCTTATGCTGGTTCCGTTTGTGAAACTCTAATCTTTCTGCTATCAGCAGCGGTGTGGGGTTTAAATGTTCCTGTAGTATCGTTACTATGTCTTCAAAACTCTTTTCCATTGGCTTCGTTGGGGTTACTAGATTTTGTAATAACCCATACGTCTTTACACCCATTAAATTTAACAATACCGACGCTTTTTTGTCATCTGACACCTCATTTGCCTTGCAGTACACCTCTATTTGCTCGACATATGTAGTCCAATCTTCGACTTCATTGTCAAATGTGGTGATACTGCCACTCTTCGGCATTTTGGGTGTGGTTCAAAATGGCGTCTCCCAATGGCTTAAAATGGCGTCTCCTGTGCTTTCCTTCCTCCCCCGCTGCTGCCAACGCCACTCTCGGCGGTCCTCGTGGCAATGGCGGCACCTCGCGGGTTTCAGCGCGTCTCTCTCTCCCTCTCTCCGAAGCTGCTCGGCACCTGAACACCGGCTGCGCCCTGTGCGCTCTGCCCTCTCTCTCTCTCCCCCATCGACGCTGCTCGGCCCTTTGCTGTGCCGCTCGGTCAGGCTCTAGCCCGCCGCTGTCCGGGAATGGTCTGCGCACTACCTGTTGCCAGCCCGTTTCGCTGGACCACCTCGACTGGAAAGCCAAGCCTGTCTCTCGACAGCCTCCCCCGCAATTCTCGAGTCTCTGCTGGATGACTGGGCGGTTGCCCATGGTCGACG
Organism: Somniosus microcephalus; assembly: GCF_052327205.1. Lineage (NCBI taxonomy): Eukaryota > Metazoa > Chordata > Chondrichthyes > Squaliformes > Somniosidae > Somniosus > Somniosus microcephalus. The sequence goes on along the minus strand of NC_140992.1, from coordinate 100,076,109 downwards.
CCCGAGTCTCTGGCCTTGACCTCCAATCCACTGATCTCCAGGAACGAATCCCCGGGAGGTGATGCAGAGTTGCAGGTAGGTTCGAACTTGTCTCATCGCCAATGTTGTGTCTGGGTATAATAAGATACAGACTGCAGCAGAAACGGTACAACAGGTGTTTACTCAACGTGGCTCACAGTTGAACTGACTGTACAGATTACTACTCAGTGCTATATACAGGTGTGGTCACTGCCAGTACTACAGTATACATGAGCTGTAAAAGTAGTTCCCCCCCTTAAAGGTATATACATTACATTGTGCACCAGTCGCTGAAGGTAAGCATGCAGGTTCAGCAGGTGGTTAAGAAGGCAAATGGTATGTTGGCCTTCATAGCGAGAGGATTCGAGTACAGGAGCACAGATTTCTTGCTGCAGTTGTACAGGGCCTTGGTGAGACCACACCTTGAGTATTGTGTGCAGTTTTGGTCAACTTATCTGAGGAAGGATGTTCTTGCCATGGAGGGAGTGCAGCGAAGATTCACCAGACTGATACCTGGGATGGCAGGAATGACGTATGACGAGAGATTGGGTCAATTAGGCTTATATTTGCTAGAGTTTAGAAGAATGAGAGGGGATCTCATTGAAACTTATAAAATTCTAACAGGACTAGACAGACTAGATGCAGGAAGGATGTTCCCGATGGCGGGGGAGTCCAGAACCAGGGGTCACAGTCTAAGGATAAGGGGTAAGCCATTTAGGACTGAGATGAGGAGAAATTTCTTCACCCAGAGAGTTGTGAACCTGTGGATTTCTCTACCACACAAGGCAGTTGAGGCCAATTCATTAAGTATATTCAAGAAGGAGTTAGATATATTTCTTAAGGCTAAAGGGATCAAGGGATATGGGGAGAAAGCAGGGACAGGCTACTGAATTTGGATGATCAGCCATGATCTCATTAAATGGCGGAACAGGCTTGAGGGGCTGAATGGCCTACTCCTGCTCCTATCTTCTATGTCCTGGGACCAATGTTCCCCCAATCGGGTGGTCCCGCGCAGGCTGCTCACAAGCTGTTGATGCTGGAAAATACCATACAAATTTAAAGGGACCATGCACGGAAAAAAAATTTAGAGGGAACATTGCCTGGGGCTGAGATGATTGGCCTCCAATAACTAGAGCCATCTTCCTTTGTGCTAGGTATGACTCAAGCCAGTGGAGAGTTTTGCCCCCCAATTCCCATTAGCTTCAGTTTTACTAGGGCTCCTTGATGCCACACTCGGTCAAATGCTACCTTGATGTCAAGGGCAGTCCCTCTCACCTCACCTTTGAAATTCATCTCTTTTGTCCATGTTTGGACCAAGACTGTAATGAGGTTTGGAGCCGAGTGGTCCTGGCGGAACCCAAGCTGAGTATCGGTGAGTAGGTTATTGGTGAGTAAGTGCCACTTCATAGCACTGTTGACGACACCTTCCATCACCTTGCTGATGATTGCATGTAGGCTGATGGGGCGGTAATTGGCCGAATTGGATTTGTCCTGCTTTTTGTGGACAGGACGTACCTGGGCAATTTTCCACTTTGTCAGAGAGATGCCAGTGTTGTAGCTGTACTGGAACAGCTTGGTTAGAGGAGCGGCTAGTTCTAGAGCACAAGCCTTCAGCATGACAGCTGGGATGCTGGCGGGACCCATTCGCTGCAATGGCAACCCAAAGTCAGGTTTCACATGTACGCTGATGACACTCAATTCTACCTCACCACCACCTCTCTCGGCCCAGACACTGTCTCTGATTCGCCAAAATTTCCTCCAACTAAATATTGGGAAGACCGAAGCCTAGACTCCAACTCCATCCCTCTAACTGGCAACTGTCTGAGGCTGAACTAGACCGCTCACAACCTTGGTGTTATATTTGACCCCGAGATGAGCTTCTGACCACATATCTGCCCCATCACTAACACCGCCTACTTCCACCTCCGTAACATCACCCAAATCGGCCCCTGCCTCAGTTCATCTGCTGCTGAAACCCTCATCCATGCCTTTGTTACCTTGCAACTTGACTATTCTAATACTCTGCTGGCTGGCCTCCCAAATTCCACCCAACATAAACTTCAGCTCATCCAAAACTCTGCTGCTCATAACTTAACTTGTACCAAACCCGTTTACCCATCACCCCTGTGCTTGCTGACCTACATTGGTTCCCGGTCCAACAACACCTCAATTTAAAAATTCTCATCCTTATTTTCAAATCCCTCCATGGCCTCGCCCCCTCCCTATCTCTGTAACCTCCTCCAGCCCTACAGCCCTCCGAGATCCTTGTGGTCCTCCAATTCTGGCCTCTTGCACATCCTCGATTTTAATCGCGTCACCATTACCATTGGTGGTCGTGCTTTCTGTTGCCTGGGCCCTAATCTCTAGAATTCCCTCCCTAAACCTCTCCGCCTCTCTACCTCACTCTCCTCCTTTAAGACACTCCTTACAACCTACCTCTTTGAGTAAGCTTTTGGCCATCTGTCCCAATATCTCCTCATGTGGCTCAGTGTCAAATTTTGTTTGATAACGCTCCTGTGAAGCACCTTGGGATGTTTTACTACATTAAAGTCACTATATAAATGCAAATTGTTGTTGTTGTGGATGCTGGGACAATTGAAACTTTCAAGACTGAGAATGATAGATTTTTGTTAGGTAAGGGTATCAAGGGATAGTTAGTAAAGGCAGGTAAATGGAGTTGAGGTACAGATCAGCCATAATCTAATTGAATGGCAGTACAGGCTCGATGGGCTGAATGGACTACTCCTGCTCCTATGATAGAATGGAGCTGATTCTGATTCTGCAATGGCAGCGGGTTAATTCCCCTTTGAGACCTGACCTCCTGTAAGTTTGGTGATTTTGTTCCTTGCACAATGTGCATAGTGCCTCAGGACGGGATTAAATAATTCACTTTTGTATATTGTTCATGAAAACAAAAGAGGAGGAAATGTTCAGAAATCAAGAGGCTTATCAAAATATGTCACTTTGTGTACTCCAGATGAATGCTAAGCAATAGAGGAACTGGAGAAAAATGGGATCAGGAACTTCCCCAAGGTTACGTTACCATTCTTGTTTTTTTATTTTTTCTCTCCTACGCATTCATTCATTTCCTGAAACTCAGGAATACATTGCCCACAGCAACATAACATAATGGTCCAACATTTGCGACCAGAGGTTTCCCATGGGCGGATGCCTCCGACCTGTAAAATATCTATTCATTTACCTGGTGGCCCAGGAGGTATGGAGACTCGTGATCCTGGGCTTCTCCGGGTACACGCGGATAGAGGCCCATGTATCCCAGGGGCACATATGGTTCGCAAGTGCCCTTGGGATCACATGGGTCGGCCCAACCAATAAACAAAGGGAATCCCCATTCATATTTATGGGAGTGCCGTACATACAGAACTCCTATAAGTATGAATGGGGATCACTTAAAAGATACCTGAACACATGAAATATATATTTTTTAATTACATATTTAAAATTAATTAAAGTGCCATTTAATTAAATATTTTAAACAAAAATGTAATGTTTTGAAATTTTTAAAAATATGTTTAACGGGGCTAAACATAAACTTACCTTATTGGAAAGGGTTTTTAATGTATAAATGAGTGATAAAATTTTATTTTTCTATTTTTTAAATGGTTTCTCTTGGCCGCCAACCATTATGTGGCTTATGACAGCTCCCACACTGTAGTTGGAAGCATCCCACGCTAAATTAAGCTCATGCTGTGTGTCGTATTGCACAAGCAGAGCATCGTTAGAGAGATTTCTCTTACAAGCGTCGTAGGCTTCCTGTTGCACTTTCGTCCACTTCCACTGGACATCCTTCTTGAGGATCTCGTGCAATGGAGCTAACATGGTCGCTAACTCAGGTAAGAAATGTGCATAGTACTGGACCATTCCAAGGAAGGATCTTAACTCAGACAGGTTGGCCGCGATTTCCTCTACCTCAGTGGGTCTGTGGTGGGCGGCGTCGGTGGCGGGTCCCGGCCTCGCTGCTGGCTCCGGCCCACTGTCCAAAATGATTTTGCCCAGATTGGGCTTGTCCAGCATGTTTCCCAGCCAATTGAAGGAATCGGATCTGATGACTTTATTTGATGACACGTCATCAGCCGATTTCCTTAAAGGGGCCATGCGCAAATTGATTTTGACTGTTGTGTTGTCAGTGTTCTACAGCTTTGAGGTGCTGCAAGCACTGACAAGCACTACACAGACGTGCACGGCTGCACCCAGGTTCTCTCATGACTCCCTCCATATGCTTATGGAGGGAGTCACAGCACGCACGGAGGTCTTCTTCACTTCCAATTGGCGGAAGAGACCAACGCAGCCTGGTTGCGCATTGCACAGGAGGGCACAAGCAGGGATGTCGTCAGGAGGACCAGGCTGCAGTGGCGCAAACCTTTCAATGATCTCAGTAGATCACAAAATGTTACTGCAAAGCCACACTCAACCTCATCCTGCTGTGCCACTCATCACATCCCCATCACTCTGCCTTCCCTACACTACTTCTGCACATCCTTACTCACAACAACTTACCTTGCACCTCCACCCATCCCTCTCTATCTATATTATCACATCCCCATCTCACTAGCCACCCCTCACACTCACCCTCATCCTAGTGCAATTATACCAACTAACAACACACAAGGGTAGGCACCTGGGTGTTTTATGCAATGTTCATGTAAAGGTTCTGTTAATGTGGTGTCAAACATTGTTTTACAAAACTTTATTTTCAACACTTTGCGTTCTTGGACAGATCAGTGTGCACCTTTGGAAGTGGTTTAGTGAGTTGCAGTGAATGGTGTGACATAATGATACCCCCTGCAAAGGTCATGAGTGTGAAAGGAATGGCTTGGGCATTGTACGGATGCTTTATGGTGTTGGTGTAGGGTGGTGCCAACCTGGCGCATCATGTGGCAGCCAGGGTGTACAGTGTCAAGTGAAGTAAATCTGGCCATGGTGAGGCCATCCCTGGCGTCCTGGGCAGCAATGTGGCCAGGTGTTGATGCCCTGTGTCCTGTGCAGCATCAGTTGATTGCGGAAAAGGTTGGTGTTGTTTTTGGTGCTGCTGCTGTGCCTGGTGCTGCTGGTGTTGGGGCTGACTGTGGTGGGATTCTGAGGACCAAGGTGAGATAGTTTCAAGGGCACCGATGCTGATGTAATAGATGAACTTCAGATGACAGAATCAATCTGTCAGTGATGAGAGAGTTTGTTCTAATGAGGTGACACTGGATAGAGAGTTTACTCCAAACACTTGCATCCTGCAAGAACCTCAATCTGTCTTCCAAATGCAGTAAGTAATAGCTTCTGAGCTAGGAAAGTGATCAGCTGTAAGATGGGAGCTTTTATAGCACATTTGCAGCTGTCAAGTAATGAGATGATTCCATGGTCATACAACTCCTGACCTGCTTACCTGACGTGATCCCTGAGCAGTGTGGACCCCGTGGGCGACCTCGTAAAATGTAAAGGTGAGCTCAAAATTCTTCTTAATGGGCTGTTAACATGATCATAATGACCTAAATTGCCTCACCCGCCGCTGCATGTCAGGTCTGTTCAGCGCTGACAGACCCGACATCTAGGAAAGACGCATGGCGGCCGGGTTGACAACGGGGTCCCCACCCGCTATCAAAAAAACAATTCCCACCCAACCTGCCACCGAGTATGCCCGCTGACCCCTCCCACCCCAAATAATTCACCCCGTTCTGTGGCTATGGAGCATTGATGACAGCATCAACCTTTTCCTTCACTAGTTGCAAGCCATTTCCATCAACTTTCAGACCAAGGTACACAACTTGAGGCTGCACAAAAGCACATTTGCTCCTTTTCAATTTGACATTGTAGGCACTCAACCTTTGAAGCACTAAATCTAACACTTCTAGATTTTCTTCCTCGCTGCTTGTTGCGAACAGCACCTCATCTTAATTGCATAAGCAATTTGGAACTCCTTGTAAAATCATATCTATCACAGCCTGGAAGATTTTGGGGAAGGACTTTACACCATACAGCAGCTTGGTGTATGAGTGCAGTCCCTTGTGTGTGTTGATGGTGAGATACTGTTGAATCTCTTTGTCAACATTCGGCTGAGCGTAAGCGTGCGACAGGTCAAGCTTGGAGAAAACCTTTGATCCAGAGAGTGCTGCATACTAATCTTGCGATGAAGGTAACTGCTTGGTTGATAGCAACTTTGTAGTTACCGCACAAGCGTACAGTTTTGTCTGCTTTGGGCACTACCTCAAATGGGGTAGCCCATTCACTTTTGTCAGTTTTTACTAGTGCTCCATTCTCTCTGGGCTTCGCTAGCTCTTCCTCCACCTGACTTTTCAATGCATAGGGGACCGGCCTTGCCTTACAATAGACAGGCTTCGCATTGGACTTGATGCTGATATGAGCATCATACCCAGTGATGCCCTCATAACTGTCTGTGAACATGCTTTCATACTTGTTTAGCATTGTGTTGAGTCGCTTCTTTGAAGCATCTACACTGAAGATGTTTTTCCAGTCTAGTTTTAACTTTCTCAATCAGTCTTTGCACAAGAGAGTTGGTCTGTTGTTGTAGCTCTCTACAATAATAGGCAGCTTTACTGACTTCCCATTGTGTTGAACTGTACATTCCATTTGTCCACATGTCTCTAGGGTTTCTCTGGAGTAAGTTTTTAACTCTACGGTACTCTTTGTAAGTGGTGCTTGATTAAACTTATTCTCATGATAGAGCAGTCTGCCATCGTGTTGATACACATATCAATATATTGCTCGTTGATCAAAAGTTTTGTACGGAAGTCTTTCTCATGACTGCTAGCGTTGCTTCTAATAGCATAGATACTGTAGATGCCTAGTTCTTCAACATCAGGTGTGTTCACTTCAATATTGTGAATTCCTCCCTTTTGTTGTCGTTGCTTTGCATTGCCACTAGAATGGTTCTTACTTCCTGCTTTCGATCTAGCTCTGCAAACTGTTGAAATATGACCTTTCTTCTGGCAGTGAAAACACTTTGCATTTCTGTATTGGCAGGACTGTGGTGAGTGATTTCCATTGCAGCAATAACAATTCACTGAACTGATCTCATCGACATGCTTTTGACCCAGTCTCACAGATTTAGGTTCGGCGGTGGCTTTGTGACTGTAGACCTCAGCTGCACTAGTCACTTGAGTTGGACGGAGCTCCCTAGCATTCTGAGATACCATCTCCATAGATAGGGAAATTTTGCATGCTATGTCAAACGTTAGGTTCGGAGTGTTCAGTAACTTGGACTGTATACGCTCATCCACCAATCCACGCACAAACATATCTCGCAACGCACGATCCAGAAATCTGCTGAAGTTACAATGCAAAGACAGATTCTTAAAAGCTACAATGTACTCACTGATGGTTTCACTTTGCTTTTGATTTCTGGTACCAAACTTATAGCTCTCTGCTATTTCTAATGGCTTTGGGTTGAAATAATCTTCGAGTTTCTCGACAATGTCTTCAAACGACGCATTCTTCGCTTTCCCTAGCGTGAGTAGGTTTGTCAATGTTCCATCGACATCTGGCCCAATCTCTTAGAAAAATGTATTTATTTCGTTCATGAATTACTTTATTTTGAGCTTGAACATTCTCATCTGCACCTTTGGTCTCAATAATGTTATTGGCCTTAAAAATCATCTCCATCCGCTCAGTGTAAGAACTGAATAGTTCACGAGCTCGGTCATACATGCCGAGGCTTACGATGAATCCCGTAGGGACGGCTATGATTGTCCCGATCCCTACAAACAGTGACTCAGCACACTGCCTGTGTACCTGTGAGAATCAACGCTGCTGTTGCTGTATATACATACACGCAAAGGTGAAGCACATTAACGGTAAAACATCGCAAAAATCCAGTTTAGGTGTCACAAATTCACCTTAAACTTGTCCTCTCAAAGATTGAACACTGTGTCCTTCCATGATCCCTGAAAATGGCTTCGGTATCCCATCCTTGTTGCCAAAATGTAATATATGTGAGTAGAACAAATGAAGGACAGAGATAGGATGAGTTGCCAGTTCATGTGCTTGCTTTATTGGGCCAGAACAAACTGAGCATGCTCATACTAAACCATGTGATAATACATTAAACCATGGTACTATTCGAAGAAGAGCAGGGGAGTTCTCTTCAGTGTGCTGGCCGATATTTATCCCTGAATCAACACTAAAAACGGAATCCGGTCATTGCTGTTTGTGGGACCTTGCTGTGCACAAATTGACCTTGCTGCATTTCCCTACATTACAACAGAGACTATACTTCAAAAAGTACTTCATTGGCTATAAAGTGCGTTGGGACGTCCTGAGGTTGTGAAAGGCGCTATACAAATGCAATTTCTTGCTTTTCTTTGTTTGTTTGAAGTGATAGCTTACTAACACCATTGTAAAATATGATTATATTTGGATCAGCTGGATGCCCTTGTGGAGGAGCCACCGCAGCCAGCATCTCTCAATGCAACCATCATAAGCATCAGCGCAGATACATCCACTCCGTTCAGTTCGTCAGCTGTAGAAGAAATCACTCACTGAAGCTCTGAGAATGAGTGAGGAGGAGCGAGTGGAGATGACATTAGAAGAGCGTGAACCTGCTGGCTGCAGAGACAGCTGGAGTGCTCCTCCGATGCAGCACAGGCATGGTCAGAATTGTGGCAATGCTGCAATGAAATAGCAATTGGCAAACAACCAAAGAGGCAGCTCATAGAAAATGGGAAAACTCAATAAAGGTTTTTTCCTTAAAAAGGAATGGCTGGAAAGAATTGCCAAAAAGTCTGCAAAATAAGTAGTATAGGGTGCTTAAATTTTAAATTAGCACTGAAAGCCAGCAGAATTTGCTATGACTGAGACCAGCTTATTAGTTTGGTATTTCCGCTGAAGTGAGTGCATGGCACATACATTCACTCTCTGGTCCCCTGGTACTGGCTCCATCTTGTTATATTCTACTCTGCATGTCAAGTGATTAATGGATCTATGGATCTCAGGCCTCCTATTGTCCAATCACAAATGCTGCTGGGATACATTATCGTGGAATCGGCCCCAATATTCAAATATGGAACATGGGATGTTTGTTTTTATTAAGACACCACTTCTGAGGTAAAAGAAACCACTTGTTCCTCAGATGTTGCACGCACGTATCCTTGTATTGTTAATAGAGCCTATAATACCCTTCTGAACGTGTAGAGGGCATTAGTTGGCATGACAAAGTAGGCTTATTCCTCCTTGGAGAGACACAGAAATAACCAAAGCAGGTTTACATTTTTTTATTATGCCAGAAATACAACATTGTAATTCAAAGATACAAAACCAAATAATCTTCTTACACTAACTGTAGCCCTTTGTGATAATACATAGCTATGGCTAGCTTTATAGCAACATTAGCAAGCACCAAATGAAAAGAGGTCATTCAGCCCATTAAGTCTGCTTCTTCCACAGACTGCTTACAATGGTGTGGGTTATCGCCTTTACTTTCTGGGCATTACATACCTCCTGGGCAATTGGCAGGAAGGATTCCACATCCCTTACTGAACCCACCGCACCCATTATAATTTCCATAAAATTAAAATCAGGCGAGTTCTGTTACCAGCGTGCAGTCCTCCTTGTCAGATTTTCCTTTCTAAGCTCTGCACAGAGAATATTTCATACCCAAGTGGTACAGATAAAAGCTATCCCAATTCATGGATTCTACCATATTTGTCCAATCTCCCGAGGGAAAGCTTCTTAAAATTTCTTTCTGACCCCCAAAATTAGTTGAGCAAAATTCCATAATATTTAACTTTAATTTCCTCGCCATGATTCAGCCCTTGCCATTGTTATCCATTGACAGCATTTTCATGGTTCCAGCAACACAAAAACCATTATGGCCCAGGTATATTGACCAATTCTGGCTATACTTATAGGAACATAGGAAGATAGGAACAGGAGTAAGCCATTTAGCCCCTCGAGCCTATTCCGCCATTCAGTGAGATCATGGCTGATCTGCAACCTAACTACATATACCTGCCTTTGGCCCATATACCTTAATACCTTTGGTTAACAAAAATCTATCAATCTCAGATTTAAAATTAACAATTGATCTAGCATCAATTGCAGTTTGCGGAAGAGAGTCCCAAACTTCTACCACCCTTTGTGTGTAGAAGTGTTTCCTAATTTCACTCCTGAAAGGCCTGGCTCTGATTTTTAGACTGTGCCCCAAGCCCTAGACTTCCCAACCAGCAGGAATAGTTTCTCTCTATCTACCCTATCTGTTCCCTTTAATATCTTGAAAGCTTCGATCAAATCACCCATTAACCTTCTAAATTCTAGGGAACACAACCCTAATTTGTGTAATCTCTCCTCGTAATTTAACCCCTGGAGTCCGGGTATCATTCTGGTAAATCTACACTGCATGCCTTCAAAGGCCAATATATCCTTCCTAAGGTGTGGTGCCCAGAACTGCTCACAGTACTCCAGGTGTGGCATAACCAGGGCTTTGTATAGCTGCGGCATAACTTCTTCCCCCTTGTATTCTAGTCCTCTAGATATAAAGGCCAGCATCCCATTAGCCTTTTTGATTATTTTCTGTACCTGTCCATGACATTTTAATGATCTATGTACCTGAACCCCCAATTCTCTTTGGACCTCCACTGTTTTTAGCTTTTCACCATTTAGAAAGTACTGTACTCTGACCTACCCTTTTTAGGTCTAATACAAAGGCTTGCTAAGTTGTGCTTCTAGCCTCTGGTTTTGCACCATTTGCATTTATTTGTCAACGCCTGTCAATGCTTTAAAGTGCCCTCTCGCACTTATTTTCTCCAATGAATACAAATTCAATTTTATCAATCTCTCCTCATCGAACTTTAAATCAACCGTATTGCGCTTCTCTAAACTCGCTGAAATGCAGCAATAAACTCTTTGAAGGTAAGATGTCCAAAATTGATCCCAAATGTAGCCTCACATTTTCAGGAAACATGCTATCAATGAGTTCAGTATATACACAGTTTGAACATGTTGCATTCAGCAGCTAATACTACAGAGTGGCTTTAATCAATTCGAAGTGCTTAAGTTTTTGCAATAAAAAGAAACTGTACAACAACCTTGTGAGATGGTAATAAAGACATCAGTTTATTTTTGCTGGCGTAGGTTGAAAATCTCTGTTTTTCTGGGACATTTTCTCCAGCTTCTTGCTGCAAGTCAAAGAAATATTCCAGCTTAATGATAGATTCTTCAAAATATTATTTTAGAGAGTGTTTGAAGACCAGGACCTCAAACCCAGCACCAAGCTCATGGTCTACAGAGCAGTAGTGATACCCGCCCTCCTGTATGCTTCAGAGACATGGACCATGTACAACAGGCACCTCAAAGCACTGGAGAGGTACCACCAACGCTGCCTCCGCAAGATCCTGCAAATCCATTGGCAGGATAAGCGCACCAACATCAGTGTTCTTGCTCAGGCCAACATCCCCAGCATCGAAGCTTTGACCACGCTCAATCTGCTCCGATGGATGGGCCACATTGTCCACATGCCCGATACGAGACTACCAAAACAAGCACTCTACTCGGAGCTCTGACATGGCAAGAGAGCCCCAGGTGGGCAGAGGAAACACTTCAAGGGCACCCTCAAAGCCTCCTTGAAAAAGTGCAACATCCCCACCGACACCTGGGAATTCCTAGCCTACGACCGCTCAAAGTGAAGGAGAAGCATCCGGGAAGGCGCCGAGCACCTCGGGCTCGAATTGCCAAGCCCCGTGGAGGTGGGTTTGGAGGCAGGAGTGAGGGGAAAATTGCAGAATCGGGGGGCACAAACCCTTCCCATCCCCAACCCACCTCCATGTCCGTTTCCCAGGAGGCGGGTACCCGACCTGTGCTGGGAGCCGCATTCCTGAGGCGGGAAGGGGATTAGTGCCAATTAACTGCCTGTTAACAGGTAGTTAACAGGCAGTTTTTGGCCTTATCCCTATTTTTAGCCCTGAAGTGTGGGCTGCCCGGCGGCTCCAAACCATGCCAAGTTAGCGAGGCGGACCGGTGGGCTGAAGGGCTTGGAGGGTTGAAATGTCCGGTGTTCAGGTGAGTGATGGGTGCATGAGTGCAGAGGTAAGTGTGTTTGGTGTGTGTAAAGTGTTTAAATAAGTTTTACTTACCTTTACTTACTAATGCAGGCTTCCTTCCTTCAGGTCTCGGGAGTCCCTCATCTCATCAGCACAGAAAGCAGAATGGCCGCGAGCTGTCAAAATTTGCAGCATTCTGCTTTCTGTTCTGGAGAGATTTCTAACTGAGTCTGTGGAGAAGGACTCAAGTTAGAATTCAGATTGTCAGTGTTTGTCAGCTTCACAGAGCTGTCAAATGCTGATATTTCATCTGTCAAAAGCTCTTGACAGATGAAATGTCAATCCCTGACGTCACCTGTAACCGGGTGTCCCTTAATTGACCTGCTGAGCCCACTGGGTGGGCTCAACAAGGCCAATCAAGGGAAAATCATGTGGGTTGGCCACAAATCAATGGAGGCGGGACTACAACCCAAAAAGTGGGAGTCCTGCCTCCATCGCGTCCCCATTGACAAAATCCAGCCCCTCGAGTCTCTTCGCCGGGAGCAAGTGGAAGCCAAGCGCAAACAGCAGAAGGAGCGCACGTCAACCCAAGCACCCCACCCACCCGCCACTTCAACCACTGTCTGCCCCACCTGTGACAGAGACTGTAGGTCCCGCATTGGACTCATCAGTCACCTGAGAACTCATTTTTAGTGTGGAAGCAAGTCATCCTCGGTTCCGAGGGGCTGCCTAAGAAGAAGATTGCACCATTTTTTGCCCACTTTGACCCCTGTGCATGGATCAGACGATAAGCTCCTCTCTCATTGGTGTTTTGGTGACATCTTTATACTGAGCAACAAATCACTAACTAAAAGCTAATATTTGTAGTGATGATATTTCACATAATTTTACACCCAAACTGTATTAATCTAAATAGTCCTGACATCTGGGGTGTGTCATTGAAATTCCAGGTTCTTACTAATCTGCTAAATGTACAGAATAGTTGGGAGGATGAAATCAAAGTCCGTGCTCTTACCTTAAATAGCGAAGTGCAAGTTTCACCCATTGATTATGTGGATTTGCACAAACCCACCGACCTTTCACAGTGTACAGTCTGTTAAAATAAGTGAAGGAAAAGATTAACTACTGATCGGCTTTAAATGAAATGACGCCATTCAGAAATGATTTGCCTTCTGTATCTCTAATTCTACTCACACAATTGCATCTATGTGGCAAACTTCATTGGACTTCTGCTCCACGTAGCCAGCAATGCGCCTAAATGGCAGAGTTGCCTGTGAATATTTGAGGCAACAGTCTTGCATAGACACTCTCACTGAAAAAGGAATTCATGAAGGTGTTACAAGTCTGTGTGTAAAAGGTAGCACACTACGACTGAGAATTTACATAGTGGATTGCAGATAACACATGGCCATTTCCCATCCTTCTCTGCAATCTCCACCAGCCCTGCATGGTAGCATGCTCCTTACTCTTCTGATTATTGTCTTATTTTAACCCCTTTCCCTTGCTCAATTAAACAGGTGGCAAGGACACCCAACCAAAGCTGGTTGGTCCTTTTTAATGTATGTGTGTCGTGTCCCGATGGTGTCCCCCAAATGCAATTTTAACTCAGTGGCCTGATCGGGAAAATGGCAGTGAGTCTCCTACCAGGTCAACCTAGTGGGGAAGCAGATCAGGGTTAGAAGAGGCCCAAAAACATACGGTTCTTTAAACATTTTTTTTTTTACTTTCCTTGTGAGGTGGATAGGAGCAGGAGTTTCCTCTGGGCCCTACAAGGAAAGCTTAGGCCTCCACTGATGCAGACTCCCAGCCCCCCACCCTGCAACCGATTGCGAGACCCTCGCAGGACATCCCCGGCAGCCGATCCCACTACTTAGCAGGTAGCTTCTGGGATTTAAAGAGTGTGAAGTTGGCCAATGAGACTTAAATGTGGTCCAGGATTTAAAATTTCCCAGGCCTCATTTTTGGAGAAGCAGGTGAGTTTCTAACTCATACCATTGCTCACACACTGAAAACTGGCCCAGAGTTAAAATCAAGGCCATACATTTATATGCACATATAAAGTAGACATGTGTATCTATACATAAACAAACACCTGTTGTAGTGTATTATTGAAATTCTTTAATTCAATAACTCTATAGGTAAATGATCATGTGGTATAATATTCAGCCACACCAATCAAGAAGAACTCGGTTTGTTCGGTGGTTTGGGCTGAATTAGCTGATCCCAGTTGGTGCTGTGGTGGTGGTGATAGACTTATCCTCATTGTCCCTTGGCTTAGGGAGAAGAAAATAATCAGCTGCGGCTTCTATTCGACGTTCCGAGATCTATGCTGGAAATCAGCTGAGGTAGCCCAAAGGTCAATTGACCAGAATCGAGAGCATAGAAGAAAATCGGGCGAGGAAGATCGCACATCCGTATCGGAGCCTGCCTGAAATAACCATACATTAATTTAAATGGACAGAAAATCGGGTGGGCTCTGTCGGGGCATTTGATCCTCTCCTCCCAAATTTCATCTATGTGCTCAGACCAGGCGATTATGTAATGCCCAAGAGCCAAAGAGCACTATCTTCAGGATAGGAAAGGAGAGGGCAACAAAACTGGAGGAGGAAAATGTGAGACAAAGTCAGAATTTGTTGTTGTTTCATTAAAGAAATTCAAGAAGATCCCATTACCCAGTGCAGTAATGATTGCATTTTAAGTTTAAAACATATTCTGGATTCAAACTGTTAAATAATAATAATTCACTGATTATAATTATAACTTTCTACCTTAATATTATGTAACAAAATGATGAAATGATCACATACACAGAATGAAAAAAGAGGTGTTATGGGACTTACTTGCGTATGATCCAGAAATGCAGAGCATGCTCAGGATCACCAATGATATCAAATTAGCCGAAACTGGTGTGTTGTGATCCATTATTTTCTTGCACTTTTTTTTCACCCTGATTGACCTGCTCAAGATAATGAAGGTGAAGTCTAATGGTAGCTTCTGATATTGTATTTGTTTCCTAATGGTGCTTTTATACGTGTTTGCTCACTGCTGCATTTACTGCAACATATAATCAACCACGCCTGTGATGAAATGCTGCTTTAATAACGAAACAATGCATAGATTTCCTGTTCAATTTTCCTCTCTTCGTGTCATATAGTTCAATATAGGTCACAAAGCCACTGTGTATTTGCAGCTAAGAGAACATTACACAACTATTATTTCACACCTATACAAACTTCTTGAGTTTTATGCTATTTCTAGTGTATTGAAACTTTTTGCAATTTACCAGCACAAAGTAGCACAAGCTAAAAGGAACAGAGGTGCTCTGTATTAAAATAAAGATGTGGAGACTGCTTTGAAAGTTTCTACACCAGCGAGGTGAGTACTCTTCTGGTACATTGTGAATGTATCTCTAGCAAAATCGAAAGCATGGGGGCTGATTTTCCTCCCGGCCGCTATGCCAATGCAACTTCAGTGGGGCAGGGACTTTTTGAAGCAATGAAAAAGATATAAGTCTGAATTTAAAACTATTTCTGTCCTTTAACTATGTAGTGCCTCACTGGCATGCTGGTTCAATCTTTACCCAGCACTGCAAGCGGTATCATCTTATTTGTTAATCCTGCAAATTTATGATGTGGATTTTATAATGCCGAAGATAAACATGAGAAATTAAAAAATTGTGACAATTTTAATTTCTTGCATGAATCATGCAAATTAAAAAAAGTTCCAAGGAGCACAAGATTAATGGGTGAATTACTATTGTTGCCATATTACTCACCTAACCTGGAGGTGCATGTGCTTTCCAGTAGGATTCATTGGATAGCGTTCAGGCGTAGGTACCCTTCATAGTCCCGAGATACTGAGGACTATTGTAGTGTCCCAGCACTCCACCAACTAAGATCAGGTAACTCAGCACAGGCCAAGAATCAAACGCTCAATACAGCTCAGTAACACACTGAGGTCTGCATTTACCCACTGAGCCATTTGAGGCTCTCTTGAAATGTTTTAATGTCTGTCTGAAGGTGTTAGATAAAATGAGTGTGCAAACCAGACTGATGTATGTGCATGTATCATGCACTAACATTGATGGTTTTGTCTACATTGCCACAGACTGCTATGTATTTGTTTTGCATAACATCAGTTTGTTACTTTTTAAAATTCATTCATGGGATGTGGGCATCACTGGCAAGGCCAGCATTTATTGCCCATCACTAATTGCCCTTGAGAAGGTGGTGGTGAGCCGCCTTCTTGAACCGCTGCAACCCATGTGGTGAAGGTACCCCCCCAGTGCTGCTAGGTAGATAGTCCCAGGATTTTGACCCAGCGACAATGAACTAATGGCGATATATTTCCAAGTCTGGATGGTGTGTGACTTGGAGCAGAACTTGGAGGTGATGGTGTTCCCATGCGCCTGCTGCTCTTGTCCTTCTAGGTGGAAGAGGTAGCTGGTTTGAGAGGTGCTGTCGAAGAAGCCTTGACGAGTTGCTGCAGTGCATCTTGTAGATGGTACAGACTGCAGCCATGGTGCGCCGGTGGTAGAGAGACTGAGGGGGAGAAATTGGGTACCTTTGTGCCTCTCATTATCGCCTCCAGGGGGCTACAATGAATTGCTCCCCCATTATGTTTAAGGTATTGGATGGGGTGCCAATCAAGTGGGCTGAATGTACATACTGCAAATGGATGCAACTGGTCCAGTACTTGCACAGAGAAATTAATTTAACTGTTGCAGCTGAAGCAAGTCAAGACACCCTCTACGTGAGTGTACAAAGCAAAGCAGGACGCACAGGAATCAGCTCTGATGTGATTGAAAATTACAGAACAGTGATGGATAAACAGTAGGACAATTTCACTAAAAATTTCACTCAGCAAGGAGACACACTCGAAGATGATTTTAATGAATACATTTTTTAAATGTGTAAAGCACCTTTTATGTCCTCAGGCCATCCCAAAGTGCTTCACAGCTCATGAATTACTTTTGAAGTGTTGTCACTGTTGGGCAAATATGGCATGCAGCAAGGATTCACCAAAAACAGTGAGATAAATGACCAATTCATCTGTTTTTGGTAGTGTTCGTTGAGCTATAGATGGTAACCAGGACATTAGGAGAACACCTGTGCTCTTCATATAATGGTCCCATGGGATCTTTAACATCTAGAACAGGCAATACCTCAGTTTAGACAGACAGCACTTTAGACAATTCAGTGCTCTCCCTTAGCACTGCGCTGAGATGTCAGCCTAGATTACGTGCACAAATCCTGGAATGGGCCTGAACCCATATCCTCCTGCTTCAGATGCAACACTGAGCCAAGGCTGCCTCTTGAATTACACTTTGTTTTCACTTATTTAAGGTTATTAATCAATTTATGTAATTTTATGGAGTTTACAGAGCTTATGTGATTATGATTGCAGGGCCTGGATTAATTGCAGATAAAAGTACCTTAAGAGTTTTTTTCACCAAAATGAAATATGGTCACCTCTACACTTCAGCTCCATTTTGTTTCCTTTACAATCATCAGTGTATAAATGTTTAAAGTGTCTTAATGCCCACAAGTTTGGATATTATCTCTTTATAATATTGTACAGTATCCACTTCATTGTTTTACTTATTTTTCAGGTTCTACAGGTTTTTCAGCTGATATGAGAGCACCATCTGCTTGTAAGTATAAGTGAGATGATATGATCGATATTTTATCCAAGTTTTCTATTCATATGTCAAAATAATATACCTCACATGATTTTTTTTCTCTGCTTCAGCATTTGAGGATGTGTTCTATTATTTTGTGTGTACGTGCTTGCTTGATTGTTTTTTTGGTTTCTGGAGCAGAATAATACACCAGAGGCTGACTTGTGGTCATGCGATGTAGCCTTTAGTTCAGGAACATAGAAAGTGGTCTCCTGTATACCCCAGATCTTCATCAACTGCAACCGTTGTACAAATCTCTTCTTGTTATGTCAAAGGTGGCACTCTGGTACTATGTCTTGAATACTCATGGCTGCAGTTATACTATAGATAACTGTCTTCAGCCAGTCTGTGTCAGCTGTGGCTCAATAGTAGCACTCTCACCTCTCAGAAGGTTGTGGGTTCAAGCTCCTGCTCCAGAGGTTTGGGCACATAATCCAGCATGACGCTTCTATGCAGCATTGTGGGAGAGTTGCATTGTCGGAGGTGCCGTCTTTCGGATGAGACATTAAACCTCTGACCTCTCAAGTGGACGTAAAAGATTTCACAGCACTATTTGAAGAAGAGCAGGGGAGTTCTCCTGGTGTCCTGGCCAACATTTATCCCTCAACCAACACGTAAAAACAAGTTATCATTGCTCTTTGTGGGAGCTTGCTGTGTACAAGTTGGCTGCCATGTTTCCTACATTACAGCAGTGACTACATCACAAAAGTACTTCATTGTTTGTAAAGCACTTTGGGATGTCCTGAGGTCATGAAAGGTGCTACATAAATGCAAGTCTTGTTTTCTTTTATTTGTAGAATGCAATTGAGTTATACTGCCAGTACCTCTGTGCATGTGTGCTTGAATGTTTATACAACTCTGCTCCTCAGGTAGCTAATTTTTAATATTATAAGTAAAAATTTGCAGGGCTATAGGGGTAAAGCAGAGGCGTGGGTGTGATTGGGTAGCTCAACAAAGAGCTAGCATAGGCACGATAGACTGAATAACCTCCTTCTGTGCTGTAAGATTCTATGATTCTATGAGAGAGTGGACAGCAGCTCCTACCCTCGGCTAACATTAAAAACATTGAAAAATTTATAAATTTCCCGAGAGGTACTTCA
Organism: Somniosus microcephalus; assembly: GCF_052327205.1. Taxonomy (NCBI): domain Eukaryota; kingdom Metazoa; phylum Chordata; class Chondrichthyes; order Squaliformes; family Somniosidae; genus Somniosus; species Somniosus microcephalus. The sequence continues at coordinate 100,057,312 of NC_140992.1, read as the reverse complement.
GACTGAGCTGGAGTTATATCAAACCTGATGTGAACTTCAAACTGTGTGAACCTACATCTTACCAACTGGCTAGTTCCACATGAGAGACAGTCAAATTCCCGCCCTACCCGGCCAGCAAACTTTAGCAGGGCGCCCGTTTGGCACCCGCAGCACACCATGGCATTTAAATGAGACCCAGGGCTGCTGCTCCACCGACTTTGCACCTGTTTTGGGCTCAAGTCGAATTTCTCGCCCTCCAAGTCTGTTTCGGTCAGAAATGTTAACAGTCAAGGCACCTTTAGTTAAAATAAAGAGGTGAAAGCATGTTTGTTCATAACAAAGCATATCTCTGCAGGTTCCATTTACAACATGTGTGTACGTATTGAAAAGGTGATGTCCTACATTTTGGACATCAGTGCCCCAGACTGTTCAACACTTGAGGGGTGTGTGTCCCACATTCCAGTCAGCAGGTTGAGAGGTATGCTATTAGGCTATTATGTTTAGACTCACCAATACCGCAGGAAGGAAGTTGGTGAATATTCTGCAGAAAGTGCACTGAGCTACACTGGGTGTGATGCACTGCCCAGACTGTAGCTGCTTGTAATTACTGCATTCAACATTAATAGGATGTGAATTGATGTGCCTGCATTTACTTTTCAAGCACATTTATCAAAAGTATAAAATATAAATATAAAATTATAAGTGCAATGCTATAAATTAGCGGTTAATTGTCGAAATTAATTCAGTTCCAGTACAAATGTGTTTTATTTGGGTCACAGATCACATGAAACACCGAGTCATCAGATTCCACCTACCAGTCTAAATGTTTCACTCAATAATTACCGTATGTTTGAATAGTGAAGAGCATTTAATGTGACTGAAAAGAGTACTTTAGGAATGAGCAGCACTGTTTTCAAACTCAAATGTAGTTGTCAGATTCAATCATTCTTTTCTCATAAGAGTTTCCAGTACATGTTGGAAACATTAGTGACTCTCCCCCAAGCTACAAGATCCTTCACCATCCTCTAGGGGAGGGGGAAGTTAGCTTTTGCTAATTCCATTGATAAAACATTTGTTAATGGATGACAATGTAATGGTACTACTGTGGCAGAGCCACTGAGGGACTCTGAGCAACTGTATATAATTCCCTTTAACGATGTTTTACTCCAACCTAAGCCTGTACCAGTCTGTTAGTGATTTCTGGGTTTGTACATACTGTTTGCATGTACGGGGTGCGGTCCCTTTAAGACTGTGGCAAAGCGCGGGTAAAGGCGATGACGTCATGCCACTAATCACATGACCACCCAAGCGCGGGAGAAACGTGATGACGTCATGGCGCCATCCACGGGACCGCCCTGGCAGTCCTCGTGGAGCCTCCGACCAGCAAAGACCTGTTTTCGTAGTTCTCCTGTATCGATCTCGACAAACTGTTTAAACTCGTTAGTTCTGCATTAAAACTTGTTTGTTTGATCGCCTGAGTCGACCTCAGTTCTTAGATAGGAATTTGGCAATTCCTACATTGGTGACCCCGTCTTTTACGAACGTTTTTCGCAAAAAGAACACTACATGGAGGCCAACGCCGTTTCGTTGAAGTTACCGCAGTTCTGGGAGCAGCAGGCGACCTCGTGGTTCATCCAGGTCGAAGCCCAGTTCGCCCTGAGAGGCATTGTTGCAGATCAAACTAAATACCTCTATGTGGCCTCGGCACTCAAAAGCTCCACCGCCTTGCGGATCATCAGCCTTCTCCAGAGCCCTCCAACGGAGCGCAAGTATGACACCATCAAGGCGCGGTTGCTGCAAGTCTTCGGGCTCACTAAATCAGAGCGCACACGTCGATTGCACGCCATACCCGGGCTGGGGTCTCCAAGCCTTCGGAATTGATGAGCCAAATGCTCACACTCCTGGGCTCCGAACCAGAATGCTTCCTTTTCCGGGAACTATTCCTCAGCCAGCTGCCTGAGCAGGTGCAAGCTGCCCTGGCCAGATCCGAGGTAGAAGACTGCGCGGCACTTGCGGTAGAGGCGGACAAAATATTTGCGGTTACGCAGCAGTACTGCACCGCCACAAGGCGCCCATCCCCCGTGGAAGACGCCACGAGGCGCCGCTCCCCCACAGACACCGCCACAGCTCGTCAGTCAACAGGGCTGTGTTTCTAGCATGCACAGTTTGGCGTGAAGGCGAGACGGTGCCGTCCTCCCTGCAGCTTTCCCCAAAAAACAAAACAGCTGCGAATAATGAGGAACGGGTCTAATGGCCGCCCTGCGGCCGCCATGGCGATCGGCAACGCGGGCAAGCTGCTTTTCATTACCGACACGCTCTCCGGACGTCATTTTCTGTCGACACCGGAGCACAGTGCAGCATATTGCCAGCGTCCCCCCTCGATGTTCAGGCAGGGAAACACGGCCTCGCCCTTGAAGCGGCCAATGGCGGAGCGATTTGGACTTTTGGCAGACGGCGTGTGGAGGTTTGCTTCGGGGGGCAACGTTTTCACTGGGAGTTTGTTATGGCCAAGGTTTCTCAACCCATTCTCAGTGCGGATTTCTTGTGCGCCAACAGCCTCCTAGTCGACGTGAAAAACCGACGGTTGATCAACGTGGCAACCTTCAATTCCATCCCCTGTTACCGCAGTAATACTACGTCACGCACGGTCACCTGTGCTTTCCCGATTCCTGACGAGTTCGCCCGTCTGCTCGCAGAATTTCCCGACCTGACGAGACCCACGTTCTCCTCCACAGCCACGAAACATGGTGTGGAACATCACATCACCACCAACGGTCCCCCGGTCTACGTGCGAGCTCGGCGCCTGGATCCTGGCAAGCTGGCGGTTGCAAAGGTGGAGTTCGCCACCATGGAATGTATAGGGATTATTCGCCGGTCGAATAGTCTCTGGTCTTCACCCCTTCATATCGTTCCGAAGCCTGGCGGCGGATGGCGACCATGCGGCGACTATCGATGCCTGAACAACGCCACCACTCCGGATCGGTACCCGATCCCCCACATCCAGGATTTCTCTGCCCATTTGGCAGGAAGCAACTTCTTCTCCAAAGTTGACCTCATCCGGGGCTACCACCAGGTCCCAGTGCACCCGCAGGACGTCCAGAAGACTGCGATCATCACCCCATTCGGCCTCTTTGAATTTCTGCGCATGCTGTTTGGCTTAAAGAACGCTGCCCAGGCTTTCCAACGCCTGATGGATTCCGTGCTGCGGGACCTCAACTTCATCTTCATCTATCTGGACGACATTTTGACCGCCAGCTCCACCAAAAAGGAACATCTCTGTCACCTACGCACCCTTTTTCGACGCCTCAGCCAACACGGCCTGATTATCAACCCGGCTAAGTGCCAGTTTGGTCTGCAACAAATCAATTTCCTGGGGCATCGCATCACCGCAGAGGGGGCGGTTCCTTTGCAAGCGAAGGTAGAGGCGGTGACATCCTTTCCACGCCCGCAGAACATAAAGGCCCTGCAGGAATTCCTAGGCATGGTAAACTTTTACCACCGTTTCGTGCCTAAGGCAGCACTGCTCATGCAGCCCCTGTACTAGGCCCTCAAGGGCAGAACTGGCAAGGACCCGGTAGACTGGTCGGATGACATGGACCGAGCGTTCGCCGACACCAAAAGCGCCTTAGCCAACGCGACCATGCTGGCACACCCATTACCAGGAGCCACCATCGCCCTCACCACCGACGCGTCAGACTATGCAATCGGCGCCATACAGGAGCAGTGGGTGAACGGGACGTGGCAGCCCTTGGCGTTCTTCAGCTGACAACTTAAACGGAATGAAAGATCCTATAGCACTTTCGACCGGGAGTTGCTAGCCCTTTTTCTGGCCATCCGCCATTTTCGGTTCCTGCTGGAAAGACGTCCTTTCACCGCTTTTGTGGACCACAAGCCACTCACCTTTGCCATGGCCAAGACCGCCGAACCGTGGTCATCCCGACAGCAGCGTCAGCTGACTTACATATCCAAATTCACTACGGGTATCCAGCACGTGGCCGGTAAGGACAACCTGGTGGCAGACTGCCTCTCCCGCGCGACTGTCAATGCAGTCCATCTGGGCATCGACTACGCCCTCATGGCAGCGGACCAAGCCTCAGACCCAGAAGTTCAGGCTTACTGAGCCAACATCACTAGCCTCCAGTTAGCCGACGTCGAGTTCCATTCGGCAGGTACCACGCTGCTGTGCGACATCTCCGTACGGGACCCACGCCCTGTCGCGCCGGTCGCCTGGCGCTGCAAGGTTTTCGACGCCATACATGGGTTGTCGCACCCAGGGATGAAGGTCTCTCAGAAGCTCATGTCGGCTAAATTCATTTGGCATGGCATGCATAAGGATGTCCGTGACTGGGCCAACACCTGCGTCATCTGCCAAAAGGCCAAGGTACAGCGCCACATCAAGGCCCTATTGGCCACCTTCACGGTTCCAGAGCGGCGTTTTGACCACGTCAATGTGGACCTGGTAGGACCACTTCCACCTTCCCATGGTTTTTCTCACATTCTGACCATGGTAGACTGCACCACCAGATGGCCAGAAGCAGTGCCCCTGTCATCCACTACTTTGGCGGATGTGGCCAGGGCGTTCATTTCTTCCTGGGTCACCTGTTTTGGAGTGCCCGCTGACATTTCTTCGGATCGAGGACCGCAGTTTTCCTCCAAACTCTGGAATGCAGTGGCTCAGGGACTCGGCGTCAAATTGAACTGCACTACAGCCTACCACCCTCAAGCGAATGGCCTTTGTGAACATTTTCACAGATCGCTGAAAGCCGCCCTGAGGGCCAGCCTCCAGGACGCTGGATGGGCGGACAAGCTACCATGGGTTCTGTTGGGCCTTTGCACGGCCCCCAAAGAAGACCTTCACTCTTCCTCTGCAGAGTTGGTTTATGGTCAGCCGCTGCGAGTCCCAGGGGATTTCCTGCCAATGCCGACGGAGCCATGGTCCGCGTCAGGCCAGCTTAACAGTCACCAGGAGGCGGCCAGATGTTTCACGCCGGCCCCCACATCACGCCACGGGCTTCAGCGATCGCACGTGCCCAGAGAACTAAAAAAGGCTGAATATGTTTTCATCCGCCACGATGGGCATCGGGACCCACTCAAGGCCCCGTATACTGGTCCTTTCCGCGTGTTAGAGGCAGGAGACAAAACCTTCAAGGTGGATGTCGGTGGTAAACTGGACCACATTTCAGTCGACCGTTTAAAGCCGGCACAGTTGGACCTCGACCGCCCCGTTGAGACAGCACAGCCGCCAAGACGAGGTCGGCCACCCATCGTCGTCACACCGGATCAAGTGCAATCGCCCGCTCAACCACCAGCCGTCCAGCAGCCTCCACTTTGGGAGTACAGAAGTCATTCTGACAGGCTTGTCAGACCGCCTCACCGTTTGACTTTTTCCGTTAAAGAGAATTCTGGGGGGGCGCATGTGGCAGATCCACTGAGGGACTATGAGCAACTGTATATAATTCCCTTTAACGATGTTTTACTCCAACCTAAGCCTGTACCAGTCTGTTAGTGATTTCTGTGTTTGTACATACTGTTTGCATGTACGGGGCGCGGTCCCTTTAAGACTGTGGCAAAGCGTGGGTAAACGCAATGACATCATGCCGCTAATCACGTGACCACACAAGCGCGGGAGAAACATGATGACGTCATGACGCCATCCACGGGACTGCCCTGGCAGTCCTCCTGGAGCCTCCGACCAGCAAAGATCTGTTTCCGTGGTTCTCCTGTATCAATCTCGACAAACTGTTTAAACTCGTTAGTTTTGCATTAAAACTTGTTTGTTTGATCGCCTGAGTCGACCTCAGTTCTTAGATAGGAATTTGGCAATTCCTACACTACTAGTGAATTGGACTTTCAATATTGAATGGAAGGCTTAACGTTTACACTTGGGTCTCCCAAAAGGATTACATTTGCACATCTCATCTGGAATACTGGGCAGAGTGAAAGAAAATCTTCCACAGGGAGGTGCCTAACTTTTTGTTTAGTTGAGAAACCTAAGTGAAGACTACGGCACATAGTGAGGATGCCTCCAAGGTTGAAGCAAATAGTAGAGAGGAGGAAATAAATCCAGAAGTAGCAGTCAGGGGGAGCAGTCATCTTTTAAAAGCCTGTACATTGTAAGAGTAAGGGAAGACCTGAAGGAGGTAAGAAGTCCATGTTTTGGAGGTTCTAGGAAAGAATGAGTTGGAATGATGCATGAGTCATAATTGCAACAAAGTGAGGAAGCAGGGAGGCGGATGGTGTATTTGAACTTAGGAGTAATGAGAGATGAAAGTTGAGAGCACTATATTAATAATATTAATAAAATAGAGAAAAACAAGAAAAATTGTGAGAGAAAGAGGGGAATTAGATTGAGAGGTGAGAGAAGGATTGCCTATCAGAATAAAAGCTGCAACCTCTCTGAATTCCACTGAATAATATTTGATTCTGAAACATACTTTCCTTCCCCATCCCGTTTTTGTATCTACGATTGTAGACCTTTTGTTTATAATCTCGTTATCAAAGTCATCTATGACTCTAAACAACAAACTTCCTAGAAATGATTGCTGTAGGACCTCACTAGTCACCATTACATAATTAGTATAATGCTCAGTTTGAACACACACTCTTTAGCAATTTTGAATGTAGCTCACTCTGCCCTCGATCTGCTGGGCCATTACATGAACAAAAAGTTTCAACATTCAGACTTGGGCTGACAAGTGGCAAGTAACATTCGCACCACACAAGTGCCAGGCAATGACCATCTCCAACAAGCGAGACTCTAACCATCTCCCCTTGACATTCAATGGCATTACCATCGCTGAATCCCCCACTATCAACATCCTGGGGGTTACCATTGATCAGAAACTGAACTGGACCAGCCATATAAATACTGTGGCTACAAGAGCAGGCCAGAGGCTGGGAATTCTGCGGTGAGTGTCTCACCTCCTGACTCCCCAAAGCCTTTCCACCATCTACAAGGCACAAGTCAGGAGTGTGATGGAATACTCTCCACTTGCCTGGATGAGTGCAGCTCCAACAACACTCAAGAAGCTCGACACCATTCAGGATAAAGCAGCCTGCTTGATTGGCACTCCATCCACCACCTTCAACATTCACTCCCTCCACCACCGGCGCACTGTGGCTGCAGTGTGTACCATCTGCAAGATGCACTGCAGCAACTCGCCAAAGCTCCTTCAACAGCACCTTCCAAACCCGCGACCTCTACCACTTAGAAGGGCAAGGGCAGCAGACGCATGGGAACATCACCACCTACAAGTTCCCCTCCAAGCCACACACCATCCTGACTTGGATCTGTATCGCCGTTCCTTCACTGTCGCTGGGCCAAAATCCTGGAACTCCCTTCCTAACAGCATTGTGGGTGTACCTACACCATATGGACTGCAGCGGTTCAAGAAGGCGGCTCACCACCATCTTCTCAAGGGCAATTAGGGATGGGCACTAAATGCAGGCCTAGCCAGCCAGCGACGCCCACATCCCATCAATGAATAAAAAAAAAGTGCAAGTATATTGATGATATTTCCTGGGTATTAACTATATTTTGAAATACTTCTTCTATCACCCTGGCTCTGAACAGGTAACTAATCATGAACTGGGGACTAACCTGGGACCGTCTTGCTCTGTGTGACTCAGCTACTCGCTGGATAAACTGGCTGAACCAATACCTCCTTCACTTCCAATGAATTAGGGAATATTTCAGACACAACAATCCATCCTACACATTTCCTTGTTCATTTTCTTAAGTATTCTTAGAATACTTCTCTAAAAGCTGAATAAGGTTATCCAGTGAATAGCTGAGAAGCAGAGCAGAAATGTGCCAGGTTTGGTCACTGGTCTGCATTGAGTTTGCTGATCTCAGTGGGGGAGACAGTGGTGATGCCTATGGAAGTGTACCCCAGCAAGTAGTCAAGGTGAAGAGGGGTAGGTGAAAATTGGTGAAGATAAAACACTCTGCAGTATCAAAGACAGGTTTCTTGTTGATCTTTATTCTAAGTATACATTCTGATGATCCTTGGATCCACTAGTTTGGCAAAATAAAATTCAATGTATCTGTAATGACAATTGAGTGTGTCACAATGCCGCTGTTTTGTATAATTTTCAGCTGTTAGTTTCACAAGTTGGAGCTGGTTAACCTCTAAACGTAGGATGTGTTAACCTCCAAATCTACATCATTAAGCGCAGTTAAATACTTTTCAAATGAGTCTCTTTTTTTAATAAACAACAATCTGCCGATTTACTTTATTGGGCAAAAGCGGTTGAAAAGCCTCTTTCTGGAAATGCAGCTGGATGTCTGTACATTAGTTTTGCTGTTTAAAATAAAGGAATAAAAGTAACAAAGAAAAATCGAACAATTACATATGAACATATGGAAATGAAGGACAGGAAAGGACCAGCTGGAGGACTGGAGAATGTTAGCTATGAGGAATGATTGAATAGGCTGGGGTTGTTTTCTTTGGAACCGAGGAGGCTGAGGGGAGACTTAATTGAGGTGTATAAAATTATGAGGGGCCGAGATAGTGGATAGGAAGAACCTATTTTCCTTAGCAGAGAGGTCAATAACCAGGGGGCATAGATTTAAAGTAATTGGTAGAAGGATTAGAGGGGCGTTGAGGAGAACCTTTTTCACACAGAGGTCAGTGAGGGTCTGAAACTCACTGCCTGAAAGGATGGTAGAGGCAGAAACCCTCATCACATTTAAAAAGTACTTGGATATGAACTTGGAGTGCCATAACCTACAGGGCTACGGACAAATAGCTGGGAAGTGGGATTAGGCCGGATAGCTCTTTATCGGCCAGGACAGACACAATGGGCCAAATGGCCTCCTTCTGTGCCATAAATTTATATGATTCTACGATTCTATGGTCCATCAAACCTATTTCTTACTGTATTGGTGCAGCTTATGCTCATGATGATTTTCATCATTCTCTTCCCAACTACACAATCTTCTGGGAGAGCCAAAATGATCCTCGACCAGTTTAGTGAAGAAACAACTTTTGGAAATGACTCTCCGACCCCCAAAGGTGATCAGGGGACCATAGTGACTGGGTGACACATCTCCCAATAGTCCACCTACCTTCAATACACAGTGATGTCAGCTGCAGTTAGGAACTTGTCCATATCCCTTTTGAAAGACTGCAAATCTGCACTCACTGCGCAAAGTGAGGTATATTTAAAATCAGCTTTGATAAGGCCAAATCCAACTTAAAGTTACATATTTCCAATGTTCAATCCCATCCCAGTTTATTATAGTGTAAAGTATACTGGTTAATTTACTCTGGAATAATCCTCCTTACAATTTTTAGACCATAATTTTAGCCCAGGATAACATTATATTAAATTCCTTGCCATCATACCCATGTTGCAATCATCTGCAAATTAAATAATTAAAGGGCACTTCATGGCTGCAATTGGTGACTTTGACACTTCTGAATTGTTGCAGTTAGCAAAGCAAAACCACAGGAGCTATTTCTTTGCTGAACACAGTGTGGAGGTGTGAAATGCCTCAACGCTGAGCCCCAGAACCTTATTCACTCGGTCGGAATTTTCCAGGGGGTCAGCAGGTGGGATTGGTGGCGGGTTGGGTGAGTTGAAAGTGGTGGGTCGAAAGTGGTTTTTTTTCACAGCGGGTCGGGACCCCGCTGTGAACCCGCCACCACGTGCCTTTACCAAATGTCGGGTCTGTGAGCGCTGAGCAGATCCGACACGCCACGGCGGGGGACCCAATTCAGGTCATTATGACCTTGTTTAAAGATCATTAACAACACATTTGAGCTCACCTTTTGATTTTACGTGCTCGCCCATGGGGTCCGCAGGGTTCTCAAAATTCCCACATTCCCCGAAATTATGGATCAAGGGGCCCTGTTTGGACAAGTTATTAAAAACAGGGTACCCAAAATGGCTTCTGTAACCTCGTGACCAAACCGACAGGATTTTTAAAACAGGGCTCTGCAGACAAGCAGGCCCGGAGGCAAAACTTAAAATGCAGGAATCTGTGAAAAAGGACTCTCTGGTGCCAGCCAGACAAAGTAAACACAGAATACGCATTCATTCGACTTGAAACAAATCAAGCTAGAATGGGCCTAGAATCGAGGCTATTAGGTTTCTGCATATTTAATCGGTAACAGCTCACATTAGCCATCAAGTCAGGATGGGGACAGTTAAGTCTTATCCATGACAAACAACCAGGACATCGGGGCCATTAGACCCGGAGACAACCACTCCAAAAGTCGTTAAAGTAAATGGTTGTAATCATTTAAACAAGCCCGCCAAAAGTTAAACAATGGACTGACCTGATTTGGCGCGCAGATAAGGAGTTGAAGAATGGGTATAATTGTAGGCCCATCAGTGGTAATCACGTTTTCGCTTAGCTCGCTTATCTCTTGCTTGTGGCCTTGGCCTGCTGCCGCTCGTACTCGCGCCCTGGCCTCGTGGTGGGCTCTCTTCTTGCTCCCCGCACCGCTCAACAACCAAGGATGCCCATTACACCGGGGCCAAATGCGGGAGGAGAACGAGACCCGAGTTCAAAACCACACAGGACACACAGGCCACAAACGGGCAGACGAGACGAGAAGAGACAAAGAAGAAGGTAAACTGATAAAAGCAGAGAAGGGCAGCGAAAGACGCATTGAGAAAAACCAAACGCCTAGTTATAAGCTGGCGTTTGGTGAATAAGTTGGCGTTGCATGCATGAACAGTGCGAATAAGCTGGGGTTCAAAGAGCGGGTGGCAGCGCCCGTGACGAATAAACTAGCGTTCGAAGCATGGGTAGCAAAATCTTTTAGATGATAAAGACCGCCAATCAACCCCCGACTGTAACATTACCGCCGACGACCACCCGAGGGAGAAGAAGAAGAAAACCCATTGCGACGAGACGACGACGGTAGCTGAGGAAAAAGGAAGGTGCTTTGCATCAATAACTTCAGCGCCGCACTGTAGGGGGGCATCTATTACCTGGTTTATGGTAACATACCTGGCCAGCAGCCTTTTTGCCTGCTGCACTGTAAACCAATTTTAACAACGGTTCCGAATTGCTACCCCACCTTTCAGTTCTGACAAGAGGACTTATAATTAATGATATTAAAATGGACAATTGATTTGGATGCGAGCAAAGTCAAAATTTATTAAACGAAAGAACCATAATCAAATATAAACTATACCACATGAACACAGTAAATGCAACAAAAGTGTGTAACAAGGGGGAGGGGGTACAGACGGCAAAAACGAGGGATACAATGGCTACAATGTTATTTAAACAATCTTAGCAATTCCCTTAAATCACCACCCCAACCTCCTTGCTAGGTTGTCTTGTTGAGGAGTCAGAACACCCTGCTCACCTGTGGTCCAGCGAAGTAAAAAGAGAAAGATAGCTTCTCAGCAGCTATATTTATACCTGTGTGCTGCTGCTGTTCTGTCTGGAAAATTCCTGCCTAAAGTTCCAGTACACAAACAAAAGGACTGTGATTGGTTGCTGAATTGCTTGTTTAAACATAGCCAGCCATAATCGGCCTTGGGTCAAGTGGGCAACTCCTGACCTCCCTGGTTTGATTGACAGGTCTTTCACACAGACACATTACAAGCTGCCTAGCTTCTTTTTGCCATGCTTTTTGCTGATGGCCATTTTAAAACCTCTGTGTTTGACCGGGCTCAAAAGCACAAATTTTAATCAAGATGTACTGTCTCAATGTGGGTGAATACTTCCACGAATTTCCTCGATTCCGTTGTAGTCCAGCTCAGCCCAGCTCAGCAGTCTTTCGTGGTTCTCAGTATGCTTTAAAACATTGATCTGACCCAGAGGCAATTCAAAACACATAATTCTTCATCCACGATGTGGACCAATGTTTCTTTTATCTTCAGGGAAATTAGGGGAATTTTGCGAAACCGCTACATTCCTTCCTTTTGATACTTCAAACTTGATTGTAGTATCGACTCGAAGGAGTGAGCAAAATTCTCTGACCCCCTCACAAACAACCATCCCCTGTATTTACCTAATAGTTATCTGCCACTGATCCCCGTCCCACCTATTCCCCTCAAAATTTGAGAAAAACAAAACCGTGGTACGGTAGGCATCTTACAGATACATCAATTTACAATAAGGTGTCTCATACCCCTGCATCATTTGTTACATTATCAATCAAAATTTACAATCGCTGGTTACATTACAACTTATTACAAAATGTTGCTATGATCAAAATGATCCCAAGCATGGAGAGGGTCCTACGCCTCTGCTCAACTTGGGGCTGTAACACAAAATACAAAAAACAACTCCATTAAACATTTTAAACAAAATGCTGAAATAAAACCACGACCATCCCATGCCAATGATGGGTCGCGAAACTCCAGTGGGTAATGCTTCTCCCACCCGGGCAGTAAATATTCCTTCCACACCCCCCCCCCCTTTAATGGTCTTAAACTTTAAAAACAGACAGAATGGATTTTCCCGAACAGTCCGCTCCACCAGCCCCGAGCCGTTCCCTTGTCCCTTTGTGGAGGCGGGGTACCCCTCGTGTTTAAAATATATCTTAGCACAGGCCGAGACCGGGGAGCATGGGATCTCGACTCCCAGTCTTTCCCCCACCCGTCTACCCTCGACTGGCTGTAGAAAATGATGGGTGCCTGTGTGGCGGCTCTCCCTGGCCCCACACTCAAACTTGGATCCCAGATCCGGCCACCCACTCATCCTCCCCAGCCACACTTACACTCCAACTTTGCCCGTGGGCCCCCGGGTGAGTTCCTCCCTCCCCCGAACGCACCCACGTGACTCTTGGGTCTCCCCCTCCCCTATCCGATCTTTCCCGGGCCATTACCACCCACTCCCGGGGAACGCGTCCTTATCTGACCAGGCGCCCGCGCTTCCCCACCATGACTCCTCAACAGCGAGGTCTCCCACAAGTGAACTTCAGTCAGGATAGTGCTAGGTTGGGGGCCGTGCCCCACCCAGCTGGGGCCATCTCCTCCCCGTAGGAGGAGTAGGCAAGTTCCTCCGGACCCTGTTCGGTTTTTCCCGAAGATCGCTGCAGGGTCTCCTGGATTCGTCCAGTGGCGAGGTAATCCCCAACACTCTGTCTCCATATCTTCATTCGATGCCCAGCTCGGGCTTGGCGAATAGGGCTGCTCCTTGGTTTTCGTCCATTCTCCTGCAAAACATAAAAGGACATGCAGCCAGGTCTCTCCCTGACCTGCTGCTTTAGGTGGAGGCGTGGTCGGGTCCCTCGACCTCGGACCAAAACACAAACATTTGGCACACTTGTAAACTTAAACTCAAAACATTTGAAAACATTCTAAACTTAAAATACATCTTAAAAGCACGCTACGATCAAAACGCAATCAATACAAAGCTATAATACAAATGCCGCCCGTCTCCGGGCAGCCAGGCTAATCTCTGACCCCGTCGCAGATTGCTGCTGGCTGCAGCGAAGCTGGACTGCCTCCTGCTGCTGGTCCCTCGCAGCTTCTGGCTGCTGGTTTGGGACCTCTGTTCTTTGGCTTCTCCCTGGTTCAGGAGTCCGCCCTACTCCACTGTAAAGTGGGTGACCATGCTTTCTTGGGCTGGGGCACCCAAAGAGACCTTCTGAGGAGCGTCTCTGTGGGGGAAACTTTGGCTGGCGGACCCTGAGCTTGGGTCACAGCCCTAGCTGGCTGGGAACCTTCTCCCCCATGTCCAAATAGCTCGCACTGTATAATATATCTGGCAGCCTGCCGGTAAAAATCTCTCTCGCCTGATCCAAAACTTGGAGTCAGCTCCTTCCCTATGTCTCCTGCAAGAGGGATTGCTATCCCTGCCCCCCCCCCCAGGGTCCCATATCATAGGGGGAACCCCCCTAGAGGCTAGCTGAGAAATTGGTCCCTTTAAACAGGCGAGTGCACCTGTGCAAACCTCCTCCCCCTTGTCCCACGGCAGAGGCTGTGAAGCCTCTGGCTTCAAACAGGCGATCGTGCCTGCACGGGAAAACAGAAGAGGGGCTGCTAGGGTCCCACAGGCAACCGCGCCTGCATGTTCGATTTGTTTAACAGGGGTTGGAAGAACCGCTGAGTCTTCCAAGCAGGCCTGTGCGCCTGCGCGTGTAAGCTGAGCAGCAGGGATCTTTAAATGGCCGACTGCGCCTGCGCGCTTGGCCTCACTGTGAGCAAGAGCCACTGGGGGTTCCAGGTCCACGACTGCACCTGCGCGGACCTCCTGTTGGCAAAACTCTCCCCTCAGGCGCGGGGCCGCGCCTGCGCGGGAAAGCTGAGGAGGATCCGCTGGGGGTACGGGCTGGTGAACCGCGCCTGCGCAAACAGTTCCAGTGGATGGAGTGGCTGCAGCCTGCAGATTTCTGATCCCAGGCTGCTGTTTCTCTGTTCCTAAGCCACCTAACCATTTCAAATTCGAACTTTTGCCAAAATTAGGGTCCCATTGGGGCGGGGAAGTGTCCCAATTTGTGGGCTGGATAACTTTACTCTGGAAACAGGCCACAGTGCCTGTCTTTACAGTCTGTGGACTTGCACTTGCATGGACAGCAAACTCATGTTCCCTTACCTGGGTGGCTTTAAATGGGGAATTTTGGACTTGGACCTGCCTTTGGTTTGGGGCCAAAACTATCCCCTTTGTGCCTCCCTTGTCCTGGATTTCTGCTACTGGACCTGCTCGACAGGGGTTCCAGAACTCTCCTTCCCTGTTCCCCTGCCTAGGCAGCTTACTCTGCTCATGAATGGCTCCTCCCCCCACACAAACCACAGCACTTCCCTGTGAACTTGTACCTACTGTGGGCTGAGGATTCCTATTCTCAGGCTCACTCCTCACGGGCGGATCGTACCTCCATTGTCGGAGGGGGTACACTGGTCCTGGTCCCCGCCTGCCTAGCGGGACCTGCTGGTGTTCTCCTACCACCCCATTGTCCACGCCTCTTTGCTGCCAGAGCTCCTCAAGACTCGGAGCTGTGGGCTGCGGTCTTGGAATCTCTAATTCCCTATCCAGCCCCGTTCTGGGAGCTGCCTGTGGGATGGTTTCACTTGGGCTGCCAGTAAAATCCGGCTGACCTGCCTTCGGGCTGATCATGCAAATCATTCCCCTTGCTACCTTTAAAGCCATGTTAAGGCTTTCTATCTCTGCCCTACAGGGGCCATGATCTGTTTCACTAAACCGGGCATTCTCTTCCCGCAGTCTCATCTCATTTTCCCTGGCCTCAGTGATTCCCTGCACAAGTCGTTCTATAAGTGCCTTGCATTTCGTGACCTCTAGTGTGAGGCATGCATTTTCTTCCCGCACCCTCATCTCACTAGCTCTGGCCTCATTCACCTCTCTTATGAGGCATTCTACCCCCGCCTGGCATTTTTCAAACTGGGACTCCTGTCTCTTGGCCTCTTTAACCTCCTCCTGCTCTCTCCTCTCACCCTTCCTAACCCAGCCACCTATACCCCGATAGATCAGCCTACACGCTGCCACTACCTTCCACAGGACTGCCCACAGACTGAAAGCAAGAAAGAGAAGAGCTGATGCTTGCTGCAGATCCAAATCAGTCATCAAATCAAGAACTGCCTCCAGTCCCATCTGGGTCACCATTTTGTAGGGGGGCATCTATTACCTGGTTTATGGTAACATACCTGGCCAGCAGCCTTTTTGCCTGCTGCACTGTAAACCAATTTTAACAGCGGTTCCGAATCGCTACCCCACCTTTCAGTTCTGAATAGAGGACTTATAATTAATGATATTAAAACGGACAATTGATTTGGATGTGAGCAAAGTCAAAATTTATTAAACTAAAGAACCATTATCAAATATAAACTATACCACACGAACATAGTAAATGCAACAAAAGTGTATAACGGGGGGGGGGGGGTACAGATGGCGAAAATGAGGGATACAATGGCTACAATGTTATTTAAACAATCTTAGCAATTCCCATAAATCACCACCCCAAACTCCTTGCTAGGTTGTCTTGTTGAGGAGTCAGAACACCCTGCTCACCTGTGGTCCAGCGAAGTAAAAAGAGAAAGATAGCTTCTCAGCAGCTATCTTTATACCTGTGTGCTGCTGCCGTTCTGTCTGGAAAATTCCCGCCTAAAGTTCCAGTACACAAACAAAAGGACTGTGATTGGTTGCTGAATTGCTTGTTTAAACATAGCCAGCCATAATCGGCCTCGGGTCAAGTGGGCAACTCCTGACCTCCCTGGTTTGATTGACAGGTCTTTCACACAGACACATTACAAGCTGCCTAGCTGACTGTGATTGGTTGCTGAATTGCTTGTTTAAACATAGCCAGCCATAACAACCTGTCTCTGTGGCCTCGGGTCAAGTGGGCAACTCCTGACCTCCCTGGTTTGATTGACAGGTCTTTCACACAGACACATTACAAGCTGCCTAGCTTCTTTTTGCCATGCTTTTTGCTGATGGCCATTTTAAAACCTCTGTGTTTGACCGGGCTCAAAAGCACAAATTTTAATCAAGATGTACTGTCTCAATATGGGTGAATACTTCCACGAATTTCCTCGATTCCGTTGTAGTCCAGCTCAGCCCAGCTCAGCAGTCTTTCATGGTTCTGAGTATGCTTTAAAACATTGATCTGACCCAGAGGCAATTCAAAGCACATAAATCTTCATCCACAATGTGGACCAATGTTTCTTTTATCTTCAGGGAAATTAGGGGAATTTTGCGAAACCCCTACAGCGTCCTGAGACCATGTGGCGATGGGGTACCCCAAAGGACAGTGGGAGCGGACCTCAAAACTCAAAACCATTTAAGCAACAGGTTTTGGATCGGTGAGCATGAATTCCTGGCCCCTCATAGCTTAATCTAGTTAGGTATGGGGGTGGGATAAGGATAAGGGGATTGTTTAATATAGTTGTTTTCCCTCGATGTGCCGTGTGTTCCCCATTCCCCATTCCCATATAAGCGTAATTGTTTATGCCTGTATTGTATTTTTTCTTCATACCAGTAATTTTCATAAGATTGTTTTATTCTGCTTTTAATAAAATGTTGGTTTTCTTGCACCAAACCACTTGTCTACTCGATTTTCTGTATCGCCGCCTGTACCTAAGTCTGGTGTCTAGAACCCAGGGGTGTGGGAGCAATTCGAACCGCTCAAAAGGGACAGTCAGAGGCGAAGCTGGCTGGGCATGACACACTACCCCCTACAGGTCCTCGCTGCTCGCGGACCATGTCTGTGAAGCTGAGGCGGGAGTTGAATGGCCATTCAATCAGCTGATTAATTGCCAGCTAGAAATGTGGTATAAAAGCTCCCACCTCACAGCTGTTCACTTTCCAAGCTCACTGCATTTGGAAGACAGATTTAAGCTTCATTCAGGTTGCACGTGTTTTTCTATCCAGTGTCACCTCATTGGAACAACCTCTCTCACCATTGACAGATTGCTTCTGTCATCTCAACTTCGTCTGCCATCTATTCCATCAGCATGGGTACCATTTATATTGTCTCACCTTGGTCCTCAGAGCCTGACCATGATCAGCCCCAACACCAGCAGAACCAGGCACACCAGCAGCACCAACAACAAGACGGCCAACCTTCTCCTCAACCACCTGATGCTGCACAGGGCAGAGGGCATCAGCGCAGGGCGGCAACGCGTCGGAGCCGACACCCCCAACACAGGGTATACAGGCAGAGGATGAGCTTCCTCAACATAAATGAGCAACAGTGCCAAAGGAGGCTCAGGCTATCGCATCAGGTCGTCACAGACATTTGCAGATTTCTGGAGCAAGACCTGCAGCCCAGAGCAACGGGTGGACACCCCTTACCAGTGGCTGTCAAAGTCACCAGTGCCCTCAACTTCTTCGCCTCAAGCTCCTTCCAGGGATCTGTAGCAGACATTTGCGGCATCTCGCAGTTGACCACCCACAGATGCATCACACAGGTCACTGATGTCCTGTTTGACAAGTCCGCCAATTATATCAACTTTGCCACTGATGAAGCCAGTGTTACTGAGCAGGCGCTGGCCTTTGCCGCTCTGGCTGGCTTCCCACGGGTGTAGGGCGTCACCGACTGCACACATGTGGCCATCAGGGCACCCCAGCATAACCCAGCAGTTTTGTCAAAACCAAGGGCTTCCACTCCCTCAATGTGCAGCTGGTCTGCAACCATAATAAGATTATCATGTATGCATGCGCCAAGATTCCTGGTAGCTGCCATGACTCATTCGTCCTGCGCCAATCCATCATCCCTCAGCTCTTTGCTCCTCCAAACAGACATACCGGCTAGCTGCTTGGAGACAAGGGCTATCCACTGAAGACATGGCTCATGACAGCCTTGATGAGGCCAAGTAATGAGGCTGAGGACCATTATAATCAAAGCCACATCTCCACCAGATGTGACATAGAGCAGACAATAGAGTTGCTCAAAATGCACTTCAGATGCCTTGACAATGTCCCAAACTCCTCCATCACCATCCCTGGGTATGTCCTGTCCCAGTGGCAGGACAGACCCACCAGGGGTGGCGGCACAGTGGTATACAGTCGGGAAGGAATGGTTCTGAGAGTCCTCAATATTGACTCCGGACCCCATGAAGTCTCAAGCATGGGCAAGGAAACCTCCTGCTGGTTACCACCTTACCGCCCTCCCTCAGCTGATGAATCAGCACTCCGCCATGTTGAACACCACTTGGAAGAAGCACTGAGAGTAGCAAGAGCACAGAATGTACTCTGGGTGGGGGACTTCAATGTCCATCACCAAGAGTGGCTCGGTAGCACCACTACTGACCGAGCTGGCCGAGTCCTGAAGGACATAGCTGCCAGACTGGGCCTGCGACAGGTGGTGGGAGAACCAACACGAGGGAAAATCCTACTTGACCTCGTCCTCACCAATCTACCTGCTGCAGATGCATCTGTCCATGACAGTATTGGTAGCAGTGACCACCGCACAGTCATTGTGGAGATGAAGTCCCGTCTTCGCACTGAGGACACCCTCCATCGTGTTGTGCGGCACTACCACCATGCTAAATAAGATAGATTCAGAACAGATCTAGCAGCTCAAAACTGGGCATCCATGAGGTGCTATGGGCCATCAGCAGCAGAAGAATTGTATTCCACCACAATCTGTAACCTCATAACCCGGCATATCCCTCACTCTACCATTACCATCAAGCCAAGGGACCAACCCTGGTTCAATAAGGAGTGTAGAAGAGCATGCCAGGAGCAGCACCAGGCGTACCTAAAAATGAGGTGTCAACTTGGGGAAACTGCAACACAGGACTACATGCATGCTAAAAAGCGGAAGCAGCATGCTATAGACAGGGCTAAGCGATCCCACAATCAACGGATCAGATCAAAGCTCTGCAGTCCTGCCACATCCAGTCGTGAATGGTGGTGGACCATTAAACAGCTAACTGGAGGAGGTGGCTCCATGAATATCCCCATCCTCAATGATAGTGGAGCCCAGTACGTGAGTGCAAAAGACAAGGTTGAAGCGTTTGCAACCATCTTCAGCCAGAAGTGCCGAGTGGATGATCCATATTAGCCTCCTCCTGAGGTCCCCACCATCACAGAAGCCAGTCTTCAGCCAATTCAATTCACTCCACGTGATATCAAGAAACAACTCAGCGCACTGGATACAGCAAAGGCTATGGGCCCCGACAACATCCTGGCTATCGTGCTGAAGACCTGTGTCCAGAACTAGCCACGCCTCTAGCCAAGCAATTTCAGTACAGCTACAATAATGGCATCTATCTGACAATGTGGAAAACTGCCCAGGTATGTCCTGCCCCCAAAAAGCAGGATAAATCCTATCTGGCCAATTACCGCCCCATCAGTCTACTCTCAATCATCAGCAAAGTGATGGAAGGTGTCATTGACAGTTCTATGCAGCGGCACTTACTCACCAATAACCTGCTCACTGATGCCCAGTTTGGGATCCGCCAAGACCACTCAGCTCCCAACCTCCTTACAGCCTTGGCCCAAACATGGACAAAAGAGCTGAATTCCAGAGGTGAAGTGAGAGTGACTGCACTTGGCATCAAGGCAGCATTTGCCCGAGTGTGGCATGAAGGGGCCCTAATAAAACTGAAGTCAATGGGAATCAGGCAGAAAACTCTCCACTGGCTGGAGTCATACCGAGCACAAAGGAAGATTGTTGTGGTGATTGAAGGTCAATCATCACAGCCCCAGGACATCGCTGCAGGAGTTCCTCAGGGCACTGTCCTAGGTCCAACCATCTTCAGTTGCTTCATCAATGACCTTCCCTCTAATATAAGGTCAGAAATGGGTATGTTCGCTGATGACTGCACAGTGTTCAGTGCCATTCATAACTCCTCACATAATGAAGCAGTCCATGCCTGCATGCAACAAGGCCTGGACGACGTTTAGGCTTGGGCTGATAAGTGGCATGTAACTTTCGTGTCACAGAAGTGCCAGGCAATGACTATCTCCAACAAGCGAGAATCTAACCACCTCCCCATGACATTCAATGGCATTACCATCGCTGAATCCCCTAACATCAACATCCTGGGGGTCACCATTGACCAGAAACTTAACTGGACCAGCCACATAAATACTGTGGCAACAAGAGCAGGTCAGTGGCTAGGTATTCTGCGGCGAGTGTCTCACCTCCTGACTCCCCAAAGCCTTTCTACCATCTACAAGGCACAAGTAAGGAGTGTGATGGAATACTCTCCACTTCCATGGCTGTGCCACGTAAAATTAAGTAAATCTGGCCATGATGAGGCCATCCCTGGCCTCACGGGCAGCAATGTGATCACGTACATTCCCTGGATGAGTGCAGCTCCAACAACACTCAAGAAGCTTGACACCATCCAGGACAAAGCAGTCCAGTTGATTGGCACCCCATCTACCACCTTAAACATTCACTCCCTCCACCACCAGTGTACCATGGCTGCAGTGTGTACCATCTACAAGATGCACTGCAGCAACTCGCCAAGGCTTCTTCAGCAACACCTCCCAAACCCACAACCTCTTCCACCTAAAAGGACAAGGGCAGCAGGCTCATGGGAACACCACCAGCTCCAAGTTCCCCTCCAAGTCACACACCATCCTGCCTTGGAAATATATCACTGATCCTTCATTGTCACTGGATCAAAATCCTGGTACTCCCTCCCGAACAGTACTGTGAAAGTACCTTCACCACATGGACTGCAGCGGTTCAAGCAGGCGGCTCACCACCACCTTCTCAAAGGCAATTAGGGATGGACAATAAATGCTGGCCTTGCCAGCGTCGCCCACATCCCATAAACGAATTTTAAAAAATGATCATGGGGAGCCCTTCAGTAAGCACCAGCCAGGGTCTCCAGAATCGTGGTCTGCTACGCCCTGCACGACATAGCACAGCAGTGGGGATTAGCTCTGCACGAGGAGCAAGGCACAGAGCGCACAACCTCTTCAGAGGAGGAGAATGAGCATCAGGTGGAAGCCATGTGGCTGGCACATGCATCGCCAGGTTGGCTGCACCCCACATTCATACCATAAAGCATCCCTATAATGATCAGTCCATTCTTTTCACACTCACCGCCATTGCTGGAGCTTAAGGTAGCCCTGACCGTTCACACTGCCACTTCCAATTGTGCACACAAATTCATCACGGACCGCAAACTTCTGAAAATCAATGATTTAATATAAACTGTAAACTTTACAATAACATTTAAAAAAACACCCAAGTGACTACCCTTGTGACTTTACTTGTGTGGCATCTTTCTTTTCCATGTGCCTCTACATGGTGCTAACCCTGTGGCTTCAGCACAGGCAGAGGCAGCCTTCTCACTTCCCTGCCGCGACTGCTTAGATGCCTTTGGCGGTCATCCTCTGGGTTTTGGAGCCTGTGAGGGCCCCCACCAAAGATTGCTCCTCCTGCGACTGTGCAGGGGCAGACTCGGCCATCGCTGTCTGGGGAGGTATCTGGGGCTCTGACTGAGAGTGTGGCACATGCGGAAATCCTGAAGCTGCGGTCTGTCATTCACTGCTCCAACACAGGCTGCACTGTGCCCCTCCCCCACCCCCCAACCATAGCCGACAATCTGTGCAATCACCCAAATCAGGGAAACTAATAAAAACTTTGGCTCTTCCGTAGTACGTACGTTGTTAAATTCTCCACTAAAAGTTAGATCCAAAGGGATTAGGTGTAGCTGGCGTTTTAACAGCGTACTGCCTGCTAAACAAATGTTAAGGGCCTGAAGAATTAATTTAAATTTTGTGCAGTGTGAAATTTGTCTATTTTAATTAAAATTTTTAAGAGTTTGTCCATCTTTATTTCAGGTTTGCCTTTGCCCCATGTGAGAGCCCCAATATTTGTTTTGCTCTCTCTGACATTTTTCAAAAGTTAGGGCTAGAAATTTGGTGCATTTGCTCCTCTCATTAGCGCCCGGGGCACTAACGGGGCGCAAACAACTTTTCACCTGGACGCGACAGCGCTAACAACTCCCGCTAAATTCAGCGGGAGTTTAACGGCGGCGGTGAACGATAGCGCCCCACTCCGCTGCGCAGGCGATGACGACGTCGCGTTGCGCAGCACCCCGTTTTTGCCCCACCTACAAATTTGGCCCTCGCCCCCTGAATCTGCACCAGGCGATGACAGCGACCGATTCAAGGGGCAGGAACGGAGCAGCAGGAGGCTCGCGGGGCGCTAAGTGAAGGGGAGGTGGCAGGCGGGGGAAAAAAATCGTCCGACTTGTCGCATCCCGTTGCATCTTTGAACACGGGGTCCATGCCACGATCTGGCAGCCCGAGCTGCTGGCACGGCACCCCGCGCCCCAGAATCCAGGTAGAGTCCCACAGAGTTGTGGGCTTGGGCCCTCCCCTTTAATTAGGGGAAGAGCCCATCCATGCGGCAGTGCTACATAGCCCAGTGCGTAGCGCTGCAGAATGCACCGCCCCGATATTCGGGGTTAGTGCTCTAAGAAGGAAGAGGAGCGCTTGAATTAGCACTCTACCTCCCTCTTGGGGCGCTAAAACTGAAGTTAGCGATCTTCAGCGATATTTTTCGCCCAGGTGATGTTAGGGTGCTAACTAATTTTTCCTCCTTAAAATTTTAAGAGCTTACTCATTTCCTTGTTCGCTGCCTGTGAGAATTCTGCATTTTGATTGGCTGCTTAGACAGCTTGTTGATGTCACAGCAGCTCGCATCAACCTCCGTTGATCTGAATTGAAGGTCGGAAAACCCAAACTTCTCGACACAGGGATCGCGGGATCTTTGTGTAAAGCTTATTTCGGGGCTGGCAACGAACGCCTTCGATTCGCCACTGACCAGGCCAATATTTTAGTATTTTTCACCTTTTATTGCATTTGACCATTTCCATTAACTCTTCAATGCATAACGTGGAAACATTTTGATATTTCATATTCTCTTTGATATAAATATGTTGAGGTTTGTGATGCAGCATCCACTCACTATGTAACATTTTATTCAATGATTTGTGATATATCTCGGGGTTATTTTCTGACTAGCGGTAATTGTGAAATTAGCACATGGTGTATTCTATTTGTATTGGATGAGGTCTTAATCCATGCGATCAGACTAAGGTTATAAAGAAATAATGCTTGCATTTACATAGAGTTTTATCATGCTGAAACATTGCAAAGCACTTCACACATTGAATTACCTTTTGATGTGCAATTACTGGTGTTATGTGTTAAACAAACAGAGCAGCCATTCTGCTCCTTTTAGTTTTAGGTGGTAATGGTTAGCACAAATTAAATATTGTTTTAATGTGTTTCATTAAAAAACAATGCTAACATTTGTGCATGGGTCGTGCACTACTACTGATAAGTTTTGCATCCACCTGTACACTGCAACAAGTGCACAAACCCTCTTCATATTCCATTATATTAGTGCTTCATTCTGAATGCGTACAATGGAAATGGATGTAAGTGTAACATTGAGAAGGAGGAAGTAATTACTCGCTTTCAACTCTCACAAGTCGGTACAGCCTCCATGTGATTAATGATGCCAGGACTCACAGAATTAAAATATGTGACTGGACATTCCATAAAATATACCCAGGAGAGTAAAGAGTCGGCATGCTGAAAGAATCATTCTACTTATGAATTGTGTTTGAAAGACTGACAGAGGTGAAAAAACAACACCAGAGACACAGCTGAGAAAATAAGCAGTATTTGAATGAACACACAGAAAAATATTACAGATGATTGAAACCTTAACTTGCAACGCAAGTCATGATTGATTTTCTTCTCTATTTATCCTTTGCATATAATGTTAAATTATTGAACAGAATTACGTTTGTATAACAAACACTGCACACATAAATGTAAACCATTATAGACAACATTCATTGCAGTGTACAGGTGGATGCAAAACTTATGCAATGAATGTAAAAGAAAGAAAAGCATATTAAATACAAAATGTATCTATATAATATTCATAATGCCACAGTAATTCTATTCAATAATTTAAGATTATAAGCAAAGGTTAATTGCAAATAAAATCAGTCATATTGTCACCATCACCTCCAGGTTCCCCTTCAAGTCACACACCATCCTCACTTGGAAATATATCGCCATTCCTTCACCATCGCTGGGTCAAAACCCTGGAAGTCCCTCCCTAACAGCACTGTGGGAGTATCTTCACCACATGCACTGCAGCGATTCAAGAAGGCAGCTCACCACCACCTTCTCTAGGGCAATTAGGGATGGGCAATAAATGCTGGCCTTGCCAGCGACGCCCACATCACATAAATGAATTTATAAAATGTTGATGATTTGATGGCCAAATTCTGTTTCACACTTCTATTTTCAGATTTGCAGAGTACTGGCTTCTGAGCTTTTTTAAAATTTGTTCATGGGATGTGGGCGTCACTGGCAAGGCCAGCACCTATTGCCCATCCCTAATTGCCCTTGAAAATGTGGTTGTGAGCCACTTTCTTGAACCCCTGCAGTCCTTGCGGTGAAGGTACACCCACAGTGTTGTTAGGGAGGGAGTTCCAGGATTTTGACCCAGTGACGATGAAGGAACAGCGATATACTTCCAAGTCAGGATGGTGTGTGACTTGGAGGGGAACTTGCAGGTGGTGGTGTTCCCATATGCCTGCTGCCCTTGTCCTTCTGGGTGGTAGAGGTCGCGGGTTTGGGAGGTGCTGCCGAAGAAGCCTTGGCGAGTTGCTGCACTGCATCTTGTAGATGGTACACACTGCAGCCATGGGATGCCAGTGGTGGAGGGAGTGAATGTTTAAGGTGGTAGATGGGGTGCCAATCAAGCGGGCTGCTTTATCCTGGAGCTTCTTGAGTGTTGTTGGAGTTGCACTCATCCAGGCAATTGGAGAGTATTCCATCACACTCCTTACTTGTGCCTTGTAGACAGTGGAAAGGCTTTGGGGAATCAGAAGGTGAGACACTCGCCACAGAATACCTAGCCTCTGACCTGCTCTTGTTGACAAGGTATTTATGTGGCTGGTCCAGTTAAGTTTCTGGTCAATGGTGACCCCCAGGATGTTGATAGTGGGGGATTCAGCCGGTAATGCTGTTGAATGTCAAGGGGCGGTGGTTAGACTCTCGCTTGTTGGAGGTAGTGATTGCCTGGCACTTGGCGTGAATGTTACCTGCCACTTATCAGCCCAAGCCTGAATGTCGTCCAGGTCTTGTTGCAAGCGGGCATGGGCTGCTTCATTATCTGAGGAGTTACAAATGACACTGAATACTGTGCAGTCATCAGCAAACATCCCCATTTCTGACCTTATGTTGGAGGGAAGATCATTGATGAAGCAGCTGAAGATGGTTGGGCCTAGGACACTGCCCTGAGGAACTCCTGCAGTGATGATTGACCTCCAACCACCACAACCATCTTCCTTTGTGCTAGGTACGACTCCAGCCAGTGGAGAGTTTGCCCCCGATTCCCATTGTCTTCAGTTTTACTAGGGCTCCTTGATGCCACCCTCTGTCCAATGCTGCCTTGATGTCAAGGACAGTCATTCTAACCTCACCTCTGGACCAAGGCTGTAATGAAGTCTGGAGCTGAGTGGTCCTGGCAGAACCCAAACTGGGCATCAGTGAGCAGGGTATTGGTGAGTAAGTGTCGCTTGATAACACTGTCGATGACACCTTCCATCACATTGCTGATGATTGAGAGTAGACTGATGGGGCAGTAATTGGCTGGATTAGATTTGTCCTGCTTTTTGGGGGCAGGACATACCTGGGCAGTTTTCCACATTGTCGGATAGAAGCCAGTGTTGTAGCTGTACTGGAACAGCTTGGCTAGAGGCACCGCTAGTTCTGGAGCACAAGTCTTCAGCATGACAGCCGGGATATTGTCGGGGCCCATAGCCTTTGCTGTATCCAGTGCGCTCAGCCGTTTCTTGATATCACGTGGAGTGAATCGAATTGTCTGAAGACTGGCTTGTGTGATGGTGGGGACCTCCGGAGGAGGCCGCTATGCATCATCCACTCGGCACTCCTGGCTGAAGATGAGACACCTCATCAGTGGAAAGATTTGCCAAAGGGATTGGAAGTCAACTCAGCTACGTATAAGTGAATACTGTCTCCAGAACCACCTACCGAAAGAACTTTGGAGGATCAGGGAGAATGCTGATAGGCTGGAACAATGTGAATGGAAGTTGCTGACCATTCTTTATTTCCAATCTGTAAATGTTTGTGGAACTTCACTAAATTAATTGGTTCAGTACTTGTTGCCATTTTGATATTGTTTCCGAAGCCTATATATAATTGTATGACCCTGTTATGATATCCTGCCAGGGTCAGGGAGGAACTACACTAAGCTGTCTATAATGTGGGCTAGAGGAGTTTCCAGCAGATATACAATATGAATATCACAGACAAATGTACTCAGGAAGCCCATATTTATTTATCTGCACTGACAGAATGCAGGCTAATTTCTAGGCCACAGACTTTATTAACGTAAGACTTCATCCTTTGTTATCGCACCCTAGTTGAACTCATTGTTTAAACATTTAGATACATTTAACTCCTGTATCTCCCATTACTTTCTACCTGTAAAGTCTGTAAGTTGTGCAGTAAATAACTTCAGAGACTTTAGGAGTACAAACAAAACAGGTCTTTACTATTCAGAGGTCTGGGCGATTTCTGCCCTAGTTAACGTATTCCAACCCTTATATACTGGTGTGGTCACTATCGGTATTACAGTATACATGAGCCAATAAATAGTGCCACCCTAAGTAGTGCTCTTAAAGGCGAACGGTTACATTCTATAGTTCCCTTAAAGGTAAACGGTTACATACACAACACTCCTCCCTTTCTAGCTTATTACTTACAGAATCCCGTTAAACATACAATCTTCAACTTATATAGACAGTTTGCAGATATACTCTCGATGGAGTCAACGTCATATAACTTCATGTTTAACATAACATAATAACATATATAACTTCATGTCAAAACAGATCACAGATTCAGTCTCCGTAGGAACAGTTGCAACATACTCTTAGTGGAAACAGTTTACAGGTTCAGTCTCTGTGGAGGTTTCCGGATTCTGTCCGGATAACGCCGCAGTGGTGTCGTCATTCCCAGCGGTCCAGTAGGTGTCTCTGGTAAAGTCGATTCAGCTGGAACAACAGTGTCAGGTTTATCTGATTCTAGTATTACTAGATCAGAAGTAGGTGTTCTGGGTACTTCAGTTTCAACATTACTCGGGTAAGGTGGTGAAGTCGACTGTTCATTTGTGGCGGACCCTATGATCTGGTCAACGTGGCGCCTTATTACCTTGTCCCCAATGTCCACCGTGTACATCAACGGTCCTAGCCTTTTTTTAATAGTTCCAGGCTGCCATTTCTCCGTACGGTAGTCCCGGGCCAAAACTTGTTGCCCCATCTGGAAAGATCTGGTGGCCCTTTCATTCATGCCCTGGAATTGCCGGTTCTCTACGTCCCTTCTTACGTTTGGTTTGAGCAAATCCAGCCGGCATCTTAGGCGTCTATTGTAAAACATCATTGCGGGAGTTTGATTCGTGACCGCATGTGTTGCATTTCGATAGGCCAACAAAAAGCTATCCACCTTATGCTGTAAACTTATGTCTTCATTACTCATGGCCTTTATGGCCTTCTTGAAGGTCTGGACAAATCTTTCAGCCAGTCCATTGGAGGCGGGATGGTATGGGGCTGATGTGTAATGTTTAACCCCATTGCTTTTTAGAAATTTCTTAAATTCCTCAGACACAAATTGCGGCCCATTATCGGAACAGACCTGTTCTGGCAGACCATTCCGCGCAAACATTGTCCTTAGCACCGTAATGGTTTTTTCCGTCGTGGCGGTGGTCATCTTAATTACTTCCGGCCACTTGGAGTGGGCATCTACCGCTATTAAGAACATCGAGTCCATGAAAGGCCCCGCAAAGTCGATGTGTACTCTTTGCCAGGGAGATGAGGGCCACTCCCATGGGTGCAGAGGAACCTGTGGTGGCGCGTTCTGAACCCTCTGACATCCTAGGCAATTCTTCGTTATCTCCTCTATGTCCCCATCGATGCCTGGCCACCACACAAACGCCCTAGCTAGGTTCTTCATCTTTACGCCCCCCAGGTGTCCTTCGTGCAGCTCCTTGAGTATTTTCTTTTGGAGTTTGGGTGGGATCACCACTCTAGACCCACACATCAGGGTTCCTCGACACACAGACAGTTGTGCTTTCCTCTGTGCGAATGCTTGCAGTGTTGGTTCGCACTGCGCTGGCCATCCCTCCACCGTTAAGTCATAGACTCGTGAAAGAGTCGGGTCATTCCTTGTCTCATTTTCGATCATTGAGTTCGTGATCGGCAAACACTCCACTATTGATGAGTGGAACAACTCTACTGGGTCTACTGTCCTCGCTTCTTCTACCATTGGCAATGGTAAGCGTGATAGCCCATCAGCGTTTCCATGTTGCTTGGACCGTTTGTATTCAATATCATACTGGTGTGCCCCAAGTAAGACTGACCATCTTTGTAGCCTTTGTGCTGTCATGTTGGACACGGCCTTGTTCGGGTTAAATATGGACACCAACGGCTGGTGGTCTGTCAGCAATGTGAACCTCTTACATTGCAAGTAATGGTTGAATTTCTTCACGCCCCACACAAGACTGAGGGCCTCCCTGTCTATCTGGGCGTAATTTCGCTCCGCGGGTGTCAAAGATCGGGACGCAAAAGCCACTGGCCTTTCCGAGCCATTTGGTAGCCTGTGCGAAAGTACTGCTCCAATTCCGTACGGTGAAGCATCACACGCCAGCCGAAGGGGTAATGCTGGGTTGAAATGAGCCAACACTTCTTCAGAGGTAATCAACTCCTTGCTTCTGCGAAAAGCCTTTTTGCACTCCTCACTCCACTTCCATGGTGTCTCCTTTCACAACAGCTCATTCAGTGGATGCAGCACCGTGGACAAATTTGGTAGGAACTTGTGGTAGTAATTGATTAACCCCAAGAATGATCGTAACTGTGACACGTTCCCTGGAGCGGGAGCCTTCACGACTGCTTCTATCTTCTCCGGTGATTTATGTAGTCCCTCGCGGTCAATGATATGACCGCAGTATGAGATTCGTTTTTGGAAAAACTCACACTTATTGCGGTTAACCCTAAGGCCATACTCCTTTAACCTGGTGAGTACCAGTTTCAAATTCGTGAGGTGTTCCTCTTCATCCATTCCCGTGATTAGGATATCATCCAAATAGCACTGCGTGCTTGGAATTCCTTGTAACACCTGTTCCATGGCCCTCTGCCAAATTGCTGGTGCCGAAGCCACTCCAAAGACCAGTCTGTTATAACGGTACAACCCTCTGTGGGTATTGATAGTTAGGTATTGGCGTGACTCTTCCTCAACCTCCATCTGTAAATATGCCTGAGCTAGGTCTATCTTCGTGAAGTGTTTTCCTCCAGCCAACGAAGCGAAAATATCTTCAATCCTTGGCAGCGGGTATTGTACCGACTGAAGCACCGGGTTCACTGTGATCTTGAAATCCCCGCAGATACGGACCTTCCCCGGTCCCCCTGGCTTACTACTTGGTGAGGATTTCATGATGGGTACAATGGCCGTGGCCCACTCACTGTGGTCTACTTTTGACAGAACCCCTGATCGTTCAAGTTCTTCTAGTTCTGCCTCCACTGCTGGTCGTATTGCATACGGTACCGACCTGGCCTTACAAAACTTTGGGCTTGCATGTTCTGCAATCTTGACCTTTGCTTTAATACCTCGTAGCTTTCCCAGTCCTTGCTGGAATACCTCTTTAGCTTCGTCTAATATTCTGGCCAACCGTTCAGGTTTGACGTCCTCTTTTTCGGGCTCCACCGTCATGGTGTTTAGTGCATGCCAATCCATCTTTATTTTCCGGATCCACTCCCGTCCCAGAAGTGGTGGGCCTCCCTCAGACAACACATACAGCTCCAACCGGTGGTGAACTTTATCTTTGTATTTCACCTTGACCTCTATCTTCCCGATGGGGAATACTTTTTGCCCCGTGTATGTCTTCAGTATCAGATCCGCATCCCGTAGTGGAATATGCTTGAAAAACTTTTGATAGTCATGCTTATTCATGACCGTCAACGCCGATCCGGTGTCCACTTCCATTTTTACTGGGACCTTTTCAATCGGTAGCGTTATCCAAATAGTTTGACGGTCGGCTTCATTGCTCACGTTGTGAATTCTTAGACCGTCCAGTCCTCTGCCTTTGGCGTGTGTGTCCGACTTCTGTTCCTTCAGACTTTTCCTCTTTGCGTCATGTACCTTTCTGTCCCATTTTTGTGAGGACTCCTTATTGTTGCACGTCGTTCCTGACCGGCACACTTTAGCTATGTGCCCGATCCTGCCACATCTCCAGCATTCCTGGTTTTTACCCCAGCATTGCTTTTGGTCGTGTGTTGACTTCCCACAACGATAGCATTTGGTGATATTACCTCGTTTAGGCATCTTCTCTTCTCGAGAACAACACAAGTATTTCTTTACTTATTACTTTTCTGAAATTCTTAATAATTTCCAAGATGGCGGTTTCCCGCTTCTTCCTTCTTCTTCAGCGGTTTTTCCCAAAAAATGGCGGCTTTCCCGCGCTTCTCGCTCTCCCCGCCCACTTCAATGGCGGTTTTCCCGCGCTTGGCGGCTTTCCCGCGCTTCTCGGCTCTCCCCGCCCACTTTAATGGCGGTTTTCCCCGCGCTTTTCTGTTCTCCCCGCCCACGGCAATGGCGGTTTCCCGCTTCTTCCCCTGGCGGGAGGGGTACACTTTCACCCGCGGGCGACGGCCGCTAGCTACCGGTCCCCAGCCTGTGCGTCGGCTTCAGCGCTCTCCGCTGGCTTTCAGACCCCCAGCCCGCGCGTCGGCTTCAGCGCTCTCCGCTGGTTTTCAGATCCCCAGCCCGCGCGTCGGCTTCAGCGCTCTCCGCTGGCTTTCAGATCCCCAGCCCGCGCGTCAGCTTCAGCGCTCTCCTTCCCGCGGCAGGCAACCGGCTCCGGGTACCCCCGATGACGGCGGACAGTTACAGCCTCTGAACTGGCTCTCGGCCAATTCCCGATTTCTCGGCTCTGTCTCACCCGGCCTGCTCCCGGTCTCAGCGCCTCTGGACCCGACTTTGTCTGGCTCCTTTCCCCCTCGACCGTGGTCGAGTGTACCGCCCTTATCCTCTGGTTTTACTCCTTCCTTATTTTCTTTTACTGTTCCCTTACTCACAGTCCGTGGCAGTCTTGCCTCTCTTGTCGATCGGCTCGCTCCTCACTGTGGCAGAAGGGACCGTCAGTGCCTGTTGCAGATGGAAGTTTTCAATGCCAAAATCTTCCTCTTTGCTATCGCTGCAGCCTCGAGTTTTCACCCAGCAGAACGACGAGGGCGGGTGCCTCACTTCGACGCTCCTTAGTTGCTTAGGAACTACTGTTGCCGCAGGGTACGATCGGCCTCGTCGCCATTGTAAAGTCTGTAAGTTGTGCAGTAAATAACTTCAGAGACTTTAGGAGTACAAACAAAACAGGTCTTTACTATTCAGAGGTCTGGGCGATTTCTGCCCTAGTTAACGTATTCCAACCCTTATATACTGGTGTGGTCACTATCGGTATTACAGTATACATGAGCCAATAAATAGTGCCACCCTAAGTAGTGCTCTTAAAGGCGAACGGTTACATTCTATAGTTCCCTTAAAGGTAAACGGTTACATACACAACACTACCATTGAGAGTTCCCATAGCATTTATGTCAGTCAAATTATGATTGTCTTTGCTGAAGTGTTCCCCTACTATGTGCTCATGGCATTATTGATAACTATTTATTGATGCATCAAATGATTAGTCTTCAGTTTTTGTCTTGTTTCTTCTATATGCATTTCATCCTTTTATGTTCTACATTGTTGGTACAGTGTTCTTCTTCTAAACTGTAATGTAACCTCTGATCAAATTTCAAATCAATACATTGGCCGCGATTTTGCTGACCTCAGCGGGTCCGTGGCGGGCAACGTCGGTGGCGGGTCCTGAACCTACTGCTGGCTCCAGCCCGCTGTCCGAAATGAATTTCCCTTAATAGGGCTTGTTAAGCCCGCCCGGCGCGTTTCCCGGCCAATTAGAGGAAGTGGGTCTGATGATGTCATTTGATGACGCGTCATCAGCCTGTTTCCTTAAAGGGACCATGTCCAAATTTATTTTGACATTTGTGCTGTCAGTGTTCTACAGCATTGAGGTGCTGCAAACACTGACAATCACTGCACAAAGGCACAGGGCTGCACCCAGGCTCTCCCATGACTCCCTCCATATGCAAGCAGGGAGGTCCTTTTCCCTTCCCATGGGCGGAAGAGACCTCCCCAGGAGATCAACACAGCTTGGTTGCACATTTGGAGGAGGTCACAAGCAGGGATGTGGTCAGGCGAACCTGGGTGCAGTGCCGCAAATGTTTCAATGATCTCAGTAGATCACGAAAAGTTAGTACAAAGCCACACTCAACCTCATCCTGCTGTGCCTCTCATCACATCCCCATCACTCTGCCTTCCCTACCCTGCTCCTGCACATCCTTACTCACACCAATTTACCTTGCACCTCCACCCATCCCTCTCTCACTATCTATATTATCACATCCCCATCTCACTAGCCACCCCTCACACTCACCCTCATCCTAGTGCAATCATACCAACTAATGACACACAATGCTAGGCACTTGGGTGTTTTATGCAATGTCCATGTAAAGTTTCTGTTAATGTGGTGTCAAACATTGAAACTTTTATTTTCAACACTTTGTGTTCTTCGACAGATTTGTGTGCACCTTTGGAAGTGGCTTAGTGAGTTGCAGTGAATGGTGAGGCATAAAGGTACCCCCCGCAATGGTGATGAATGTGAAAGGAATGGCTTGGGTCTTGTAGGGATGCTGAATGGTGTTGGTGTGGGGTGGCACATCATGTGGCAGCCAGGGTGTACAGTGACAAGTGAAGTAAATCTGGCCATGGTGAGGTCATACCTGGTCTCCTGGGCAGCAATTTGGTCGGGTGCTGATGCCCTCTGTGCTGTGCAGCATCAGGTGATTGCGGAGAAGGTTGGTGTTGTTGTTGGTGCTACTGGTGTGCCCGGTGATGTTGGTGTTGGAGCTGAACGTGGTGGGATTCTGAGGACCAAGGTGAGAGAGTATAAATGGCACCCATGCTGATGTAATAGATGGCAGGTGAAGTAGAGATGACAGAAGCGATCTGTCAATGGTGAGAGAGGTAATGAGATCAGACTGGATGAAGACTTGTGTAAAGACTTGCAGCATGGTGAATCTGTTGTGGAAATGCAGAGAGGAAGTGCTCGTGGCTGAGGGAAGATATCTCTGTAAGGTGAGAAATTTTACTTGACATTTGAAGCTGTCAATTCATCAGCTGATTGAATGGCTACTGACCTCCTGCCTCAGCTTCACATACGTGGTCCAGCAACAGCATGAAACCTATGGGCGGGCTGTCAAATTCAATAGGTAAGTTTAAAACCATTGTTAAGTGGCTGAAAACAAGCCACTAATCATTTAAATTGGTTCCCTCGCCGCTGCCAGTTGGGTCTGCTCAGCGCTGGCAGACCCGACATCGGGAAAGACAAGTGTGCACGATTTGACAGCAGGTTCCTGACCCACTGTCAATCAATATACATTTAACTGCAGACCCACCACTGATCCCATGCACTGAGCACCAGCAAGATTCCAGCCATTGTATTAGCTGCTGGACTGGGTGTAAAAATATGTTAGTGTGGGAACATTTGCACTGAGTGAGTCTGGTTTGTAAGTTGAAGAATACAGCAATATTGAACACTTATCGTATATTGAGATGAAATATCTTGAAAATGTGTGTACCATTTTGAAGCACTGATCATCAGCCATGAGCTGAATGAAATTCAGAACCCAAGTACTGTAATGGCATTTTGGATTAATTCACAAGTAATTGAATTTTGTCCAATTCAGACTTCAATAATTACGACAGCCCAGTCCTAACCAACCAAGCATATTCCTCTGCATGTCTGCTGTGAGTGTGCTGTTCAATTACAATTGTGTAATTATAACTGTTATATTAAAAGAACAAACATGTTCCAAGCATGTTGAGAAAACGAGTGCTTTTTATAGATTTCTTGTGGAATTTTCTTGAAACCCACACTCTCTAATCTCTCCGCAGGCTGCGTACATTCTTTTCAAAATACCAATGAAATTTCCACCCATTATGACTTATTTTTCTACCATTCTCTCACTGCATAGATAAGTAGGGTTTTCCTCTCGATACTTAATTTTAATTTTTCATTCATTGTAAGATGTGATCCTGTCATATTGACACAGGAAATATTTCTTATTGTGATATGATTTTTTGCAAAATTGTTTTAAAATTTATTATGAGATGAGAAATAGCTTTGTTTTAAATGGGGGTAAGAATGGATAAAAAAACCACAGAAATATTAGTTACAGTCATGCACCTACTTTTATATGTCATCTTAAAAAACCCTAAATATTTATAGACACAGAGAAATCAAATGTGTTTTAAAGGATGTGATTAATAAACAGAATGATGAAATTCAGGCATTTATTAAATGTCACACAAAGTGTAAGAGAAAATTCCCTAACCAAACAGAAACAGACTACAACAGTACAGCAGCTTTGTCAAACTCAAGATTAATAGCATTTAGTTTCACCTTTATCTCCATAATCATTGCAGTTTGATGTATGAAGCAGTTTAGACAGCTGACCTATAACTTACCCTGATTGTTGACTAAGTCAATCTACAATCAAGTAGATTTAGTGGAAAGGAACGATAGGGTTTTATATGACCCTCACAAATATATATTTTAAATATTTGTTCTTGGAGTGCGGGCATCGTTGGCAAAGCCACATTTATTACCTATCCCTGAGAAGGTGGTGGTGAACTTTCACCTTGAATCGCTGCAGTCCTTCTGGTGATGGTGCTCCCGTAATAGTGTTCGGCAGGGAATTCCAGGATCTTGACCCCATGTCAATTGAGGAATAACAATATATGTCCAAGTCAGGATGGTGTGTGACTTGGAGGGGAACTTGGTGCTCCCACATGATTGTTGCAGGGATGGAGGTGCTGTTGAAGTAGGCTTGGCGAGTTGCATTCTGTAGATCGTATATACTGTAGCCACAGTGTGCCGGTGATGGAGGGGTTGGATATTGAGTTCAGTGGCAGCGGCACTGACCAAACAAACTGCTCTGTCTGGATGGTTTCAAGCTTCTTGAGTGTTGCTGCAGATGCATTCTTCCTGGCGAGTGGTGGTGTTAATTTCATCAGACTCCTGACTTGAGCTCTGTAGATGGTGGAGAAGTTTTGAGACGTCAGGAGGTGAGCCACTCATCATAGCATACCCAGACTCTGTCCTGCTCTTGTAGCAACAGTGTTAATATGGCTGGTACAATCAGCTTCAGTCCTTGTCACAGTCAGTGGTGGCCCTCAGGATGTTGATGGTGGCGGACTTGGTGATGGTGGTGCCATTTAACATCAAAGGAAGATGGCCAGGCTGTCTCTTGTTTGAGGTGGTCATTACCTGTCCCTTGTGTGGTGTGAATATTACCTGCCATTTGTCTGCCCAAGTCTGAATACTATCCCGGTTTTGCTATAGGCTTGCATGGGATGCTTCATTATCAGAGGAGTTGTGAACAGAATTGAACACTTTAGAATCATCAATGAACAGCCCCACTTCTAATCTTGTGATGAAGAGAAGGTCATTGATGAAGCAGCTAAAGATGTATGGGCTGAGAATACATCCCTGAGGAAGTCTTGCAGTAATGTTTGGCCTCCGACATACACAACTATCTTCCTTTGCGTTGGTTCTGACTCCATCCACTGGAGATTTTTCCTCTTGACTCCCATTGACTTCCGTTTTGCTAAAGCTCCTTGGTGCCATAGTCTTGATGTTGAGGGCTGCTCCCCTCACCGCTCCTCGGAAATTGGACTCGTGTCCATGTCTGGATCAAGGCTGTGATGAGGTCTGGAGCTGAGACTAGATGAATGACTAATGTGAGAAATGCTAATGTCATGCTGTTACAGTTTGGGCCATTCTGATGTTACCGAATACATAATTGTGGTAATGTAGAGAGAGCTTTACCTTCCCATCTCAATGCCCTTTCTTCACCTTGACAAACATAAATAAAATAAAGTAGTTGGAAGATGCTTGTGGTTGCAGTTCTTGTTACTGCAAACTTTGGGAACATATAAAGAGCAAGTAATATTAGAAATGCTGCCACATTACAATACATCACGCTGTCCAAAACCATGCTGCAGTACAACAAGCTGCATTGCTGTCAGTTCAGCACATAGCATCAGATATGAGGCCATTGACGAAGGTGACCTCACTCCACTTTAGCTTCACACTGGTTGAAGTGTCGCATTTAATTTAGTCTTTTAAATTAAACTTTCACATTTCTAATGTTAGAAATTTCACGAGCAGTTAGAGACCAGTGGGCAGAACCCTGCTCTCCCCAAGCAGAGACTAATGTAATGCAGCAAGACCTGGTAATGTCCGTTTGCAGCACTCTCAAAATGAGTGCCAGTTTCCAACAGGTAGGAGCAGTATAAATGCACCGTGAAACACAAATAATCCTAATTATCTGATGTTACTTTCCGCGCAACAGTGATATTGTAGCAATAAGAAGAAATCAACAGGAAATATGAGCCAATTTAACATCACTGTAGAATGTTATTTAAAATCAGGAGAAAGGTCCTGCCACCAGTGTGATAACACATCCTGTGGAGCCTCAGGAACAGGTCAGACCACCCTGCTACAGCTCCACATATGCCAAATGGGCACTTGTGACAATGTCTAATTTCAAAGTAACTATTCTGAAATGTTATAAATCGAGGCAATGGTATTTCTCAGTATTTTCATTGTGAAGAACAGTACGAGTATTGTTGTGTTTTTAATTAGTTTCCATCTTAGGTGTCAGGTAGGCCTGATGGAGGCCTGGATTTTCTCTTCATGCCACCCAATTCTTCAGCAGTAATGGGGTATACGAACCCGTAATCCCCCAAAAATGGCTGGGCATATTTTAAATGAGGGGGTACTGGTGTCATACGTCCGTTTTCCATCATTACACTGCACATAAATGACGCCCACATAAAACAGGTGTTTAGTGTTGCTAGGCGTTAACTGAAAGGCAGATGTGCATTTAAATGGCTCGGCTGCTATTATAAATGATTCATGAAACCTCATATCTTAGCCAATTTGCATAATCTTTTTATTTGCTGATAACAACTACTTCACCATCTAGCTCTGTGACATCTACTATGCATCTCCCATTTTTGCTCCCACCTCCAATGGGGATGTTGGATGAGAAAGGCACTTAAAAGAAGCAGTGGTGATGGCAGAGAAGCAACAGCAGCTGGAAGAGGATGCAGAGGACAGCCCTTGTCAGTTGCAAGAGACATTCATGCCTCTCTGATATGGAAGACCTTTTCTTGTCTACCCCATCATCCCACTGCATGAACAACCTTGTCTACTTTTTCCATCTACCCACCACAAGGATGCCACCAAGCATAGACAGTTCTCTATATGCATCAACTCATGTGGATCCCATTCATATTACCTCATCAATGTTATTTCCAAACCCTGTCAAAAACAATGGCCGGAATTTTTACCTTTGAGCCGGTTTGCATGGGTGTGAGCCATGTAGCAGGTCGGGAGCCCAAAGGTGTGAACAGCGCATTCTCCACTGCGACTTTCAGTTAATGGCCCCTATTAAACTAGTCATGCGCGTTTGATGGCCCTATTAAATGGTGCGGGTCTGATGACATCATTGTTGACTCATTTCCAGTGGGGATGTTTAAAGCAGCCTTGGCCACATCACATTTGAAGGTTGATGTAGGAGTGTGGAGGGAGTATTGTAGAGGAGTATTTATGAGTTCTCAAAGACAGAGGGCTGCACCCCACTTTTCGGATGACTCACTACATATGCTGGTGGAGGGAGTCAGAGCACGCAGGGAGGTCCTCCTCCCTACTGATGGGTGGAAGAGACCTAGAGACCTCCCCAAAAGACCAAAGGGGCATGGCTTGAAATTGATGAGGAGGTCAGCAGCAGGGCTGACATCAGGAGGACATGGGTACAGTCTAGGAAGAGATTCAATGATCTGATATGGTCAGGAAAAGTGAGTGCAAAGCCACACTCACCTTCATCCTGCTGTGCCTGTCACCACATCCCCTTCACTCTGCCTTCCCAAGCCTACTCCTGCACATCATTACTCACACCAACCTACCTTGCACGTCCACCCATCCCTCTCTATGTACCTACTCACATCTCCATTTGACTCACCACCCCTGACACTCACCCTCATTCTAATGTAATCATACCAAGTAACACCATAGAAGGAGGCCATTCAACATTAGCACCCCACTCCCTAATAGTCACCCTCTACAGATGTAACCCACACATCCCTTACACTCATTCCATCACTCCCACTCAAATTTCTCTTCTTTCCCTCCTTGCAGGAGAAAAGAGCCCACAATAACAGGGAGAGTGTAAGGCGTGCGGAAATCACCCCTCGCCCCAGCCAACAGTTCCCAAAGTTCAGACCCGTCGAACAGACAACACAAAACCCAATGAATCTATGAAACTTCTTTTACCTAAAAATCAGCAAGATATTACAAGTAAGCATCCGACAGTTATGTAGAGTATAATAATTATACTTCAGCATACACAGAGCTATCCCATTACTTTAAGCTCAAGCAAAACACCACATACATACTAACACCAGTGAGTGGTCAGTCCGGCAGTGACTAGATGTATGATTTCTGGCAACTGACCGGGTCGCCCAGCTGCAGCCCTGAGTATCTTGAAACAGCACCTCTTATACCCTAAAACTTGTCAACCCTCCCACTGCATATGTGTCCCAAATTATGTTAGTAATGGTCAGCAGTTGTTTCTCAAATCCCCTTCTCACTAGTCCATTAAGCATCCGTGGGCCTTCAAGGCCGGTTACATTCCAAAGTCTGAAGATGGTTCCACAGTTCAATAGTCTGTTCCCATAAAACTCTCAAAGTCTGTTTTCCTTATCTGATAAAAGGCAGCTGGCAGCGTTTCACATCTTACAACCGCAGCAGAAAGTTTCTGTTCCTGTCCAAGGTCTTCTTTATCTGTGAACAGTTTTCATACAAGTTCCCACAGGAACCTCTCAGCTTCTCAAAGCATGCTAGTATATTAAAGTTGGTCAACTTTTTAAGTTTGGTCAAGTTACAGCAAAAGTTACAGCAAATTGTGTGTTCTTACAAGAGGGAGAGAACCGAAGGTGGCCCTCCAGTCTTCAGTACTTTGACTGCAGCAGAGGAGGTGGTCCTGGAGGTGTCGAGAGTTGCAGAGCTGCTGGTGGTGGAAGACAGAGCAATGGGGACCTCTCGGCAGCCTGGTGACAGAACTACATCTCATACAACCACATGGCATACAGTTGTCACTCATGTGGTGACTGATGTCAGCAGCAAATGAATGTTTATCATCTGCATAATGGTATCATTACCCATTACCCATTCTTAATATAACATTTCTAAATAATCTTTTTACTCTCTCACAGGTCCATCAAGAGCCACCCCCCGCCACCTCCCCCCCCCCCACCGTCCAGACAGAGGAGGAAGACAACTCTTCAGAGGAACCTCCAGCCTCTGAGGGTGCAGCGTCAGCAGACCCAAGCGCACCCAGCACCAGCACAGATACGCACACCTCGGTGGGTCCTGTGCAACGTAAAGTAGTGTTGTCACCTGGTGTCTCACAATTCAATAGTGAGCAACTGCAGATGGTGTTGACAGAGACAGCAGAGGAGACTCTTTGCTGGAGGGCGCAGGACGCTCCAAGCTTTGCTCAGCTGCATGCAGACGCTGAGCCTCGGGGGCCATCGAGGGAGAGGGTGATCCTGGAGGGGCAGCAACAATTACACGAGGCTCTGGCAGGTTTTGCAACTGCGATGTCTGAAAATGTGCAGAGAATGGAGGAGTCCATCTCCAATATGAGCAACACCATGTCGCAGGCAGTGGCGTCAACGTGCTCTTCCATGGAAAGGATGGCCACCTGCATGGAGCAGCTAATGCACCACTCACATGAGCACATGCTAGCTGTGTACAACAGATGGCAGATGCTCATAGACCTCCTCTCGAGGAGGGATCTAAATGTAGACTTGGGTCCTCATGGCCTCACTGATGTGCAGTAAGGTGTTCTCCAGCTCCTTGCTGGCAGGGAAGTGCGGGTGGCCCATGAGAGAGAAGATGGTGAGAGGAGACATGGAAGTGGGGGCTCCTCTCAAAGCGCTCCCACTTCTCCCTCATTGCCTCCCCCTCAGTCAGAGCCCCACATGCTTCCTTGGATTGCGATGGCCGAGTCTGCCCCTACACAGAGTCGCAGGAGGAGCAGTCTTTGGTGGGGCCCTCATAGGCTCGAAAACCCAGAGGATGTCTGCCAAAAGTGTCTAAGCAGTCGCAGGAAGGAAGTGAGCAGCCTGCCTCTACCTCTGCTGAAGCCACATAAGTTGCACCTTGTAGAAGCACGCATAAAAGAAAAAAGCCACAATCCTAAATGCACAAGGGTAAGCACATGGGTGTATGAAGTGTTATTCTTAAGTTTCCATTACTGTTATCACACCTATGAATGTATTTATTTTCACCGCTCATGCCTATTTTTGTTTGCTACCTTAGAAGTGGCTTTCTGAGTTGAAGTGAATGGTGAGACATTACGTAACCTCCAGCAATGGGGGTCAGTGTGAAAGGAATGGCTTGGTCATTGTAGGGATGCTTTATGGTGTTGTTGGGGCTGGGGGAGAGGGAACGTGGCACAGCACATGGCAGCCATATTGGTGAATTGCAGGAAGTTAAGTAAATGTGGCCCACGATGAGGCCATCCCTGGCTTCCTGGGCAGTAATGTGCTCTGCTGCTGGTGCCATCTGGACCTCAGGTTCCTCCTGCTCCTCCTCCTCCGCATCTTCCACCTGTTGCTCCTCCTCCTCCTCTGAAGAGGCTCTGGGATGTGTGCCTTGCTCCTCATCCAACTCTAATCATCGCTGCTACGCTATGTTGTGCAGCACGCAGCATACAACGATGATTCTGGAGATCCTGGCTGGTGCGTATTGCATCTTGACTGAACAGTAATGAATAGAGGAGACGGAATGTACCTTTTACTATTTATTAAGTAAATGGGTGGACATTACAGCACATTGTCTGCAAGGCAGAACCCAAAAGTGAAAGTGAAAGACAAAGTAAAACCGAGCCCCCCAGCACCCCCTTCAGGTAACACCCGGAAACTGGGACAAACTTAATTGAAGCAAAACTCAAAACACAACACTCCTTTCCCCCAGATAAAACCCCTTAGTCCTCCAGGCGTCTGGGACGGAATCTAACCCGACTTGAGCGCCGCTGGACAGGCATAGTCGGGGTGCCACTGCTAGCCACAGGAAAACCTTCCTCCGTGGCTGATGACTCCGTGACACCTTCTGTCGATGTGGCTTCCATCGTTGTTGCAGGAAGCAGGCCGTCACTGCCTGGCAGAGGTGGTGGAGACAATGGCCCAGCCTGTGACGTCTCTATTACTCTCACCGGAGTACGACCCCGTAGCTGGTCTACATGGCATCTGTGTAGC
Organism: Somniosus microcephalus; assembly: GCF_052327205.1. Taxonomy (NCBI): domain Eukaryota; kingdom Metazoa; phylum Chordata; class Chondrichthyes; order Squaliformes; family Somniosidae; genus Somniosus; species Somniosus microcephalus. The sequence continues at coordinate 100,015,437 of NC_140992.1, read as the reverse complement.
TGGCCATCAGGTGTACGGACGCTGTATGACAGGGGACCCGTGGCCTGCTCCACCACAGCAGGCATCCATTTGTCTCCTCCTGCATAGCAACGGGCAAACACAGTCTCTGACGGCTCAAACTGCCTGGCGGTGCCCTGGTGCTTCTTAGCCAGCTCTTCTTGCTTTGTGTGCATCTCATCCCTGTAGTCCGGGTGTAGCCGGTCCAGTGCAGTCGCCAGCCGGCGACCCATCAGCATCTCGGCAGGACTCTTCCCCGTTGCTGAGTTTGGTGTGGTATGCTGTGATAACAGGAACCTGGCCAATCTGGTTTGCCAGTCCCCCACCGATATCCTCACCAGTGCCTCTTTTGTGGTTTGCACCATCCTCTCTGCCTGCCCGTTAGAGGAGGGGTGATAGGGCGCTGTGGTCACGTGGCGGATCCAATTTCTGCCTGCAAAAGCCTTGAACTCCGCTGACGTGAAGGCTGCTCCATTGTCCGAACCCAGCACGTCGGGGACCCCATGTGTGGCAAACAGCAAACGCAACGTGTTGATCACTGCACTGGATGTCATGGAGCTCATGATAGCCACCTCCAGCCATTTTGAATGAGAATCCACCACGATCAAAAAGACCTTCCCCTAAAATGGCCCTGCAAAGTCAATGTGGAGTCTTGACCATTTACGAGTGGTCCACTCCCAGGGGTGAAGGGGAGCCTTGGATGGGCTATGGCGAGTCAGCTGACATGTCTCACAGCTCTTTACCACCTCCTCCACGTCTCGGTCCAACCCCGGCCACCAGACGTAGCTGCTCGCCAACGCCTTCATGTGCACAATCCCAGGGTGTGAGTCATGCAGCATTTTCAGCACCTCCTCTCTTGCGGCGGCAGGAACCACCACACGGCTTCCCCAGAGCACGCAGTTCTTGTGTGCAGACATTTCATGGCGCCTCTGAACGAAGGGCTTGAAATGCTCCTCCTGGACCTCGGAGGGCCAGCCATGCAGCAGCCAGCGTAGCACCCATGATAAGACTGGATCTTTCTGTGTGAGGTTGCCAATCCACTGGGCATGGAGTGGGGCCTCCGGAACCTCCTCCAGTAGCAGCACCTCCAGGGGTGGTGGCGTCTCAGCCATCGGCCGGTTCAAAGGCAAGCGACTCAGAGCATCAGCATTAGCCAGCATCTTCCCAGGCCTGTAGCAAAGTTCATAACTGTAGGCCCCCAACATCAGACTCCACCGAAGCATATGCGGTGATATGATCTGGGGCATGGGCTTGGAGTGATGCAGGAGCCCCAAGAGTGGCTTGTGGTCTGTGTAGATGACGAACTGTCTCCCTAACAGGTACTGGCTGAACTTCTTTACCCCAAATATGATGGCTAGGGCCTCCTTATCAATCTGGGCGTAATTACGTTCTGTTGTTGAGAGTGTTCTTGAGGCAAAACTGATAGGCGCTTCCCGGCCATCTGGCTCTATGTGACCCAACAGAGCTCCCAGCCCGTATGGTGAGGCTTCACACACCAACACCAATGGCTTGTTTTCATCATAGTGCGCCAGAACCTTATCTGCTTGTAGCAGTTCCTTTGCCTGTCTGTAGGCTGTTTCATGAGCTGAGGTCCAGTTCCACACTATTGCTTGGTCTAACAGCCTGTGCAGTGGCTCTAAGATTGTGGCTTTGCCCTTGAGAAAACAACTGTAGAAGTTTAACAGTCCGAGGAATGCCTGCCGTTCGGTCTTGTTCTTGGGGGTGGGAGCGCTCCTGATAGCCTCCACTGTAAAGTCTGTGTGTTATATGGCGAATTAATACACAGACTACAAGAGTAACTTTAACAGGACTTTACTATTCGAAGGTCAGGGCGAATCTGCCCAATAAATCCTTACACAGCACTTATATACCTGTGTGGTCACCACCGGTATTACAGTATACAGTAGCCAAGATAAAGTAGTGCAACCCTTAAAATAGTTCTCTTAAAGGTGGAACGTTACATACACTACAATCCGCCCTTTTTAGGTTAACAGTATATATATATTCCCATTAATATAACATCATAACATATATACATGCAGCACGGTGGCATAGTGGTTAGCACTGTTGCCTCACAGCGCCAGGGACCCGGGTTCGAATCCGGCCTCGGGTGACTGTCTGTGTGGAGTTTGCACATTCTCCCCGTGTTTGCGTGGGTTTCCTCCGGGTGCTCCGGTTTCCTCCCACAGTCCAAAGATGTGCGGGTTAGGTTGATTGGCTATGATAAATTGACCCTTAGTGTTAGGGGGATTAAATACGTGGGGTTACGGGGATAGGGTGGGATATGTGTTGGTGTCGGGGTTACGGGGATCGGGTGGGATATGTGTCGGTGCAGGCTCGATGGGCCGAAATGGCCTCTATCTGCACTGTGGGGTTTCTGTGATTTCTGTGATATACAACTTTATGTAAAACAGTTCACAGATTCAGCCTCTCTGGAGGCTTCCTGACTCTGTCCGGATAACGCCTCGGTGGTGTAGTAGTTTTCGGTGGTGTAGTAGGTTCTTCTGGCAAGGTCGATTCTGCTTGAAGGACAGTGTCAGGTTCATCTGATTCCAGTATTACCGGATCGGAGGTAAATGCTCTGGGTATCTCTGCTTCAACATTAGGCGTATAGAGTTGTGGAGTAGGTTGGCCCTTTGTGGATGACTCTATGATCTGGTCAACATGGCGCCTTATTATGCTTTCACCAATGTCCACGGTATACATCAGCGGTCCTAGCCTTTTTCCAATAGTTCCAGGCTGCCATTTCTCGGTACGGTAGTCCCGGGCCAAAACTTGTTGACCTATCTGGAAGGTTCTAGTTGGCCTTTCATTCATGCCTTGAAATTGCCGGTTCTCTACATCCCTTCTGACGTTTGGCTTAATCAAATCCAGCCGGCATCTTAGTCTTCTATTGAAAAACATCATGGCGGGAGTTTGGTTTGTGACCGCATGTGTTTCATTCCTGTACGCCAACAAGAAGTTATCTACCTTATGTTGTAGATTTATGTCTTCATTACCCATGGCCTTTATGGCCTTCTTGAAGGTCTGGACAAACCTTTCAGCTAATCCATTGGTGGCGGGATGGTATGGGGCGGACGTGTAGTGCTTAACCCCATTGCTTTTTAAGAACTTCCTGAATTCTTCGGACACAAATTGCGGTCCATTATCAGAACAGATCTGTTCCGGCAGCCCATTCCTGGCAAATATGGTCCTTAATACTGTGATGGTTTTTTCCGTGGTGGTGGAGGACATCTTTATTACCTCCGGCCACTTGGAGTGTGCATCCACCGCGATTAAAAACATTGAGTCCATAAATGGACCAGCAAAGTCGATATGTACCCTTTGCCATGGAGATGAGGGCCACTCCCATGGATGCAGAGGAGCTTGTGGTGGGGCGTTTTGGACCTTCTGGCATCCTAGACAGCTCTTGGTTATTTCTTCGATGTCTCCATCAATACCTGGCCACCACACAAACGCTCTTGCTAGGTTCTTCATTTTCACTCCACCCAGATGCCCTTCGTGAAGCTCCTTTAGCACTTTATGCTGGAGTTTGGGTGGAATCACCACTCTAGATCCACACATCAAGGTTCCTCGGCACACTGACAGCTGTTCTCTTCTTTGCAAAAATGCTGGCAACATTGGTTCGCCATGTGCTGGCCATCCCTCCACCGTTAAATCGTAGACTCGTGAGAGAGTCGGGTCATTTCTTCTTTCCTTTTCGATCATAGAATTTGTTACTGGTAGACATTCCACTATGGTTGAGTGGAACATCTCCACTGGGTCCACTGTAGTCGCCTCTTCTACCACTGGCAACGGTAGGCGTGATAACCCATCAGCATTTCCATGCTGTTTGGACCTTTTGTATTCGATGTCATATTGGTGTGCCCCTAGTAAAACGGACCACCTCTGTAGCCTTTGCGCTGTCATCGTGGAAACGGCCTTGTTAGGGTTGAATATGGATACCAATGGCTGGTGGTCTGTCAGCAATGTAAACTTCTTGCCCTGCAGGTAATGATTGAATTTCTTTACTCCCCACACAAGGCTGAGAGCCTCCCTATCTATCTGAGCATAATTGCGCTCAGCGGAGGTCAATGATCGGGATGCAAATGCGACTGGCCTTTCCGAGCCATTTGGCAACTTGTGTGAGAGTACTGCTCCAATACCATAAGGGGAAGCATCACAAGCTAGACGAAGAGGTAGCGTTGGATTGAAGTGAGCCAACACTTCCTCAGAGGTGATCAATGCCTTGCTTTTGCGAAAGGCCTTCTTACAGTCCTCGCTCCACTTCCATGGTACTTCTTTCCGCAACAGAGCATTCAGCGGGTGCAGCACCGTGGATAGATTTGGCAGAAACTTATGGTAATAGTTAATCAACCCCAGAAACGACCTCAACTGTGATACATTTTCCGGAGCGGGGGCCTTCACGACAGCTTCGATCTTTTCAGGTGACTTGTGCAGCCCCTCTTGGTCAATGACATGACCACAGTACGAGATCCATTTCTGGAAGAACTCACATTTCTGGCGGTTAGCTCGAAGGCCATATTCCTTCAACCTGGTGAGCACCAGTTTCAAATTTGTGAGGTGTTCCTCCTCGTCCTCTCCCGTAATCAGGATATCGTCCAAGTAACACTGAGTGCTTGGAATACCCTGTAAGACCTGCTCCATGGCCCTCTGCCAAATTGCTGGAGCCGAAGCCACTCCAAAAAACAGTCTATTATATCGATACAAGCCTCTGTGCGTGTTGATTGTGAGATACTGGCGTGACTCATCCTCGACTTCCATCTGTAAGTATGCTTGCGCCAGGTCTATCTTGGTGAAGTGTTTCCCGCCAGACAATGAAGCAAAGATATCCTCAATCCGCGGAAGCGGGTATTGTACCGTGTGAAGCACCGGATTAACTGTGATCTTGAAGTCTCCGCAGATGGGGACCTTTCCCGGTCCCCCGGCTTGTTACTCGACGAAGGCTTCATGATGGGAACAATGGGCGTGGCCCACTCACTCCAGTCCACCTTAGACAGTACCCCTGAACGTTCAAGCTCTTCCAGTTCTGCCTCCACAGCAGGTCGTATCGCGTAAGGTACCGATCTGGCTTTGAAAAATTTTGGGCTTGCATGTTCTGCAATCTTGATTTTTGCCTTAATTCCTCTCAGTATTCCCAGTCCCTGCTGGAATACCTCTTTAGCCTCGTCCAATATTCTGGACAATCGTTCAGGTTTGACATCTTTCTTTCCGGAATCTACCGTCATTGTGTTTAGGGAGTGCCAGTCTATCTTTATTTTCCTGATCCACTCCCGCCCCAGAAGTGGTGGACCTCCCTCGGGTAGTACATATATGTCCATTCCTTGGTGTTCTTTGCCCTTGTGTCTCACCTTGACTTTTATCTTTCCGGTGGGGTATACTTTATGCCCCGTGTATGTCTGCAATACTATCTCCGTATCCCGTAGGGGAATATGTCTGAATAACTTTTTGTAATCTTGCTTATTCATGACCGTCAACGCCGATCCGGTGTCCACTTCCATCTTCACTTGGATTTTTGCAGTCTGTAGTGTGACCCAGATAGTTTGTCGGTCAGTTTCCTTACTCACATTGTGAATCCTCAGACAACCCAGTTCCTTGCTGTTGGAGTCTGAATCCGAATTCTGTTCATCTGAACTCTTCACAGTCACCTTATGTACCTTTCTGTACTTCTTCTGCGGTGACTTATTGTTGCTGGTCTTCTTTCCTGACCGGCATACTTTAGCTATGTGACCAAGCTTGCCACATTTTCTACATTCCTGGTTTTTAAACCAGCATTGGTTCTGGTCGTGTGTTGTCTTCCCACAACGATAACATTTTGTTGTACCCGAAGTCATTTGATCCACGCTGAGTACCACTGTCTTCAGCTGCATTTCCGCCATGCCTCTCGCTGCGGCTTCGTGCGATGCTGCAATAAGGACAGCCTTATCAAGTGTAAGATCGTGCTCTTCGAGCAGTCGCTTTTGTGTTTCTTCCTTCGACATTCCACACACGAACTTGTCTCTCAGTGCCTCTGTCAGATTTTCCCCAAACTGACAGTATTTTGCTAGCCTATGCAGTTCAACCAAGTACTCCGCGTTGCTTTCCTCTTTTAGTTGCGTTCTCACGTAAAATTTAGATCGTTCCGCTAACATCAGCAGTGTGGGGTTCAAATGATCCTTCAGGACAGCAACAATATTAGCGAAAGACTGATCCGTCGGTTTAGCTGGTGATAGAAGATGCTTCAATAGCCCGTATGTCTTCGCACCCATTGAGTTTAGTAAGGTTAGAGCTTTATCATAATTTGCTATCTTATTGACCTTACAATATATCTCGATGCGTTCTACATACGTGGCCCAATCTTCCACATTGGACTCGAAATCGTTGATGTTACCACGCTTAGGCATCTTCACAATCTTTCTGAGAACAACAACGAAATTTTTCTTTACTTTTTAACTTTTTTTTTCAAAAATGGCGGTTTCCCACGCTTTTCTTCTTCCCCGCAAACGAGGATGGCGGTTTCCCGCGCTTGTCTTCCTCTGGCGGGGGGTAAGCTTTGCCCTCGGGCGACGACCGCTGGATTTCGGGTTTCGGAGCCTGCGCGCCGGCTTCAGTTTTATTCTGAAGCTCTCCCGCTCGCTCGGGTTTTGTCTCTCCCTCAGCGGCTTTCAATCGTGCCTCCCCAGCCCTCTCACAGTCCGGTCCTTTCCTCCCCGGCTGCGGCTGAGTTCTCCGCGGTTTTATTTATTTATTTCTTCCCGCGCCTTACGATCCCGGTCGCAGCGCCTCGCGGCCTCGGTAGCCGCCCGGCCTTTTTCGCCGGTCGCGGTCGAGCTGTCTCCCGATGCTGTTGCGTCTCCCAGCCCGCTTGTAGCCCGGTCACTCACACCGGCTGCGTTCCCGCTTGTAGCCCGGTCTCTCACACCGGCTGCGTTCCCGCTTGTACCGCGGCTTCCGTGCCCTACGCTGCCCCAGTCTCAGCGTCTCTGGCCCCGACTTCTGTCTGGCTCCTTTCCCCCCGACCGTGGTCGAGTTCACCGCCCTTATCCTCCGTTTCTTTTTATTTCCCCCCTACTCACAGTCAACGTGGCCGACTTGCTTCTCGTGGCTGATCGGCTCACTCACCACCGTGACAGAAGGGACGATCACTGCCTGTTGCTGACGGAAGGCTTCGTGTCTGAATTCTTCCTTCTTCCTTGCTCTGCAGACTCGAGTCTTCTCTCAGCAGAACGACGAGGGCGGATGCCTCTTCTCAACGCTCATTAACTGCTTCGGATGTATCGCTGCCGCAGGGTAAGATCGAACTCGTCGCCACTGTAAAGTCTGTGTGTTATATGGTGAATTAATACACAGACTACAAGAGTAACTTTAACAGGACTTTACTATTCGAAGGTCAGGGCGAATCTGCCCAATAAATCCTTACACAGCACTTATATACCGGTGTGGTCGCCACCGGTATTACAGTATATAGTAGCCAAGATAAAGTAGTGCAACCCTTAAAATAGTTCTCTTAAAGGTGGAACGTTACATACACTACATCCACCTTCTCCGTAGTCGGATGCACACCGTCTTTGTCCACTCGGAATCCCAAGAACTCCACCCCATTGGCAGCGAACACACATTTCTCCTTCTGAAGGCGTAGTCCTACCTCAGCCAGCCGGCGTAGTACTTCCTGCAGCCACTCATCATGGGCTTCCTGTGTCTTGCCTGTAATCCAAGTAAGGCTGAACTCCTGGAACACCAGCCAACAGGGTGTCCATGAACCTCTGAAAGATTGCCACAGCCATAGACACCCCAAACTGCAGCCTTGTGGCTCGAAAAAGTCCTCTGTGGGTGTTGATTGCCAACAGCTCGGCTGACTCTTCATCCAGGACCAGTTGCTGGTATGCTTGCTTGAGATCCAGCTTGGTGAACAGAGTGCCTCCAGCCAGTGTTGAAAACAACTCTGTAACTGTTGGTAAGGGATACACATCTGGTAACACAGCAGTATTAACCCTACATCTGTAATCTCCACAGATTCGCAGGCCCCCATCCTTCTTTGCAATGGGCACGATAGGGGTGGCCCAACGGGAGTTCTTCACTGACAAGAGAACCCCTTGGTTCACCAGCTTATCCAGGGCCTCATCCACCTTCTTGCGCAACGCGAAAGGCACTGGTCGCGCCTTGAAGAACTTAGGCGCTATGGTGTATGTAACCGTTCCACCTTTAAGAGAACTATTTTAAGAGATGCACTACTTTATCTTGGCTGCTGTATACTGTAATACCGGTGGTGACCACACAGGTATATAAGTGCTGTGTAATGATTTATTGGGCAGTTCAGCTTGACCTCCGACTAGTAAAGACCTGTTGAATTTATTCTTCTGGTCTGTGTGCAGTGATTCTTATTAACAATAACTAGAACACACAGACTTAACAGTGGCGACGATGACGATCTTACCCTGCGGCAGAGATATATCCAAGGCAGTTTAACGGGCGTCGAGAAGAGGCATCCGCCCTCATCATCCTGCTGAGAAAAGACTCGGGTCTGAAGAGCAAGGAAGAATCCTGACACGAAGCCTTCCATCAGCAACAGGCAGTGATCATCCCTTCTACCACGGTGGTGGGTAAGCCGATCAGCGACGAGCAGCAAGTCGGCCACGTTGGCTGTGAAGTAGGGGAGGGAAAAATGGAGGATATAAGGGCGGAGAACTCGATCATGGCCGGGGAAAAGAGCCGGACAGAAGTCGGGGCCAGAGGCGCTGAGACTGGGGCAGCGTAAGGCACGGGAGCCGCGGTGAATGCAAACGCAGCCGGTGTAAAAGACCGGGCTGCAAGCGGGCTGTGGGAGACGCAACAGCATCGAGAGAGAGCTCGACCGCGACCGGGGAAAAAGGCCGGGCAGCTACCGAGGCCGCGAGGCGCGGGATAAAATTTTTAAAAAACCGCGGAGAACTCAGCCGCAGCCGGGGGAAAGGACCGGACTGCAAGAGGGGCTGGGAGGCACGATTTGAGAACCACTGGGGAGGGCGAACGCAGCAATACAGCAATCACCATTACAGCCAGCGGGGGAGAAAGGCAAACGCGGGAAGCCGCCATTTTCGTAGGCGGGGGAAGAAGACAAGCATGGGAAACCGCCATTTTGAAAAAAAATAAAAATAAAATATAAAAGAAAAATTTCTTTTTGTTTCTCAAGAAGATTGCGAGGATGCCTAAGCGTGGTAACATCAACGATTTCGATCCCGATGTTGAAGATTGGGCCACGTATGTAGAACTCATAGAGATTTATTGTAAGGCAAATAAAATATCAGATGAAGATAAAGCACTAACCTTACTAAACTCAATGGGTGCGAATACATACGGGCTATTGAAGCATCTTCTATCACCAGCTAAACCGACGGATCAGGCTTTCGCTAATATTGTTGCTGTCCTGAGAAATCATTTGAACCCCACACCACTGATGTTAGCGGAACGATTTAAATTTTATGCAAGAACGCAACTGAAAGAGGAAAGCAACGCGGAGTATTTAATTGAACTGCGTAAGCTAGCGAAATACTGTCAGTTTGGGGAAAGACTGACAGAGGCACTGAGAGACAAATTCGTGTGTGGATTGTCGAAAGAAGGAACACAAAAGCGGCTGCTTGAAGAGAATGATCTTACACTTGATAAGGCTGTCACTATTGCAGCATCGCACGAAGCCACAGCGAGAGGCACTGCGGAAATGCAGCTGAAGGCAGCGGTACTCAGCGTAGATCAAATGGCATTGGGTACAGCGAAATGTTATCGTTGTGGAAAGACAACACACGATCAGAACCAATGCTAGTTTAAAAATCAGGAATGTAGAAAATGTGGCAAGCTTGGTCACATAGCTAAAGTATGCCGGTCAGGAAAGAAGACCAGCAACAAAAAGTCACCGCAGGAAAAGTGCAGAAAGGTACATAAGGTGGCTGAGAAGAGTTCGGATGAACAGAATTCGGATTCAGACTCCAACAGCAAGGAACTGGGTAGTCTGAGAATTCACAATGTGAGTAAGGAAGCTGACCTACAAACTATCTGGGTCACACTTCAGATAGCAGGAGTCCAAGTGAAGATGGAATTGGACACCGGATCGGCGTCGACGGTCATGAATAAGCAAGATTACAAAAGGTTATTCACACATATTCCCCTACGGGATACGGAGATAGTATTGCAGACATACACGGGGCAAAGAGTATACCCCATCGGAAAGATAAAAGTCAAGGTGGTACACAAGGGCAAAGAACACCAAGGAATGGACTTATATGTACTACCTGAGGGAGGTCCACCACTTCTGGGACGGGAGTGGATCAGGAAAATAAATATGGACTGGCACTCCCTAAAAGCAATAACGGTAGATTCCGGAAAAAAAGATGTCAAACCTGAACGATTGTCCAGAATATTGGATGAGGCTAAAGAGGTGTTCCAACAGGGATTGGGAACACTGAGAGGAATTACGGCAAAAATCAAGATTGCAGAACATGCAAACCCAAAATTTTTCAAAGCCAGACCGGTACCTTATGCGATACGACCTGCTGTGGAAGCTGAGCTGGAAGGGCTAGAACATTCAGGAGTACTGTCTAAGGTGGACTGGAGTGAGTGGGCCACGCCCATTGTTCCCGTCATGAAGCGTTCATCGAGTAACAAGCCAGGGGAACCGGGGAAGGTCTGCATCTGTGGAGACTTCAAGATCACGGTAAATCCGGTGCTTCACACGGTGCAATATCCGCTTCCGCGGATTGAGGATATCTTTGCTTCCTTGTCTGGTGGGAAACACTTCACCAAGATAGACCTGGCGCAAGCGTACTTACAGATGGAAGTTGAGGAAGAGTCGCGCCAGTATCTCACAATCAACACGCACAGAGGCTTGTATCGATATAATAGACTGGTTTTTGGATTGGCTTCGGCTCCAGCAATTTGGCAGAGGGCCATGGAGCAGGTATTACAGGGAATTCCAAGCACTCAATGTTACTTGGACGATATCCTGATTACAGGAGATGACGATGAGGAACACCTTGCAAATTTGAAACTGGTGCTCACCAGATTGAAGGAATGTGGACTTCGAGTTAATCGCCAGAAATGTGAATTCTTTCAGAAACGGATCTCGTACTGTGGTCATGTCATTGACCAGGAGGGGCTGCACAAGTCACCTGACAAGATCGAAGCTGTTGTGAAGGCTCCCGCTCCGGAAAATGTATCCCAGTTGAGGTCATTCCTAGGGTTGATTAACTATTACCATAAGTTTCTGCCAAATCTATCCACGGTGCTGCACCTGCTGAACGCTCTTTTGCAGAAAGAAGTACCATGGAAGTGGAGCGAGGACTGTAAGAAGGCCTTTCGCAAAAGCAAGGCATTGATCACCTCAGAGGAAGTGTTGGCTCACTTCAACCCAACGCTACCTATTCGTTTAGCTTGTGATGCTTCTCCTTATGGTATTGGAGCAGGACTCTCACACAAGTTGCCAAATGGCTTGGAAAGGCCAGTCGCATTTGCATCCAGATCATTGACCTCCGCTGAGCGCAACTATGCTCAGATAGATAGGGAGGCTCTCAGCCTTGTGTGGGGAGTAAAGAAGTTTAATCATTACCTGCAGGGCCAGAAGTTTACACTGCTGACAGACCACCAGCCGTTGGTATCCATTTTTAACCCTAAGAAGGGTGTTTCGGTGATGACAGCACAGAGGCTCCAGAGATGGTCCCTTTTCCCAGGGGCACATCAATATCAGATAGAATTCAAAGGTACAAAGCAGCATGGTAATGCTGATGGGCTGTCGCGCCTGCCACTACCTACTGAGGAGGAGGCACCGACGGTTGACCCGGTGGAGTTATTTCACTCGACCATCATCGAATGTTTACCTGTCACCAATGCAAATATTGAAAGGGAGACTAGGAATGACCCGACACTGTCCCAGGTCTACGAATTGACAGTAAAGGGATGGCCAGCCCATGGTGATCCACTGTTACCGGCATTCTCAGCAAGACGAGAACAGCTGTCCATCTGTCAGGGAACATTGATGTATGGAACAAGGGTGATTATCCCTCCTAAGTTAAGAGAGAGAGTTCTAAAAGAACTACATGAAGGTCATCTGGGGGGAGTCAAGATGAAAAGCCTTGCTAGGGCTTATGTGTGGTGGCCGGGTATCGACCAACAGATAGAGGATCTGACGAAAAGCTGCTCAGGGTGCCAAAAAGTCCAAAATGCACCTCCAATTGCAACGCTGCATCCATGGGAATGGCCTTCAACTCCATGGCAACGTGTACATATTGACTTTGCTGGTCCATTCATGGATTCCGTGTTTTTAATTGCGGTGGACGCACATTCTAAATGGCCAGAAGTGATTAAAATGACTACCACTACCTCGGAGAAGACGATCGCGGTGCTAAGAACGATATTTGCAAGAAATGGATTGCCAGAGCAAATATGTTCAGACAACGGACCACAGTTCGTGTCAGAGGAATTCCAGAAATTCCTGAAGAAGAATGGGGTGAAACATTATACCTCTGCCCCATATCATCCAGCTACGAATGGGCTGGCCGAGAGGTTTGTACAGATGTTCAAAAAGACAATAAAGGCCATGAGCGAAGATCAGATTCCACTGCAACACAAGGTGGACAATTTCCTACTGGCATATCGAAACGCCACCCATGCAACAACAAACCAAAGTCCTGCCATGATGTTCCATAACAGGAGGTTGCGGCCCAGGTTGGACTTGTTAAAACCAAATGTGCGGAGGGAAGTCGAAAACAAACAATTCCAGCATATCAATAACAAGCCCACTCGGAGTTTTGAAATAGGACAACCGGTGTTAGCCAGGGACTATAAAAACGAGAAATGGCAATCTGGAACAATTCGGGCCAGACAAGGACCCCTGATGTACACGGTAGATGTTGGTGAAAATGTAATGCGACGTCATGCTGACCAACTGGTGGGATCGAGAACAAGGGTCGAGCCCATGGTTACGACAGAGACAACCGTGGAGGAAGTTAGTGAACCTGAAGCATCTACCTCAGAAGTGAATATACCTGATGATGATGTCCTATCCATAGGGGATCAACTAGATGAGTCACCCCAGCAAAGAGAACCAGAGACCCCTGAAAGGCGTTATCCGTCTCGGATCAGGAGGCCTCCTCAGAGACTGAATCTGTGAACTGTTTTTACATGAAGTTGTGTATATATGTTATTATGTTATGTTAAATGGGGAATATATACTGTTAAGCTAAAAAGGGAGGATTGTGGTGTATGTAACCGTTCCACCTTTAAGAGAACTATTTTAAGAGATGCACTACTTTATCTTGGCTGCTGTATACTGTAATACCGGTGGTGACCACACTGGTATATAAGTGCTGTGTAATGATTTATTGGGCAGTTCAGCTTGACCTCCGACTAGTAAAGACCTGTTGAATTTATTCTTGTGGTCTGTGTGCAGTGATTCTTATTAACAATAACTAGAACACACAGACTTAACAGGCGCTCCCCCTGGGTCCACTTCGATTGAGACTGGTGGTCCCCGACAGGCCCCGAACTCACCAAAAACCTCTTCATAGTTCTCCAACATAGGCATTATGGGCTGTCGCTGTACCGTGTGTACTCCTGTCACTTCAATACCTAGGGGCTCAAACCAATCTCTGCCCAGCAGGCTTGTGCCCTGCCCCACCAGCACATAAAGTGAAAATGTGTCCTTGATTGCCTGATACTTAACTTCCACATGAATCATACCCAGCACCTGGAGTTGAGCTTGGGACCACTGCCGTAGCACGCCACTGACCTGAGCAATCGCCGGGGGTTCACTTGGCCACAGCCTATTGTAAGTCTCTTCACTTATCAACGAACACGCTGAGCCTGAATCCACCTCCATGCAGAGTGGTGCCCCATTCATGATCACATTTGCCGTGTATCTCCACCATCTGTGGGGTAGCTGCTCAGCTTCCGTGGTATACACTGTGTACTCATCGTTGTCCTCCAGTGTCAGGGTATGTGTCTGCGATGCTTGTGTTGGCTCTGCTGCAGCAGCCTGAGCTTTCTTCATGCAGACACGAACTATGTGTCCTATTTTCTTACAGAAATGTCATACCGCTGACACAAATTTGCATGTAGTGGAACCATGGAGAGCCCCACAGTGGAAACATTTTCTTCCTGTCTCTTTAGTTGCCTCCATGTCTCTCGCAGCAGCAGCTGCATGTGTGGTCTTGTGCACCTCCTCGGCAGCCTGAGATGGTGCTGCCTCTGTACGGAGCATACGTGTGTTCATCGATGTAGCCTCTGCTGCTAAAACCTTCTCCTCGGCCAGTCAGAACGTCAGGGCCTTTTCCGCTAACAGCTGTCTCTGCAATGCCGAGTCCAGCACTCCACACACAATCCGATCACGGAGCATATTGTCTAACTGGTCACCAAAATTACAATGTAATGAGCGTTTCCTCAACTCAGCAATGTAACTTGAAATAGATTGTCCAGGCTGTTGTTTACAATTGTGAAAATGGAAACGCTGCACAATCTCTGAGGGTTTTGGGTTAAAATGTTTCTGCAGCTTCTCAATCAAATCAGTATAATCCACCTCACTAGGTTTATGAGGAGCCACCAATGAATGCAGGACGGAATAAGTAGCAGCTCCGCATACACTTAGCAACACTGAGCGCTTCTCTTCTTTGTCAATATTATTGGCCTCAAGGAAACACCCCAGTCTTTCTGTGTATTCCTCCCATGAACTGTCCTTATCCCCAGAGAACTCTTCAATACGTCCCAAGGTCATCATAGTTTTAATGTGCACTGTCCCTTTAAGATCCACGGACTTTTTCTTTTTTTTTTTAAATTCTTTTTCTCCTCCGGCCAGAGTTACGGTAGCTACACTCACGGTAGTTGCCTGGCCCGCACAATGCTCTGTCCGCTGTCTACGTCGCAGCTAGCCAACTATCAAAATGCCGTTGATGTTGCTAGCTGAGTGGCCCGCTCGTCGCAATTTCCAATATCACGGCTGTAGGTTCGCATGTCTATCTCCGTCCTTCTAGAGAGTTCAACAGCCGCCTCATTGCCAGTATTGCATCTTGACCGAACAGTAATGAATAGAGGAGACGGAATGTACCTTTTACTATTTATTAAGTAGATGGGTGGACATTACAGCACATTGTCTGCAAGGCAGAACCCGAAAGTGAAAGTGAAAGACAAAGTAAAACCGAACCCCCCAGCACCCCCTTCAGGTAACACCCGGGAACTGGGACAAACTTAATTGAAGCAAAACTCAAAACACAACAGTGCGTACTGAAGGGCTCCTCCATATCTGTCAAGGCTTCTGAAGAGCATTTTGAGCATGCCGAATGCTTGCTCTATGACACATCTGGTGGACATGTGGCTTTCATTATAACGCTCCTCAGCCACATTGCTTGGCCTCCTCAAAGCTGTCATGAGCCATGTCATTAGTGGATAGCCCTTGTCTCCAAGCAACCAGCTGTGTTTGGTGGTGTGAACAGCTGAGGGAGGGTGGACTGGCACAGCAGGAAAGAATCATGACAGCTGCCAGGGAATTTGGCACACATGCATGATGATCTTCCTATGGTTGCAGACCAGCTGCACATTGAGGGAGTGGAAGCCCTTACGGTTGATAAAAACTCCTCGGTGATGTGGAGGTGCCCTGATGGCCACATGTGTGCAGTCGATGATGCCCTGCACCCGTGGGAAAGCAGCCAGAGCCGCAAAGGCCTTGCCCGCTCAGTAACACTGGCTTCATCAGTGGCAAAGTTCACATAATTTGTTAAACATGGCATTGGTGACCCATGTGATGCATCTGTGGGTGACCGACTGAGAGATGCCACAAATGTCTGCTGCAGAACCCTGGAAGGAGCCTGAGGCGAAGAAGTTGAGGGTGGTGGTGACTTTGACAGCCACTGGTAAGGAGTGGTCACCAGGTCCTTTGGGATGCAGGTCTTGTTCCAGCAATCTGCAAATGTCTGTGATGACCTGGCACAACAACTTGAGTCTCCTTTGGCACTGCTGCTCAGTCATGTTGAGGAAGCTCATCCTCTGCCTGTATACCCTGTGTTGGGGGTATCGCCTCCAGCATGGTGCAGCCCTGCACTGATGTCCTTTCTCCTGTGGAGCATCAGGTCATTGAGGAGAAGGTTGGTGGTGTTGTTGCTGCTGCTGGTGAGGCTCATCGTGGTCCGATTCTGAGGACCAAGGTGAGACAGTATAAACGGCACCCATGCTGATGCAATAGATGGCAGGTCAAATAGAGATCAGAGGACCAATCTGTCAATGTTGTGATAGTTACTAGTAATATGGTGAGAGTGGCTTCCGGGGTTGCAGAAAAGACCTGCAAACTCCAGACATCTAAATCTGTGCACAAAATAGAGTCAGCAAGAGCCTTTCCCTTAGACAAGTAATGAGGCGTAATGTGGGAACATTTATGTGTATTTCCATGCTCTCTATTAATGACCTCACACAATGGCCACTGAGCTTCTGCCTCATGTTGACGGATGAGGTTCCCGAGCTGTGTGATTCCCATGGTCATCCAGTATAAATGAAAAGCTCTGGGTAAAAATCCTGTAAAGGGTCTCACAACAAGCACTCAATTACTTCAATGAGGTCGGCCACCTCTGCCATTCAAGTCCGTGGCGTGCTCGGAAACGTGACGAGTTAAATGCACGAGGTGGCGGGATGACAGCGGGTTCCCGACATGCTCGCAATTTCGGCAATTTTTATTGCCAACCCGCCTCCAAACCCGGCAGTGGGAAAATTCCGGCCAATGTCTGTACACACATCAAATTTAGTGCAACAATAATTTTAATCCAAACCCGTTCTGTGTGACTTCTTATACCTAACCTGTGATTCTTCCAGGTGCTACCTGAGTGGCCGGCGTGCATGAGGTTGCTGGCTGCAGCATTTGTCTAGGAAGCTCTTGGGACTTAGTGGCCCTCATTTCACACCAGCCAAGTTCTGAGATGGTCCAGCTTCAAGCTGTACCTCTTGTACTGCTGCAGGGGAAACCCCTGACCCTGCCTCCCTTCTGCATTCATCTGAGGAGGCCAATGAGAGGACCTTCATGTGCTGCAACATCATGCAAAGGCATTCCTGCTATGCCACTGGAATAGACACTATTTGTGCATGGCATCTGATCAAGCAAAATGATACTAATCACATCAGTGAAATCTTAAGAGCTGGCTGCCTGTAATAGTCACCAAGCCTGTACAGCTGTAAGAGGCAGCCTTCTCCACACTGGTGTCTAAGATTTCTAAGGCATCAGTCTAAGCATCCATGTCAGAAACTGAGTCATTCATCGCAGCCTTTGTGTGGAGGTCTCATCTGCAGATTGACCTGGAGCTGCCATACACTGCAGGGCAGACTGCAATGCTGTGAAACCATCCATCAAGGTGCTGATAATGGACTCTGCCAATTGATCTGTTGCCCATTGTTGGAGTCCATCCCCAGAGTCTGCACACCCATTTGATGATCTGCAAGCTTACTTTTAAAAGCAAGACCCTCGAGATCTGGGTCTTAAGGCTCTTCCGCTGTGGGGTATCGTCTTTTTACTCTTTAGTCAGCAATGCGTTACCACTCATTTTCCATTCCCAGCTCCTCCGACTCACTCAGTCGCTGTCAGCCTGTGCAGTCCCCACTGACTCACTATCTAATGCCCTGTAGGTGGATGTCTCTGAGCCAGTGCTTGACAGGGTGAGTTACAGTGTGCAATGATATACCGGCAGGACCAGAAGCAAAGGACGCTGCTAGATCTTTTCCTCCTCTGCTTGTTTTTGAGGTCTCACATCTGGAGAAGAAAGTCTGGAATGGATTGCTGAGGGTTAGAGTTCATGGGGGTAGAGTTTCCACTTTGGCCGCAATCGACGATTCGGGCGCAAATTGTGCCCAAAATTGCACTAGCGTTGAGAAGTGTTTTTCCCTCAAATATCTGCTCAAACTCATTCGCATTTTAACAGACATAAAATCTGCCATGAACCAGCGTAATTGGGCAGCGTGTTAAAATGTAATTTTTTTTAAACATTCTTTGCTATAAAATATATTCCTTGATATATTTAACTTGGTGCAGTTTGATTAATACAGCTGAAAATGGGTTATCACAAAAAATAAGCCTTTTTAATCAGAGTGCCTAGTCCACCACCAGTGAGTAACCTGATTTCAAATAACTGAAAATGTCTTTAAAAGACTGTACAGAATCATTTGCTAGTTACATTAGTGTACAGTAGTCAGTTTCTTAGTAAATTAAAAAATAGATATATTCAAAAGCTTTTAAAGCCTGCCTATTAGTTTCCTGCACCCCCAAAAAACAGCCTAATTTTAAGAGCCTCCTCGAAGGTCCGCAAACGGGTGCAATTAGCGTAAACTCGGCACGGTGATACATTCGATCTGGGGGCGTGATAGGTTTTGTGGCTTCCAGCACGATGTTTTTTTAAACTAGCGCACAAGATCGCGGAAACTCGATTTGCACGGGACCTAATTTGCACTTGAAATTTTGCGATCTTTTGCGCTGGAAGAAACGGCGCAACCTAACGGAAACTCCAGGCCCATGTGTCTTTCAGTACAAGGAGTTCAATGAACGTTTCATAATATCGTTTCTTAACATGTAAAGCAGGTTACAATAGGATGAGAAGGAAGAGAAGCAGAACTTCATGGTGAACTTGCAGCTGGCAGCTGTCCTCCAACGTTCCCATCTCCAGCTGCATTTGTTGGCTGCTTCCTCCTCACAGGGAATGAAAGGGCAGAGATTATGATGTTCAGCACCTGTGGCAAATCTCTTATAAAGAATGCAAAAAGTGAGAATATCCTCTGATTACCATGAGATACAGTGAAAACCACCTGTTAACACGCAGAACATAAGAGTGATAACAGATGCATGCAAGCAATGTCATACCAAGAGAGGTTTTCAGTGACCTGCATTCATGTGAATGAAGGAACACTCGTAACTGAAGACAGGGGGTGTAAAACAGCCCACGATACTTTCAGATGACTAATGGTAAGCTTTTGAAGCATTTTCACACAGTGCAGAGGAGTTGGTTGCAAGTGGCAGAAATATTTAGTGTTGCGCGTACTTACAGTGAACCTGCCACCCTTATCTCCTGACCTCATAAGGTCATTGAACTTCTTGTGGCACCACGTTGCCAGGCATAAGATCTTGACGCAAAAGGAAACACAAGGACATGCAACACATGGAATATAAGAAATGCACATTACACATAGTATAAGTAGCACAGATACGTATAAGGGCCCAGAAATTCGGGTCTCCACGGGTGAGTACGCACGGGGTACTCACCTGTAAGCCCAATGGAAGTGCCGGTTTCCTGCATGCACTGCGCATGCGTGGGAAACCGGCACTTCCGTTCCCCTGAACGAAGAGGCTCAGAGGTCGAACGCGTGTGCAGGGGAGGCTGCGCGTGTGCGTCGAACTTCGGATTTTTTTGCAGGTTTTCCCGGGAGGGTAAGTCTCCAGAAGTTAGACATGTAAAAAGCAGGCGTAAGGCCTGCTTTTTACAAGGTAAGTGGTGAATTAATTAAAATTAAAACATTTTTCCACAGGTTTATTATTTTTAAATACTTTAAAGCAAGGTAAGTTTATTTTTAGCCCCGTTAGAAAATTAAAAAAAAAAATTCAAAAATTTAAATTATTGTTTAAAATAATGATTTCATGTAATTTATAGTTTATTTTAAAAATGTGATTTAAAAAAAAATTGTTTGAAGAATTAGTGCTGTTTTGGGGCCGTAGTATTTATAACTTTTGACAGGTCTTCCTGTCAATCTTATGAATGGAGAATTCCCTGCTCCGATTGGCTCCCCATGGCCCACGTGACCCCAGGGGACGCATCGAACTAACTGCGCCCCTGGGATACACAAGCACTGCGCGCCGGCAGCTGGACCAGGCCCCGGATCGGAATTCCACGGGGGCCCACAGCTCAACGACTGGCGCGCAAGGTAAGTGCAGGTCGGGGGCTTACACCCGCGGGAAGCCCCCGACCCGAATTTCTGGGCCATTGTGTATAATAGAGAACATGTACATCGATCCATCTAATCTAATCTTGAATGTTGACATAGCTTTTGCTTCAACCACTAACTCTTTAAGTGAATTCCACCACCTCACAACTCTCTGTGTAAAGAAGTTTCTCCTGCTCTATTGTATCTATGGCACATGAAAATCACTAAATAAGAAAAAGATGATTGAGTTTTCCAGGCTTTACCTACTGCATTGTGGATCAGCCTTTCAGGCAGTTCAGAACCTTAGGTTGCTTCTGATTCCATATATTTTAAAGCCTCAGCCCAGCGATCCCTAAACCTTTAAAATAATCAAGTTCCCTTTAGGAAAAATCCTTCTGGCTCAAAATACAAGAATGTTACCTGCTGAGCCAAACAGAAACTTAAAGGAAGCTCCTTCTAACCTCTTTCTTGGTTCAAAGTGTTCTCTTACCCTATATTCCTGATCTAATTAGAGAAAACCTTATTAGGTTTCACTTTATGTGCTTTACTCGTTAACAGATTTATTTATTTTTTGTTCTCAGGATGTGGGTAACATTGACAAGTCCGTATTTATTGCCCATCCCTACATGCCCTGAGAAGGTGGTGGTGGACCTTTTCCTTGCACTGCTGCTATTCTTTTGATAATGGTATTCCCACAATGGTGCTAGGTAGCGAATTCTTGTACTTTGACCCAGTGATGATGAAGGAATTGCTTTATACATTCAAGTCAGAATGATGCGTGACTTGGAGCGGAATTTTGAGTTGATGAAGTTCCTTTGATATTGTTACCCATGTCTTTTTTGGTTATAGACATCATGGGGCTGGGAGATGCTGTCAAGGTAAGCTGGTGAGTTTCTACAGTGTAATCGTGAATGGTGGTGGACCAGTAAACAACTAACGGGAGGAGGAAGCTCCATGAATATCCCCATCTTCAATGATGGTGGAGCCCAGCACATGAGTGCAAAAGACAAGGCTGAAGCATTTGCAACCATCTTCAGCCAGAAGTGCCGAGTGGATGATCCATATCGGCCTACACCTGAGGTCCCCACCATTACAGAAGCCAGCCTCAAGCCAATTTGATTCACTCCATGTGATATCAAGAAACGGCTGAGTGCACTGCATACAGCAAAAGCTATGGGCCCTGACAACATCCCAGCTATCGTGCTGAAGACTTGTGCTCCAGAACAAGCTGCACTTCTAGCCAAGCTGTTCCAGTACAGCTACAACACTGGCATCTATCTGACAATGTGGAAAACTGCCCAGGTATGTCCTGTCCACAAAAAGCAGGACAAACCCAGCCCGGCCAATTGCCGCCCCATCAGTCTACTCTCAATCATCAGCAAAGTGATGGAAGGTGTTATCGACAGTGCTATCAAGCAGCACTTACTCACCAATAACCTGCTCACTGATGCCCAGTTTGGGTCCCGCCAAGACCACTCAGCTCCAGACCGCATTACAGCCTTGGTCTAAACATGGACAAAGGAGCTGAATTCCAGAGGTGAGGTGAGAGTGACTGCCCTTGACATCAAGGCAGCATTTGACGGAGTGTGGCATCAAGGAGCTCTAATAAAACTCAAGTCAATGGGAATTGGGGGGAAAACGCTCCACTGGCTGGAGTCATACCTAGCACAAAGGAAAATGGTTGTGGTGGTTGAAGGTCAGTGTCCTAGGCCCAACCATCTTCAGCTGCTTCATCAATGACCTTCCCTCCAACATAAGGTCACAAATGAGGATGTTCGCTGGTGACTGCACAGTGTTCAGCGCCATTCACAACTCCGCAAATAATGAAGCAGTCCTTGCCCACATGTAACAAGACCTGGATTGTTGTGTCCGTGTATAATAAGACACAGACTGCAGGAGAACGGTACAACAGGTGTTTACTAAACGTGGCTCACACTGGAACTGATCTGCACAGATTACAACTCAGTGCTATATACAGGTGTGGTCACTGCCGGTACTGCAGTATACATGAGCTGTAAAAGATAGTTCCCCCCCTTAAAGGTATATACATTACAATTCCTCCCCTTTTAGATTGACAGTACCATAACACTCATTTAACAATTAAATATCAAACTAATTACAATTAACAATTTTAACATGCAACATTAGCTGAAAATAGTCTATTTATATATTCAGTCTTTGGGGAGGCTTCCTGATCCTTTCTGGATAGCGCCTTTCCCGAGTGTCTTGTTCTTGGTGCGGAGGCGATTCTGGCCTCTTGTCGTCGGTTGGTTCATCAGCTTCCGATGCTACTGTTTCTGGGGTAGATGCGACCTGTACGTCGGGTTCATCACCAGGTACGTATGGGCGAGGCATGGGGTTGACTTGTTCCTGTGACTCTAGGATCTGGTCAGCATGGTGTCTCACAATGCTCTCCCCAACGTGCACTGTGTACATTAGTGGGCCCTGCCGTGTGCATATCGTTCCTGGCTGCCATTTTTCTGTTCGGTAGTCGCGGGCCAAGACTGGTTGCCCTACATTGAAGCTCCTTGTTGGCTTCTCATGGATGTGCTGGAATTGCTTACTCTCAACATCTCTTCGTACGTTTGGTCTGAGCAAATCCAGGCGAGATCTTAACCTTCGGTTAAAGAACATCATGGCTGGGGCCTGGTTGGTGACTGCATGTGTCGCATTCCGGTAGGCGAACAGGAAATTGTCCACCTTGTGCTGCAGCGGAATGTTGTCATTGTACATAGCCTTTATTGCCTTCTTAAAGGTTTGTACGAACCTCTCAGCCAATCCATTTGTGGCTGGATGATACGGGGCGGATGTGTAATGCCTTACCCCATTCTTTTTCAAGAACCTCCGGAACTCTTCGGACACAAACTGTGGTCCGTTGTCGGAGCAAATCTGTTCTGGCAAGCCATTCCTGGCAAAAATGGTCTGTAGGACTGCAATAGTTTTCTCCGTGGTGGTGGAGGACATTTTGATGACCTCAGGCCATTTCGAGTGCGCATCCACGGCTATTAAAAACATTGAGTCCATGAATGGACCAGCAAAATCAATATGCACCCGTTGCCATGGAGATGAGGGCAACTCCCATGGGTGTAGAGGGGCCTGTGGTGGTGCATTTTGGACTTTCTGGCATCCTGAGCAGCTCTTGGTCAGGTCCTCAATTTGTTTATCGATTCCCGGCCACCACACATAAGCCCTGGCTAGGCTTTTCATTTTGACCCCTCCCAGATGACCCTCATGAAGGTCATTGAGCACTCTATCCCTTAACTTGGGTGGAATTACCACTCGGGATCCACACATCAAGGTCCCCCGGCACACTGACAGCTGTTCTCTCCTTGTCGAGAATGCTGGCAACAGTGAGTCGCCATGTGCTGGCCATCCCTTCACCGTCAAATCATATGCCCGAGACAGTGTCGGGGCATTTCGGGTTTCCTTTTCGATACAAGCGTTAGTTACCGGTAGGTATTCAACTATAGTCGAATGGAATATTTTGACAGGATCCACTGCTGGTGCTTCCTCCGCAGTAGGCAGTGGCAGGCGTGATAGCCCATCAGCATTTCCATGCTGTTTCGTGCCCTTATATTCAATCACATAGTGGTGTGCCCCTAGAAAAAGTGACCATCTTTGTAGTCGTTGCGCAGTCATCACCGGAATGCCCTTCTTCGCATTAAAAATGGAGACAAGAGGCTGGTGATCAGTCAGCAAGGTGAATTTCTGCCCGTGCAGATAGTGATTGAACTTTTTCACTCCCCACACTAGGCTGAGGGCCTCCCTGTCAATCTGGGTGTAGCAACACTCGGCTGAGGTTAGTGATCGTGACGCAAAGGCTATTGGCCTCTCTGAGCCGTCCGAGAATTTGTGCAACAGCACCGCTCCAATGCTGTAGGGTGACGCATCACATGCCAACCGAATTGGTAATGCTGGGTTGTAATGGGCCAATACCTCTTTCGATGTGATTAGTGTTTTGCTCTTCTGGAAAGCTCGTCTACATTCGTCATCCCACTTCCATGGCACCCCAGTTTGCAGTAGGGTGTTCAGTGGGTGTAGTATTGTAGACAAATTTGGCAAGAACTTATGGTAGTAGATTACCAGCCCGAGGAACGACCTCAGTGGTGACACATTTTCCAGTGCTGGAGCCTTGACTACTGCCTCAATCTTCTGTGGGGACTTATGTAACCCCTCTTTATCGATAACGTGGCCACAATATGAGATCTGTGTTCTAAAAAACTCGCATTTGGGGCGGTTAGCTCGGAGCCCATATTCCTGCAATCTAGTGAGCACCTGTTCCAGGTTGGCAAGGTGATCACTGTCATTTTTGCCCGTGACCAGGATGTCGTCCAAATAACACTGGGTCCCTGGGATCCCTTGCAGGACTTGTTCCATTGCCCTCTGCCAAATAGCCGGAGCTGATGCTACCCCGAATACCAGCCGGTTGTATTGGTATTTATGGGTGTTGATTGTGAGGTATTTTTTTGATGCTTCTTCTACCTCCATTTGCAGATACGCCAGGGCCAGATCAATCTTAGTGAAGCATTTCCCTCCAGATAGCGAGGCGAAAATATTTTCAATCCACAGAAGTGGATATTGTACGATGTGAAGGACCGGGTTCACTGTTACCTTAAAGTCCCCACTAATGCGAACCTTCCTTGGTTCCCCAGGCGTGCTGCTCAATTACCTTTTCATCACAGGGACGATGGGTGTAGCCCACTCACTCCAGTCTACCTTGGACAGTACACCTGAATGTTCCAGACTCTCCAGCTCTGTTTCGACGGCTGGGCGGATCGCATAAAGTACCGGTCTGGCCGTAAAAAATTTTGGGCTTGCGTTTTCTTCAATTTTAATCATCGCTGTCATGCCTTTTAGTGTTCCGAGTCCTTGCTGGAACACTTCTTTCGCGTCAGTTAGGATCTTTGACAGTCGCCCAGGTGTGACGTCGTCATCCTTTTTGTCAGCCACAGTCAGTGCCTGTATGGAATGCCAATCCAGTTGTATTTTCCGGATCCATTCACGTCCCAGTAATGGTGGTCCTCCATCTTGCAATACATACAGGTCTAGTTTTGGTGTTTCCTTACCGTTATATATAACGGTCACCCTTATTTTTCCTTTGGGGTAGACTTTTTGCCCCGTGTATGTCTTCAAACTAATTTTTGTGTCCCTCAAGGGTATGTGTGAGAATACCCACTCGTAGTCCCGTCGGTTTATGACTGTTAGGGCTGATCCTGTGTCCAATTCCATCTTTACCTGGACTCCTGCTATCTTGAGAGTGACCCAAATGGTTCGGTGATCCTCCATTGTGATCACATTATGTAGTTTCAGACAACTCAGTTCCCTGCTTTTGGAGTCGTTATCACTCTTTTGTTCGTCTGATCTATTCTCCGTCATCTTATGTACATTCTTGTACTTTCCTTTGGTAGGTTTCTTATTGCTGGTTTTCTTTCCTGACCTGCAGACTCGTGCTATGTGTCCTACTTTTCCACACTGTCTGCACACTTGGCCTAGAAATTCAGTGAGGCGCTGCCAGCTTTGCGGCCAGTTACCGCCCAAAGAGGGCTTCTGCGCCAATAGAGGAGTTTGCGCTGATATTCAGCGCAGCGGTAATGGCGGCGGTAGCCGTTAGCGCTGCGCCGGCACCGATTACGTCATCGGTGTGCGCAGTGCCCCGCTACCGCCCCGCTACTGGCCCGACCCCCATATTGAGTTGCGGCCGCCTCTTCCGCAGCGGCCGCAAACAGCGATCAGAAAACGGGGCCGTACTGTAGCCTTAGTGGGGTGCTTTAAGGTGGAGGTGCGGCCGGCCGCTTTTTCGGCGGCCGCCTGCCCGCAGCTCCATCCCCGGCCTCCTCCACCACCCCCCCCGCGGCATTGCCGGCTGCTTTCCGCGAACCCGGCACTTCTCCGTGGTGCCGGGCTCATTTGCCGGCACTATCCCGCGGTGATCTCCCCGTTGCAGGCACCTCCCCCTTAAGAGAAGGAGGAGGCCTGCAGTACCGCAGCCTGCCGCTCCGCAGCGGGTGGCGCAGCAGCGCCTAGAGCGCTGAAATTCAGTTTCAGCGCCCCAAGCGGGGGCGGGCACACCCTGGAATAGCGCCCGGTTCCGACTTGGGGCGCAAAAACTGAATATCTGACGTTCGCAACTGGCTCCGCGCTCAGCGCTAACTTTTGGGCGCACGCCAGCTGGCAGGCCCAAAGTGAATTTCTAGGCCTTTGTCTTTGAACAAGCAATCATTCTGGTCGTGTGTTGTTCTGCCGCAGCGATAGCACTTCTCTGTTCCATATGACATTTCGTTTGTGCCATATTCTTGCGGTCTCTGTTGTATCTCTGCAGCGCCCTGTGCTGCTGCTTCATATGATACCGCAATGCTGAAAGCCTTTTCCAGCGTAAGGTCCTTTTCAGATAAAAGCCGTTTCTGGGTTCCTTCACTTTGAAGCCCACACACAAACTTGTCCCTTAAGGTATCTGCCAGTCCCGCTCCAAACTGGCAGTGTTTCGATAGTTTGCGCAGTTCTGTTAAATAATCAGCATTGCTTTCATCCTTATGCTGGTTCCGCTTGTGAAACTTGAATCTTTCTGCTATCAGCAGCGGTGTGGGGTTTAAATGTTCCTGTCGTATCGTTACTATGTCTTCAAAACTCTTTTCCATTGGCTTCGTTGGGGTTACTAGATTTCGTAATAACCCATACGTCTTTGCACCCATTAAATTTAACAATACCGATGCTTTCTTGTCATCTGACACCTCATTTGCCTTGCAGTATACCTCTATTCGTTCAACATATGTAGTCCAATCTTCGACTTCATTGTCAAATGCGGTGATACTGCCACTCTTCGGCATTTTGGGTGTGGTTTAAAATGGTGTCTCCCAATGGCTTAAAATGGCATCTCCCGCGCTTTCCTTCCTCCCCCGCTGCTGCCAACGCCGCTCCCAGCGGTTCTCGTGGCAATGGCGGCGCCCTGTAGGTTTCGCGCTCTTCTCCTGCGCTGCTGCCAACACCGCTCTCGGCGATCCTTGTGGCAATGGCAGCGCCTCGCGGGTTTCTGCGCATCTCTCTCTCCCTCTTTTCGACGCTGCTCAGCCCCTGAACACCAGCTGCGCCCTGTGCACTCTGCCCTCTCTCTCTCTCCCTCGTCGATGCTGCTCGGCCCTTTGCTGTGCCGCTCGGTCGGGCTCTAGCCCGCCGCTGTCCGGGAAGGGTCTGCGCACTACCTGTTGCCAGCCCGTTTCGCTGGACCACCTCGACTGGAAAGCCAAGCCTGGCTCTCAACAGCCTCCCCCGCAATTCTCGAGTCTCGGTTGGATGACTGGGCGGCTGCCCATGGTCGACGCCCGAGTCTCTGGCCTTGACCTCCAATCCACTGATCTCCAGGAACGAATCCCCAGGAGGTGATGCAGAGTTGCAGGTAGGTTCGAACTTGCCTTGTCGCCAATGTTGTGTCCATGTATAATAAGACACAGACTGCAGGAGAACGGTACAACAGGTGTTTACTAAACGTGGCTCACACTGGAACTGATCTGCACAGATTACTACTCAGTGCTATATACAGGTGTGGTCACTGCCGGTACTGCAGTATACATGAGCTGTAAAAGATATTTCCCCCCCTTAAAGGTATATACATTACATGGATGACGTTCAGGCTTGGGCTGATAAGTGGCAGGTAACATTCGCGCCACAGAAGTGCCAGGCAATGACTATCTCCAACAAGCGAGAGTCTAACCACCGCCCCTTGACATTCAACGGTATTACCCTCGCTGAATTCCCCACTATCAACATCCTGGGGGTCACCATTGACCAAAAACTTAACTGGACCAGCCACATAAATACTGTGGCTACAAGAGCAGGTCAGAGGTTAGGTATTCTGTGGTGAGTGTCTCACCTCTTGACGCCCCAAAGCCTTTCCACCATCTACAAGGCACAAGTAAGGAGTGTGATGGAATACTCTCCACTTGCCTGGATGACTGCAGCTCCAACTACACTCAAGAAGCTCGACACCATCCAGGACAAAGCAGCCCGCTTGATTGGCACCCCATCCACCACCTTAAACATTCACTCCCTCCACCACCGGCGCACTATGGCTGCAGTGCGTACCATCTACAAGATGCACTGCAGCAACTCGCCAAGGCTTCTTCGGCAGCACCTACCAAATCCACGACCCCTTCTGCCGAGAAGGACAAGGGCAGCAGATGCATGGCAACACCACCACCTCCAAGTTCCCCTCCAAGTCACACACCATGCTGACTTAGAAGTATATCGCTGATCCTTCATCAACGCTGGGTCAAAATCCTGGAACTCCCTCCCTAATAGCACTGTGGGAGTACCTTCACCAAACGGTTCAAGAAGGCGGCTCACCACCACCTTCTCAAGGGCAATTAGGGATGGGCAATAAATGTTGGCCTTGCCAACGATGCCTACATCTCATAAACAAATTTTAAAAAAAAATTTCAATCCATTGATTCATACTTACTGCAGCCACAACGCACCGATGGAGGAGGGGATGGATAGTGAATCCAGTGGCAAGGAGGGCAATGAAGTGGACTGCTCTTTTCCTGGATGATGTCATGCCTCCTGAGCTTTGTTGCAGCAGCATCCATTCGGGTGAGTACTCTATCACACTCCTAAATTAAGCCTTGCAGATGGTGAAGAGGCTTTGAGGAGTCAAGAAGTGAAGCACTCATTGCTGAGAATCCAGCCTCTACACTGCTGTTGTAGCCACATTGTTGATATGGCTGGTCCAGTTCAGTTTCTGGTCAGTGGTGACCCCAACATGTTGATGGTGGGGTAATACAATGATGGTGGTGTTTTTAAAGGTTAGGGGAGTCGGTTGGGTCAGGTCATTGCCTGGCACTTATGTGGCAAGAATGACATTTACTCTCATTTTTTATCTGGTATGTGTTGTGTATGTACCGTTAAGGGAATAACTGGTCTCAGACTGCAGTACCGGCAGTGACCACCCCTGTATAAAAGGCCCTAGCAGGCTTCTGTAGTTTCAGTTTCCAGGTTGTCTCCATTCAGTAAAGACTTGTTATAATCAACTCCTGCAGTCCGTGTCTCAATTATACACGGACATAATACTGGTGACGAGTAAGAAACAAACTTACCTGCAACTCGGCAGCACCTCAGACGACGTTATTGAAGGTCGAAGCCAGAAGAAAGAAAAAAAAATAATAATCCAAAGAAACTCGAGAAACGGGCGTCGACCATGGGCAACCGCCCTCCAAATCATCGAATTGAAAAGTGCAGGAGAGACTGTCGAGAGCCAGGCTTGGTTCTCCAGTCTGTGGTTTCCCAGCTAATCGGGCTGGTGGCAGGTAGTGCACTGATCCTTCCTGGGCTGCGGCGGGCTAGAGCTCGATCAGATGGCCCTGCAACGGGGCTGGGCAGCGAGTCGGGAAGCAAAGAGAGTGAGAGAGGGTGGAGCACACAGGGCGCGGCCAGTGCTTCGAAGCCGGGCAGCGTTCGGACCTAAGAAGAGGGAGGGAAGTGTCCCAGAGGGTCCGCTCCACGACGGGAAAGGTTCTTCAATTAACGGAGCAAATATTGAAGCGCGATAGAAAAATAAAAATACCGCGGAGCGCGGCGTTGACAGCAGCGATCGGGGAGGCGCGAAGACCATAGGGCGTCGCCAGTACAGGATAGTAAAATAAATATAATCGCCAGCAACAGCATTGGCAGCAGCGGCAGCGGCGGGAAAGCGCGGGAGGCGCCATCTTAACTCGGCGGGGAAGAAGGAAAAGCGCGGGAGACGCCATTTTGATCCATCGGGGACGAAGGCAAAGCGCGGGAGGCGCCATCTTAGATTTTCAAGATGCCAAAGACTGGTGATATCACTGCCTTCGATAATGCAATAGAAGACTGGACCACGTATGTGGAAAGAGTCGAGGTATATTGCAAGGCAAACGAAATAACCGATGAGAAAAAGGCATCGGTATTGCTAAATATAATGGGCGCAAGAGCGTACGGCCTATTGCGGGACCTGATTACTCCAGCCAAACCGAAGGCGAAGAGTTTTAATGAAATTGTTGCTATCCTACAGGAACACCTAAATCCTACACCGCTGCTGATAGCAGAAAGATTTAAATTCCACAGGAGAAATCAGCATAAAAATGAGAGCAATGCTGATTACCTTACGGAACTACGCAAGCTATCAAAGCACTGCCAGTTCGGAGCAGGACTGGCAGATACCTTACGGGACAAATTTGTCTGTGGACTCCTGAGTGAAGGAACCCAGAAGAGGTTACTCTCAGAGAAAGAGCTGACACTAGATAAGGCTTTCAGCTTGGCAGTATCGTACGAAGCAGCAGCAAGGGGAGCTGCGGAAATACAACAAAAGCCACAGGAATACGGCAGAACAAACCATGACCAGAAGGACTGCTGGTCCAAGCACAAAATATGCAGGCAATGCGGAAAGATGGGACACATTGCACGAGTTTGCAGGTCTGGGAAGAAGACCAACGACAACAAAAAGGCTACAAAGGAACCGTACAGGAAAGTACAAAAGATGACGGACAATA
Source organism: Somniosus microcephalus (assembly GCF_052327205.1). Classification (NCBI taxonomy): domain Eukaryota; kingdom Metazoa; phylum Chordata; class Chondrichthyes; order Squaliformes; family Somniosidae; genus Somniosus; species Somniosus microcephalus. The sequence goes on along the minus strand of NC_140992.1, from coordinate 99,985,063 downwards.
GTTCCGAAGACCAGATGAGCGATAGTGAATCCGGGAACAAGAGACTAAGCTGTCTCAAACTTCACAACGTAATCGCAAAAGAGGATCTCCGAACCATTTGGGTCACCCTCACGATAGCAGGGTCCCAAATCAAAATGGAATTGGATACAGGATCAGGTCTAACCGTCACGAATCGACGAGACTACGAGCGGCTATTCTCACACATACCCTTGAGAGAGACATCCATTGCCTTGAGGATGTATACGGGGCAAAAAGTATACCCCAGAGGAAAAATAAGGGTGCCTGTCGAATACAACGGCAAGAAAATACGGAAATTGTATCTCTACATTCTGCAAGATGGTGGACCACCGTTATTGGGACGTGAATGGATCAGAAAGATAAGTTTAGACTGGCACGCCATTGAGGCACTGATGGTGGCTGGTAAAAAGGATGACGACGGCACTCCTGGACGATTGTCAACAATCTTAGCTGACGCCAAAGAGGTATTTCAACAAGAACTGGGCACTCTTAAAGGCGTAACCGCCTCGATAAAAATAGAGGAGAATGCAATTCCCAAGTTTTTCAAAGCAAGACCGGTACCATATGCAATTCGCCCAGCCGTCGAGGCAGAGCTGGAGAATCTGGAGAATGCAGGCATGTTATCTAAGGTAGACTAGAGCGAGTGGGCGACACCCATCGTTCCTGTCATGAAGAAAACGTTAAACAATAAGTCTGAGGAGCCAAGGAAGGTTCGCATCTGTGGGGACATCAAGGTGACGGTGAACCCAGTCATTCACACAGTACAATATCCTCTTCCAAGGATAGAAGATATCTTCACCTCACTATCTGGAGGGAAGCGTTTTACAAAAATTGACCTAGCACAAGCATATTTGCAGATGGAGGTTGAAGAATCCTCTAGGAAGTATCTCACGATAAACACTCACAAAGGCCTTTACCAGTATAATCGACTGGTATTCGGAGTAGCATCAGCTCCGGCGATATGGCAAAGAGCGATGGAACAAGTCCTGCAAGGGATTCCGGGGACTCAGTGTTACTTAGACGACATCCTAGTGACAGGTGAAGATGACAGTGAACACCTTGCCAACCTAGAGCAGGTGCTCACTAGACTACGTGAACATGGGCTACGAGCCAATTGCCCCAAGTGCGAGTTTTTTAAGAAGCAGATATCGTATTGTGGCCACGTGATTGATGAAGAGGGGTTGCATAAGTCCCCTGACAAAATTGAAGCGGTAGTTAAGGCTCCAGCGCCTGAAAATGTGTCGCAACTGAGGTCATTCCTTGGATTGGTGAATTACTACCATAAGTTTTTGCCGAATTTGTCCACAATTCTGCACCCACTGAATGCCCTACTACAAACTGGAGTAGCATGGAAATGGAGCGATGAATGTAAGCGGGCCTGTCAGAAGAGTAACGACCTAATCACTTCAAGAGAAGTATTGGCTCACTACAACCCATCACTACCGATAAGACTGACGTGTGATGCGTCTCCCTACGGCATTGGGGCGGTACTGTCACATAAATTCCTTGATGGTTCAGAGAGGCCGATAGCTTTTGCGTCACGCTCGTTAACTTCGGCCGAGCGTAACTACGCCCAGATTGACAGAGAGGCCCTCAGCCTGGTGTGGGGGGTGAAGAAGTTCAATCGCTACCTGCACGGTCAAAAATTTACTCTACTAACTGATCATCAACCTCTTGTCTCCATTTTCAACCCTCAGAAGGGCGTCCCGATAATGACAGCACAACGGCTACAGAGGTGGTCCCTTTTCCTAGGGGCACACCAATATGACATCGAGTACAAAGGAACTAAACAGCATGGGAATGCTGATGGATTGTCGCGCCTACCGTTGCCGACGGTGGAAGAAGCACCTGCAGTGGATCCTGTGGAGATATTCCACTCAACCATATTCGAATGTCTACCTGTGACGAATGCAAACATAGAAAAGGAAACACGAAATGTCCTGACACTCTACAGGGTCTATGATTTAACGGTGAATGGATGGCCAGCACATGGCGAACAACTGTTGCCAGCATTCTCGCCGAGAAGAGAACAGCTGTCTGTGTGCCGAGGAACCTTGATGTTTGGATCCAGAGTAGTAATTCCACCCAAATTGAAGGATAGAGTGCTCAATGAGCTTCATGAGGGTCATCTGGGAGGGGTAAAAATGAAGAACTTAGCCAGAGCGTTTGTGTGGTGGCCGGGAATCGATAGAGAAATCGAAGAGATGACCAAGAGCTGTGCAGGATGCCAGAAGGTCCAAAACGCCCCACCACAAGCCCCTCTACATCCATGGGAGTGGCCCTCATCTCCATGGCAAAGGGTGCACATTGATTTTGCTGGTCCATTTATGGACTCGATGTTTTTAATTGCGGTGGATGCACATTCAAAGTGGCCAGAGGTAATAAAAATGTCCTCAACCACCACAGAAAAAACTATCACAGTCTTACGAACCATATTCACCAGAAATGGGCTGCCTGAACAGATTTGCTCCGACAATGGACCACAGTTTGTGTCTAAAGAGTTCCGGAGGTTCTTAAAGAACAATGGTGTTAAGCATTACACATCCGCCCCATATCATCCAGCCACCAATGGATTGGCTGAGAGGTTCGTTTAAACATTCAAGAAGGCTATCAAGGCAATGTGTAATGAAGACATACCCCTACAACACCAGGTGGATAACTTCTTGTTTGCCTACCGGAATGCGACACATGCGGTTACCAACCAAACTCCAGCCATGATGTTCTTCAATCGAAGACTACGATGCCGCTTGGATTTGGTTAAGCCAAACATCAGAAGAGATGTGGAGAACAGGCAGTTTCAGAATATGAATGAAAGGCCAACCAGTTTTGGCCTGGGACTACCGCACAGGGAAATGGCAGCCAGGAACGATCTGCACACGGCAAGGACCTCTAATGTATACCGTGGACGTTGGAGAGAGCATTGTAAGATGCCATGCTGACCAGATTCTAGAGTCACTGGAAAACGTCAAATCCACACCACGATCCGATACACCTGGTGATGAAACCAAAGTACCAATTGCATCTACTTCAGAATCGGTGATATTGGAAGCAGACGAACCAAACAACGACGTTGATCCCGAATCAACTTTGCCAGAAGAACCTGATACCCCAAAGAGGCATTATCCAGACAGAATCAGGACGCCTCCTCAAAGACTGAATTTATAATTGCTTAACTTCAGCTAATGTATACAGCAACTGTAATTGTAAATATATTATTTAATTATTAATCGAATGTTATGTACTGTTTAGCTAAAAGGGGAGGAATTGTAGTGTATGTACTTTGAAGAAGGAACTATATTCTGCAGCCCCTGTATACTGCAGTACCAGTAGTGACCACCCCTGTATATAAGCCTGTATAGTAGTTCCAGTTTTGTCTCCACTCAGTAAACACCTGTTGTAACCAACTCCTGCAGTCCGTGTCTCAATTACACATGGACGTAACACTGACGGACCTGGATGCAGTGCAGGAAGCGCTTCCATGACCATACTTACTTTTCCTGTACAGTGAAGAAGTTTCCATCACCCTCAACCTGATCACCATTGCCTTTCCCCAACAGCACTCAGCTTCAGCAATCACTTCCTCCACATCCCACTTCACAGTCACATCCATGCACCCTTCCCCATTCCCTCTCTCTCTCTGCTCACGTTCACATAACTATTCCACCATGCAGCCCTCACACTGCCTCTCACTCTGATGCATGGAACACAACTGACAACACACAGGGCGGGCCCTTGGTCTTGCAGCCTCACACCATCTTTGTCTCCTTCTAAGTATCTATGTTATGCAATCTCTACACTCACTCCTGCACTCTCACTCAAACTCCACTTGTCTCCCTCATTGCAGGAAAAGAGAGCTCACAATAAGAGAAAGTGAGCGAGGACTGGAGGAGGACCACCCTCAATCGCCCACCTGACCCCCTGGGAGAAAGCAGTGATGGAGATTGCTGGGGCTGACGTGGCTGTGGAAGCTGGGGCAGGAGAGACAGGAGCAAGCCCGCAAGCTGGTGACAGAATAGTTCCCCATCTCTCTCATTGACACATCATGAGTCGCTGAGATGATTCTGAAGCTACATCATTTGGACTCATGAGCATCTGCCAAATCCAATGTGCAAGTAGCCTTGGCATCAGATCTCTAACTCTTTCCTTTACTCCCCCACAGGGCCATCCGGAGCCCCTGTCCCCACTGCCGAGGAGGAAGAGGCTTTGCAGCCAGACTCCTCAGAGAAAGCTCCAGCCTCTGAGGGTGCAGCGTCAGCAGAAGTAAGCACACCCAGCACCAGCGCAGACACTCACACCTCGGGGGGGCCTTCAGGACATAGAGTAGTGTTGTCACCTGATGTTTCACAGATCACAAGTGAGCATCAGCAGATTGTGGAGACAGGGACAGCAGTGGAGAGTCCTCGTCGGAGGGCGCAGGCCTCTGCCAGCTCAGCTCAGCTGCATGTCGACCCTATGCCTCTGGTTCCATCCACAAGAAAGGAGGTGATGGATCTTGATGCACAGGTGCAGGAGTCTCTGGCAGGTTTTGTCTCCAGGGTCGCTGCGAGTGTGGAGCGAATGGAGGAGTCCATGGCGAGCATGAGCACAGCCTTATTGGAGTCATTGGCGCATGCTACGTGGGCAGCACGGTGGCATAGTGGTTAGCACTGTTGCCTCACAGCGCCAGGGACCCGGGTTCGAATCCGGCCTCGGGTGACTGTCTGTGTGGAGTTTGCACATTCTCCCCGTGTTTGCGTGGGTTTTCTCCGGGTGCTCCGGTTTCCTCCCACAGTCCAAAGATGTGCGGGGTTAGGTTGATTGGCCATGATAAAAATTGACCCTTAGTGTTAGGGGGATTAAATACGTGGGGTTACAGGGATAGGGTGGGATATGTGTTGGTGTAGGGGTTACGGGGATCAGGTGGGATATGTGTCGGTGCAGGCTCGATGGGCCGAAATGGCCTCTATCTGTACTGTGAGGTTTCTGTGAAAGCATCACCATGGAAAGGATGGCTACCTCCGTGGTAAGGCTGGCTACTGCCGAGGAGAGGAGGGCTGCAGCCGAGGAGAGGAGGGCTGCGGCCGAGGAGAGGAGGGCTGCAGCCGAGGAGAGGAGGGCTATGGCCATGGAGGAGCTTAGTCGTCAGGGTATCGAAAACATGGTGAGTGCTCAGAATAGAATGACATCTCTTGAGGAGTGATGGGCATCTATGGAGCACTGAAACCAGACCTTCATGGAAGTCCCTCTGAGCAGGACTTCCAGTGCAGAGACGGGTCCCCATGGCCCCCCTGATGTGCAGCAAGGTGCTCTCCAGCCACTTGCAGGCGCTGAGGGGGAGCTGACCCATGAGAGGGAGATTGTTGGCACACCTCAAGGAAGTGGGGGCTCCTCTCCACACGCTCACACTTCCATGCCACTTCAGAGCCCTCGGTCAGAGCCCCGCCGGAGTCCACACTCAAGTGAGATAGGAGTCTCAACCCCTGCACAGCCGCAGGAGCAGCAGACTGCTGGCGAGCCCTCACAGGCTCACCACCCCAGAGGACACCTGCCAAAGGTATTGAGTGTAGGGAGTTTGCAAAATTCCCCCACCTCGCCTGCTTTCTGAATCAAACAAAGTTGGCCACTTTTTAAACGTACAAAATGGAGTTCTGGGACACGTGACCAGAAAGCTGCTGGAAGTGAGTCATTTTTCTCCCCAGCAACAAGACTGGAGACAGGGCCTGGAATTCCACAGTCCCTATGTGGATTCCAGGCCAGACATGGGGGAATTGAATATGTAATAGCAAGTCGCCAGTAGGCCGGTAAGAACAATGAACCTGGTTGCACTGCAATCAGGGTTAAGCTAGTTAAAACCATCATCGGGCCCATCCTAACAGATCCAATCATATCAGAAACTGTTTTAGAGGACTAGGCACCAGAGACACCATTGTGTGACTGAAACCAAAAACAATGAGGGCCGGTGATAAGGCCGTTAGTGGGAGATCGGCCGTTTTGCAGCCATTTACAGTTAACGAAGTAACCTGGGATACCTCTCGATCTGGGGGAGGCAAGGCAGATCGAGAGAGTATAACTGTTTTTAGTAAGCAGACAGAAAGGGCAGTTCGAGACACTTCGACTTGGAACACACTTCGGGAGAGACAGCTTCTACACTTCACTTCGATTTCATCCTGGGACTTTGCTGCAAAAGGGAAACTTCGCGGACTCTACTGGGAGAAGCAGTCTCCAAGACGGGGAAGGCTATGCGCAGCAGGCCTATGCTTTGGTAAGCAGGCGAAGCTCCCGGTCTGTACTGCCTCCCGATTTAAACCTGACTGTTCCCCCCCCCCCGTGCCCACCACCTCAGGCCCCATATCATCCAGCCACTAATGGATTGGCCGAGAGGTTTGTTCAAACATTCAAGAAGGTTATCAAGGCAATGTGTAATGAAGATATACCCCTACAACACAAGGTGGATAACTTCTTGTTTGCCTATCGGAATGCGACACATGCGGTTACCAACCAAACTCCAGCCATGATGTTCTTCAATCGAAGACTACGATGCCGCTTGGATTTGGTTAAGCCAAACGTCAGAAGAGATGTGGAGAACAGGCAGTTTCAGAATATGAATGAAAGGCCGACCAGGAGTTTTAAGATAGGTCAACCAGTTTTGGCCCGGGACTACCGCACAGAGAAATGGCAGCCAGGAACGATCTGTACACGGCAAGGACCTTTAATGTATACCGTGGACGTTGGAGAGAGCATTGTAAGACGCCATGCTGACCAGATTCTAGAGTCACTGGAAAACGTCAACTCCACACCACGATCACAGAAATCACAGAAACCCCACAGTGCAGATAGAGGCCATTTCGGCCCATCGAGCCTGCACCGACATATATCCCACCCAACCCCTGTAACCCCTACACCAACACATATCCCACCCTATCCCTGTAACCCCACATATTTAATCCCCCTAACGCTAAGGGTCAATTTATCATAGCCAATCAACCTAACCCGCACATCTTTGGACTGTGGGAGGAAACCGGAGCACCCGGAGAAAACCCACGCAAACACGGGGAGAATGTGCAAACTCCACACAGACAGTCGCCCGAGGCCGGATTCGAACCCGGGTCTCTGGTGCTGTGAGGCAACAGTGCTAACCACTATGCCACCGTGCTGATCTGATACAGATCTGATACACCTGGTGATGAAACCGAAGTACCAATTGCATCTACCGCAGAATCGGTGATATTGGAAGCAGACGAACCAAACAACGACATTGATCCCGACGCAACCTTGCCAGAAGAACCTGATATCCCAAAGAGGCGTTATCCAGACAGAATCAGGAAGCCTCCTCAAAGACTGAATTTATAATTGCTTAACTTTAACCAATGTATCTAGCAACCGTAATTGTAATTGTAATTAGTTATCATTTAGTTGTTAAATGAATGTTATGTGCTGTTTATCTAAAAGGGGAGGAATTGTTGTGTATGTACTTTTAAGGGAATAACTGGTCTCAGACTGCAGTACCGGCAGTGACCACCCCTGTATAAAAGGCCCTAGCAGGCTTCTGTAGTTTCAGTTTCCAGGTTGTCTCCATTCAGTAAAGACTTGTTATAATCAACTCCTGCAGTCCGTGTCTCAATTATACACGGACATAATAGTATGGGAGAATAATCTCAGCTCCCTGGTCCTTTCTTCATGCTACAGTGATGTAATCCTAGGAATTATATCTTCTGCTAGTTCTCCAATGACTCAATGCCTCTTTGGAGGCTGGGGCCCACATTTATGCAATATTGTACAGTTACTTAGATACAATCCTCTTGGCAGTGCATCCTCAAAGTGTGAAGACTAACTGTAGCTTCTCACAAACTATTGGCTACTATCACCTCCATCAGTCTGTGATTATTCTTTGCCCAGTTAATGTTAATCTATTGCATTCTCTAACTATTTACAAGAAAATCAATTTCATGCAGTTTCTGGACAGAAGAAAAATACAATGTTGTGAAGTGCTGTGAGATATTGGCTCCTATTTTAACTTTAAGTGGATCCCCCGCTTAGGCCTGGGTTAAAATTACAGTCGGGTCTCAATGATGTCATCAGGCCGCAAAATGCATATGCAAAGAAGGACCCTGTTGGCTCCAGGCGTGTGTCCTTGCTGCCTGCTCAGGAGAGCAGGTTAAAATTGCTGATGTTGTGATCATGTTGGCTTTCGGAGAGGTAAGAGCCGGGATGATTTTAACTGCCCACCCACCAGGTTGCTCCTGAGCAAGTATGGTTAAAATCACCCAAAAATCATGTTATGTGATTTGTTGCTCCACAATTACAAAACCTTTCAAGCAAAAAGATGTGATTTCCTGCCTATTGCAGCTTTAACAGATAAAAGTGATTTATATTAATATGCACACAAACATTGAACACCATTTGACAATCATTGGCCCAATTCCTGATTCTCCTTTTAATAATATCTTCCTTGTACACTCCACTCCATCCACACAATTTTATATTATCAGGTAACTTTTAATTGCTTCGGCTAAACCTTTCAGATTGTGAAAAGCAGAGGACTAAGAATTGACCCCTGGGAAACTGTCAATTAGTTCAATCCCAGTTTGAATAATGGCCATTCAGAATGATCCTCTGTTTCCCATTATCAGACGTCAGTTTGTTTCACCTTCATGTTCACAGATGGAAGCGAAATGCTCCAGAAATATAGCCCTGCTTTGCATTGACTATTTGGGTATCGGTCAAACCATTACATATGAGTTCCTTGTTATTTGAATTTTTGTTTCAAAGGTTCATTGTTTTAAATGTAGATTCCAAGGATATAATCTACACTTTTTGACAAAGGACAATTTAGTATGAAGTTCTCCAGTTCGATCACATATCAGCAAAACTGTAGTTCTTTCGTAAGAATTACACTTATAACTGTTAGAGCCGTGATTCAGTGGATAAATAATTACACGGACGCTGTACATAAACAAATAACAGGTCTTTACTGGAGGAGGGTCATCTCTAGACTGGGGTACAGAGGCATGCGCACAGCTTATATACCGGTGTGGTTACTGCCGGTACTACAGTATACAGGAGCTGTAAAAAGTAGTTCTGACTTAAAGCACATACACTACAATTCCTCCCTTTTTAGATTAATAATACCCCCTTAATATTCAAATAACAATACATTTTTACATGTACATTCAATAACAAAAGTCCATTTATAGATTCAGTCTTTGGGGCGGCTTCCTGACCCTTTCGGGATAGCGCCTTTCCGGAGGTTCTTGTTCTTGGTGCAGAGGCGATTCTGACCCCTTTTCATCGGGTAGTTCATCGGGTTCCACTGCTACTGGGTCTGAAGCAGATGCTACCGGTATGTCGGGTTCATCCCCAGGTACTCGAGACATGGGGTTGACGCCTTCCTGTGACGCTAAGATCTGATCGACGTGGCGTCTCACAATGTTCTCCCCGACATCCACTGTGTACATTAATGGCCCCTGCTTTGTACATATCGTTCCAGGTTGCCACTTCTCTGTTCGATAGTCACGGGCCAAGACTGGTTGCCCTATATTGAAGCTCCTTGTCGGCTTCTCGTTGATGTGCTGGAATTGTTTGTCCTCAACATTTCTTCGCACATTTGGTCTGAGCAAGTCCAGAGGAGATCTCAACCTTCGGTTAAAGAACATCATGGCCGGGGTCTGGTTGGTAACTGCATGTGTCGCATTTCGGTAGGCTAATGAGAAATTGTCCATCTTATGCTGTAGTGGAATTTTCTCATCGCACATGGCATTTATCGCCTTCTTAAAGGTTTGTACGAACCTCTCAGCCAATCCATTGGTGGCTGGATGATACGGGGCGGATGTGTAATGCCTTACCCCATTCCTTCTCATGAATTTTTGGAACTCGTCGGACACAAACTGTGGTCCATTATCAGAGCAGATCTGCTCTGGCAACCCGTTTCTGGCAAATATGGTCCGTAGGACTGCAATCATTTTCTCTGTAGTGGTTGAAGACATCTTTATCACCTCAGGCCACTTTGAATGAGCATCCACTGCTATTAAGAACATTGAGTCCATGAATGGACCAGCGAAATCAATGTGCACCCGTTGCCATGGAGAGGAGGGCCACTCCCATGGGTGTAGAGGGGCATGTGGTGGTGCATTTTTGAACCTACTGGCATCCTAAGCAGCTCTTAGTTAGGTCTTTGATTTGTTGATCGATTCCCGGTCACCACACATAAGCCCTAGCAAGGCTTTTCATTTTCACTCCCCCCAGATGACCTTCATGTAGCTCCTTTAGCACTCTCTCCCTTAACTTGGGTGGAATCACCACTCTGGATCCACACATCACTGTCCCCTGGCATACTGACAGCTGTTCTCTTCTGGATGAGAATGCTGGCAACAGTGAGTCGCCATGTGTTGGCCATCCCCTCACCGTCAATTCATATACCCGTGACAGCGTCGGATCATTGCGGGTCTCCTTCTCTATATCCGCGTTTGTTACTGGCAATCGTTCAATTATCGACGAATAAAATATCTCGATAGGGTCCACTGCTGGTGCTTCCTCCACCGTAGGCAGTGGCAGGCGCGATAGCCCATCAGCGTTCCCATGCTGTTTCGTGTCTTTATATTCTATTTCATATTGATTCGCCCCTAGAAACAGGGACCATCTTTGTAACCGCTGTGCAGTCATTACTGGCACGCCCTTCTTAGGATTAAAGATGGAGACAAGTGGTTGGTGGTCAGTCAGCAAGGTGAACCCCTGCCCATGCAGATAATGGTTGAATTTTTTTACTCCCCATACTAGGCTGTGGGCCTCCCTTTCAATCTGGGCATAGTTGCGCTCGGCTGAGGTTAGTGACCGAGACGCAAAGGCTACTGGCCTCTCCAACCCGTCTGGGAATTTGTGCGACAGCACCACTCCAATGCCGTAGGGTGATGCATCACATGCCAAACGAATTGGTAGTGCTGGGTTGAAATGGGCCAACACCTCTTTTGATGTGATCAATTCTTTACACTTCTGGAAAGCTCGTCTACGTTCGTCATCCCACTTCCATGGTACCCCTGTTTGCAGTAGGGTGTTCAGCGGGTGTAATACCGTAGACAAATTTGGTAAGAACTTGTGGTAATAGTTTACCAGCCCGAGGAACGACCTCAGTTGTGACACATTTTCTGGTGCTGGAGCCTTGACTACTGCCTCAATCTTGTCAGGGGACTTATGTAACCCCTCTTCATCGATGACGTGGCCGCAATACGAGATCTGTTTCTGGAAAAACTCGCACTTGTGGCGATTAGCTCGTAGCCCATATTCCTTTAATCTGGCGAGCACCTTCTCCAAGTTAGCGAGGTGATCACCGTCATTTTCGCCCATGACCAAGATGTCATCCAAATAACACTGGGTCTCTGGAATCCCTTGCAGGATCTGATCCATCGCCCTTTGCCAGATAGCCGGAACCGAGGCTACTCCAAACACCAGCTGGTTGTATTGATAGAGACCTTTATGGGTGTTGATCGTAAGGTAAAGTTTCGAAGCTTCTTCTACCTCCATTTGCAAGTACGCCTGGGCTAGATCAATTTTGGTGAAGCGTTTACCACCAGATAGCGAGGCGAAAATATCCTCAATTCGTGGAAGCGGATATTGCACCGTGTGAAGGACTGGGTTCATTGTCACCTTAAAATCCCCACAGATGCGGACCTTCTTTGGTTCCCCAGGCATATTACTCAACGACCTCTTCATTACAGGAACGATGGGTGTAGCCCACTCGCTCCAGTCCACTTTGGACAGTACTCCTGAATGTTCCAACCCTTCCAGCTCTGCTTCAACCGCTGGTCTGATCGCATAAGGCACTGGTCTGGCCTTCAGAAACTTTGGGCTTGCATTATCCTCTATTTTAATTGTTGCTGTTATTCCTTTTAATGTTGCTAGTCCCTACTGGAACACTTCTTTTGCGTCAGTTAGCATTTTTGACAGTCGTCCAGGTGTGACGTCGTCATCCTTTTTGGCCTCCACCTTCAGTGCCTGTATGGAATGCCAATCTAAATGTATCTTCCGGATCCATTCACGTCCTAGCAGTGGTGGTCCTCCATTTGGCAATACATATATATCCATTTTAGGTATTTCCTGACCTTTATATGTCACTTTCACCCTTATTTTTCCTTTGGGGTAGACTTTTTGCCCCGTATACGTCTTCAAGACAATCTCTGTAGCTTTCAAGGGTATGTGTGAAAATAGCCACTTGTAGTCTCTTTGATTTATGACTGTTAGAGCTGACCCTGTGTCCAATTCCATTTCCACTTGGACTCCGTCTATCTTGAGTGTAACCCAGATAGTCTGGTGATCCTCCATTTCGGTTACATTATGTAGTTTCAGACAACCCAGCTCCTTGCTTCCGGAGTCTGTGTCACTTTTCTGTTCGTCTGAACCACTGTCCATCACCTGGTGTACCTTTTTGTACTTCTCCTGTGGAGATTTCTTACTGTTGGTTTTCTTCCCAGACCTGCAGACTCTTGCTATGTGCCCTGCTTTCCCACACTGTCTGGACACTTGGTCCTTGAACCAACAATCTTTCTGGTCATGTGTTGTTCTGCCGCAGCGATAGCACTTCCCTGTTCCATAGGTCATTTCGTTGGTGCTGTATTCTTGCAGTCTCTGTTGTATCTCTGCAGCGCCCCTTGCGGCTGCTTCGTGTGATACTGCCATATTGAAAGCTTTGTCCAGCGTAAGGTCCTTTTCTGAAAGAAGCCGTTTCTGGGTTCCTTCACTTTGTAGCCCACACACAAACTTGTCCCTTAACGTGTCTGCTAGTCCCGCTCCAAACTGGCAGTATTTCGATAGCTTGCGCAGTTCCGTTAGGTACTCAGCATTGCTTTCGTCTTTGTGTTGGTTCCTTTTATGGAACTTAAATCGTTCTGCTATCAGCAGCGGTGTGGAGTTTAAGTGGTCCTGTAGGATTTCTACTATGCTTTCAAAATTCTTGTTTACCGGCTTCTCTGGGGTTATTAGATTTCGCAGTAACCCATAAGTTTTTGCACCCATGGAATTTAACAGAACCAGTGCTTTATTAGCATCTGGCACTTCATTCGCCCTGCAGTACACCTCCATATGTTCCACATATGTCGCCCAATCTTCGACTTCATTGTCGAACGTAGAGATACTGCCACTCTTCGGCATCCTTGGTTGTGCGTTAACTATCCCCAATGGCGCCTCCCGCACTTCCCCTTCTTCTCCGCTGGCACAAAATGGCGTCTCCCACGCTTTCCTTCCTTCCCGCGCTCGCCCGTCTTCTCCGCTGCGGCTTCGCAAAATGGCGTCTCCCACGCTCTTCCTTCTTCTCCGCGGCTCAATGGCGCCTCCCGCGCTCTCCCTGCTCCGCGGCTCAATGGCATCTCCCCTTGCTTCGCCCCGTGGACCCTAATCAGCCCGTAATCCCTGGCTGTGCTCTGCGTGTTCTTCTCTTGATATTTGTCGACGCCGCTCAGTCTAGAACCCGGCTGTTTCTTACCCTCTCTCTCTCCGGTTTGCAGTATTTTCCCTCTTTCTTACCCCGTCGACACTGCCCGGCTCTCTCTCTCTGCCGTCGGTCGGCTCCAGCCGCCGCTGCTTGGGAAGGGTCTGCTCTGGACCTGTCGTCGGTCTCTTACTGCTCGTTGTGGCTGGGGAACCAAGCCCGGCTCTCCACAGCCTCCCCAGCGAAGTTGGATCTCTGCCTGACTGCTGGGCGGTTGCTCGCGGTCGACGCCCGTGCTCCTGGACTCAACTATTTTTAATTTTTTTTTATGTTGCAGTTAGATTCGCATCAACACTCGTCGCCACTGTTAGATCTGTGATTCAGAGGATAAATAATTACATGGATGCTGTACATAAACAAATAACAGGTCTTTATTGGAGGAGGGTCATCTCTAGACTGGGGTACAGAGGCATGCACACAGCTTACATACCGGTGTGGTTACTGCCGGTACTACAGTATACAGGAGCTGTAAAAAGTAGTTCTGACTTAAAGCACATACACTACAATAACCCTTGTAGAATTAATATCATCCTCAGTGACTGACTTACAATGGAAAATTAAATGAAGCAGCTCAGAAAATAGCTTATTTTAAGTAATGCAACAGATTCTTAATTCTGGACACCTGTCGTGAGTAACATATTTCCTTCATTCAATTGTTTCTATCAAGCTATCTGTAGAATATATGGAGGAATTAACTAGTGATTGAGCAAACAATGCCGTTCATTAATTTTATAGGTAATGTCAGTTGAAAAATTCCCCAAAACCTATTTAATAGGTCAAGGCCACTTCCATCTAAATCGGAGCACAGTGGATTCCTTTATTGGTCAAACTTTTACTAATTACCAGGTCATTAGTCAGCCATGACCTTCTCTATTTTCCTATCTTTTTTGGTCATGCAAATATTTCTTAATGATGGGAATGGGTTGGGCTTCCATAGTGTTTGTGTGCGAGGAATGAGATGGGGCAAGGAGGAGACTGTTGTTATAAAGACCCTGGCTCAATTTTTAGTACCTTGCATCAATGTTTCACAAACAACAGTGAAGCCATTTTAATCTGGTGGCAGATAATTCTATCAACACACACTGCACAAACCTACAAGCACCGGAAAGCAGCGTAATCAGACCAGATTCCCTCTTGCTTAAACTTCCATCCACTATGGGGTTGATTTTCCTCTCCCTTCTCAATCCACCCTGAGTGCGAGTCAGGCAGGGCACACTGCAAGTGAACCCAGCCACACTTGTGGGTTCAGATCATTCCAAAGAGCTGGTTCATATTGGAGAGCAGGAGGCCACCATCTTAGGCAGGGACACAAGGCTTGATTCGGTCTGAGGAATTATCTTTTCACCTTCTTCGCAGAGATAGGTGCTGGTTCCCAGAAGACATGCCATTGAATTGCGTGTCATCATGCCCTACCTTCCACACTTGCACTTATCATAAGAGCCTATCCCAGTGGCACAGGAACTAACTGCGCTGCCCAGTCTGGAAGTTCCCAGGAAGTTCTCTGGCCCCATCCTCAATCATCCCCAGTCTGTGTAGAGTTTGCTGATTTCAACCAGTAAAAGTTAGGGTAAAACAGTACACTGGTAAAAGGTAAAGGTGCTATAGTTGGCCTTAGGGTCCTGGTCTAAGAAGAATAAAATCAATCAGGATTCCTGCTCCTGACTGCTATCCTGTCACCCCTGCTGGAACTAGAATGTGTGTGGACATAGGGTGAGGACACAAAATGGCCAACACTAGTTATTCTCAAAGAAAGTCCCAATATTCCTCCAGCTGTGCTTCAGGACTGCCTTGATACTCTCATTTAGACACTGCCGTGGAACTCTTCTTCAAAACCATGAGTGTTGGAAATGCTGATGCAGGATTAGGCTAAACTGTGATGCCTACCACAGAAGAATACCCTGCTGTCAAAACACCATCAACATGCCTTCCGCACTACCTCAATGAAGGAACATCCTTTGCTCTACTGCTACCTTATTCTGCATCAGAAGTAAACTCTTCAGACAAAAGGTGAAATAAAGTGCATTAAATTTATTTCCCTATTTGTGGTTTGTGTATGTGAGTGTGATGTTTGTTCCCCTGTGCTTCTCCTTGGTGGTAACGTATGGTGTGCGCCATTCAAACCCAGCCTTTTGCTTCCCCATTGGAAGGAGTGGGTACGGTGGCTAGCAGCTGGGTCTCATCAGAAGCTGCTCGAAATGCAGTGCCCTTGTACTTCCTGACAAGGGCACCTAATCCCAAGCAGCTCCCACTGAGAAGTCGCTGCAACTGCTTCTGCCATATGAGCTGAAGTGGTGGCTAGCTGGTGTTGCCTGCTTCTGGCAAATCACTGCCATTTGGATGGGTCAGATGCGGCGTTGCTTTGAGAGAGAGAGAGAGCAGCTTCATCTGTGCCACCGCAGACATGCTTATGGACTGCTTAGCAGTAAGGGCATTAACTTGCATTGGAGCAAATATCTGAGCCACAATGAGGGTGCCATGGCTTTCTCCATCTCACCTGCTAGCTACTGAATCTGCACAAGAGTGTCTGTTATAGATTGGAGGCCAACGACTATAGAATCAGTCCCAGCACACATGATAGTGTGACTGTGCTTAGGTCCTCTGCCACTAGGGGATGCTGTTAGAGTTACCACACCATCCATGACAGACTGCTGAGTCAAGATTTCGTCCTACATGACTGAACAAATGTAACTAGCCTATTCCTCCACACTGCTACCTAGACCTTGCGAGATACTTTGAACAAACTCAAATGATTCTAGTAGATGATCGTGCTCAGCTATTAATCTTCTTCTATAAGGAAGCTCTATGAGGTAAGAATCCCTAGGCTTTCCAGCTGAGGAAGAATGCAAACTAGCCCTCCAACCAGCAGGTTTCTGCCATTCTACTGCCACCACCACTTGTGTAAAGTCTGTAGGTATTATGGCGAATTAATGCACAGACTACCAGAGTAACTTTAACAGGACTTTACTATTCGAAGGTCAGGGCGAATCTGCCCAATAAATCCTGACACAGCACTTATATACCGGTGTGGTCACCGTCGGTATTACAGTATACAGCAGCCAAGATAAAGTAGTGCCACACCTAAAATAGTTCTTTTAAAGGTGGACGGTTACATACAATAGTTCTCTTAAAGGTAGAACAGTTACATACACTACAATCCTCCCTTTTTAGCTTACAACATACTTATTCCCCATTAACATAACATCATAACATATATACAACTTATGCAAAACAGTTCGCAGATTCAGTCTCTCTGGAGGCTTCCTGACTCTGTCCGGATAACGCCTCGGTGGTGTAGTAGTTTTCGGCGGGGTAGTAGGTTCTTCTGGCAAGGTCGATTCGGCTTGAAGGACAGTGTCAGGTTCATCTGATTCCAGTATTACCAGATCGGAGGTAGGTGCTCTGGGTATCTCTGCTTCAACATTAGCCGTGTAAGGTTGTGGATTAGGTTGGTCCTTTGTGGATGACCCTATGATCTGGTCAACATGGCGCCTTATTATGCTGTCACCAATGTCCACGGTATACATCAGCGGCCCTAGCCTTTTCCCAATAGTTCCAGGCTGCCATTTTTCGGTACGGTAGTCCCGGGCCAAAACTTGTTGACCTATCTGAAAGGATCTAGTTGGCCTTTCATTCATGCCCTGAAATTGCCGGTTCTCTACGTCCCTTCTGACGTTTGGCTTAATCAAATCCAGCCGGCATCTTAGTCTTCTATTGAAAAACATCATGGCGGGAGTTTGGTTTGTGACCGCATGTGTTGCATTCCTGTACGCCAACAAGAAGTTATCTACCTTATGTTGTAGGTTGATGTCTTCATTACCCATGGCCTTTATGGCCTTCTTGAAGGTCTGGACAAACCTTTCAGCTAATCCATTGGTGGCGGGATGGTATGGGGCTGACGTGTAGTGCTTGACCCCATTCCTTTTTAAGAACTTCCTGAATTCTTCGGACACAAATTGCGGTCCATTATCAGAACAGATCTGTTCCGGCAGCCCATTCCTGGCAAATATGGTCCTTAATACTGTGATGGTTTTTTCCGTGGTGGTGGAGGACATCTTTATTACCTCTGGCCACTTGGAGTGTGCATCCACTGCGATTAGAAACATTGAGTCCATAAATGGACCAGCAAAGTCGACGTGTACCCTTTTCCAAGGAGATGAGGGCCACTCCCATGGATGCAGAGGAGCTTGTGATGGCGCGTTTTGGACCTTCTGGCATCCTAGACAGCTCTTGGTTATTTCTTCGATGTCTCCATCAATACCTGGCCACCACACAAATGCTCTTGCTAGGTTCTTCATTTTCACTCCACCCAGATGCCCCTCGTGAAGCTCCTTTAGCACCTTATGCTGAAGTTTGGGTGGAATCACCACTCCAGATCCACACATCAAGGTTCCTCGGCACACTGACAGCTGTTCTTTTCTTTGCGAAAATGCGGGCAGCGTTGGTTCGCCATGTGCTGGCCATCCCTCCACTGTTAAATCGTAGACTCGTGAGAGAGTCGGATCATTTCTTGTTTCATTTTCGATCATCGAATTTGTTACTGGTAGACATTCCACTATGGATGAGTGGAACATCTCTACCGGGTCCACTGTAGCCGCCTCTTCTACTACTGGCAACGGTAGGCGCGATAACCCATCAGCATTTCCATGCTGTTTGGACCTTTTGTATTCAATGTCATATTGGTGTGCCCCAAGTAACATGGACCACCTCTGTAGCCTTTGCGCTGTCATAGTGGAAACGGCCTTGTTAGGGTTGAATATGGACACCAACGGCTGGTGGTCTGTCAGTAATGTGAACTTCTTGCCCTGCAGGTAATGATTGAATTTCTTTACTCCCCACACAACGCTGAGGGTCTCCCTATCTATCTGAGCATAATTTCACTCAGCGGAGGTCAATGATCGGGACGCAAATGCGACTGGCCTTTCCGAGCCATTTGGTAACTTGTGTGAATGTACTGCTCCAATTCCATAAGGGGAAGCACCACAAGCTAGACGAAGAGGTAACGTTGGGTTGAAATGAGCCAACACTTCCTCAGAGGTAATCAATGCCTTGCTTCTGCGAAAGGCCTTCTTACAGTCCTCGCTCCACTTCCATGGTACTTCTTTCCGCAACAGAGCATTCAGCGGATGCAGCACCATGGATAGATTTGGCAGAAACTTGTGGTAATAATTAATCAACCCCAGAAACGATCTCAACTGTGATACATTTTCCGGAGCGGGGGCCTTCACGACAGCTTCTATCTTGTCAGGTGACTTGTGCAGCCCCTCTTGGTCAATGACATGACCGCAGTATGAGATCCGTTTCTGGAAGAACTCACATTTCTGGCGATTAACTCAAAGGCCATATTCCTTCAACCTGGTGAGCACCAGTTTCAAATTTGTGAGGTGTTCCTCCTCGTCTTCTCCCGTAATCAGGATATCGTCCAAGTAACACTGCATGCTTGGAATACCCTGTAAGACCTGCTCCATGGCGCTCTGCCAAATTGCTGGAGCCGAAGCTACTCCAAAAACCAGTCTATTATAACGATACAAGCCTCTGTGTGTGTTGATTGTGAGATACTGGCGCGACTCTTCCTCGACTTCCATTTGTAAGTATGCTTGTGCCAGGTCTATCTTGGTGAAGTGTTTCCCGCCAGACAATGAAGCAAAGATATCCTCAATCCGCGGAAGCGGGTATTGTACCGTGTGAAGCAGCGGATTAACTGTGATCTTGAAGTCTCTGCAGATGCGGACCTTTCCCGGCCCCCCTGGCTTGTTACTTGATGAAGACTTCATGACGGGAACAATGGGCGTGGCCGACTCACTCCAGTCCACCTTAGACAGTACCCCTGAACGTTCAAGCTCTTCCAGTTCTGCCTCCACAGCAGGTCGTATCGCGTAAGGTACCGATCTGGCTTTGAAAAATTTTGGGCTTGCATGTTCTGCAATCTTGATTTTTCTTTAATTCCTCTCAGTGTTCCCAGTCCTTGCTGGAATACCTCTTTAGCTTCGTCCAATATTCTGGACAACCGTTCAGGTTTGACATCTTCCTTTCCGGAATCTACTGTCATTGTGTTTAGTGAATGCCAGTCTATCTTTATTTTCCTGATCCACTCCCGTCCCAGAAGTGGTGGACCTCCCTTGGGCAGCACATACATGTCCATCCCTTGGTGATCTTTGTCCTTGTATCTCACCTTGACTTTTATCTTTCCGATGGGGTATACTTTGTGCCCCGTGTATGTCTGCAATACTATCTCCGTATCCCGTAGGGGAATATGTTTGAATAACTTTTTGTAATCTTGCTTATTCATGACCGTCAACGCCGATCCGGTGTCCACTTCCATCTTCACTTGGACTTTTGCAATCTGTAGTGTGACCCAGATAGTTTGTCGGTCAGCTTCTTTACTCACATTGTGAATCCTCAGACTACCCAGTTCCTTGCTGTTGGAGTCTGAGTCCGAATTCTGTTCATCTGGACTCTTCCCAGTCACCTTATGTACCTTTCTGTACTTCTTCTGCGGTGACTTATTATTGCTGGTCTTCTTTCCTGACCGGCATACCTTAGCTATGTGACCAAGCTTGCCACATTTCCTACATTCCTGGTTTTTAAACCAGCATTGGTTCTGGTCGTGTGTTGTCTTCCCACAACGATAACATTTCGTTGTACCCGAAGTCATTTGATCCACACTGAGTACCGCTGTCTTCCGCTGCATTTCCGCCGTGCCTCTCGCTGCGGCTTCGTGCGATGCTGCAATAAGGACAGCCTTATCAAGTGTAAGATCGTTCTCTTCAAGCAGTCGTTTTTGTGTTCCTTCCTTCGACATCCCGCACACGAACTTGTCTCTCAGTGCCTCTGTCAGATTTACCCCAAACTGACAGTATTTTGCTAGCCTACGCAGTTCAACCAGGTATTCCGCGTTGCTTTCCTCTTTTCGTTGCGTTCTCACGTAAAATTTAGATCGTTCCGCTAACAACAGTGGTGCGGGGTTAAAATGATCCTTCAGGACAGCAACAATATTAGCGAAAGACTGATCCGTCGGTTTAGTTGGTGATAGAAGATGCTTCAATAACCCGTATGTCTTCGCACCCATTGAGCTTAGTAAGGTTAGAGCTTTGTCATAATTTGCTATCTTATTGACCTTACAATATATCTCGATGCGTTCTACATACGTGGCCCAATCTTCCACATCGGAATCGAAACCGTTGATGTTACTACGCTTAGGCATCTTCACACTCTTCCTGAGAAACAACAACGAAATATTTCTTTAACTTTTTTTTTTCAAAATGGTGGTTTCCCGCGCTTGTCTTCTTTCCCCGCCCACTTTCAAAATGGCGGTTTCCCGCTTCTGTCTTCTTCCCCGCCTACTGGCGGCTTCCCGTGTTTCTTCCCCTGACGGGAGGGGTAAGCTTTTCACTCGGGCGACGACCGCTGGCTTTCGGGGTTCGCAGCCTGCGCGTCGGCTTCAGTGCGTTCCTTGTTCCCTTTTCGCGGCAGGGCAACCGGCGCTGGGTACAACCCGTTGACGGCGAACAGTTTCAGCCACTGGGCTGGATCTCGCTCAGTCTCCCTCGCTCGGCTCTGTCTCTCCCGCTCGCTCGGGCTCTGTCTCTCCCTCAGCGGCTTCCAATCGCGCCTCCCAGCCCTCTCGCAGTCCGGTGCTTTCCTCCCCGGCTGCGGCTGAGTTCTCCGCGATTTATTTATTTTTATCTCTTCCCGCGCCTTACGATCCCGGTCGCAGCGCTTCGTGGCCTTGGTCGCTGCCCGGCCTTTTTCACTCCAATCGCGCCTCCCAGCCCTCTCGCAGTCCGGTGCTTTCCTCCCCGGCTGCGGCTGAGTTCACCGCGGTTTATTTATTTTTATATCTTCCCACGCCTTACGATCCCGGTCGCAGCGCCTCGTGGCCTTGGTCGCTGCCCGGCCTTTTTCACTCCAATCGCGCCTCCCAGCCCTCTCGCAGTCCGGTGCTTTCCTCCCCGGCTGCGGCTGAGTTCACCGCGGTTTATTTATTTTTATATCTTCCCACGCCTTACGATCCCGGTCGCAGCGCCTCGTGGCCTCGGTAGCTGCCCGGCCTTTTTCGCCGGTCACGGTCTAGCTGTCTCACGACGCCGTTGCGTCTCCCAGCCCGCTTGTACCGCGGCTTCCGTGCTCCACGCTGCCCCAGTCTCAGCGCCTCTGGGCCCGACTTCTGTCCGGCTCCTTTCCCCCCGACCGTGGTCGAGTTCACCGCCCTTATCCTCCGTTTATTTTTTTATTTTCCCTTTACTCACAGTCACCGTGGCCGACTTGCTTCTCGTGCTGATCGGCTCACTCACCACCGTGGCAGAGGGACAATCAGTGCCTGTTGCTGATGGAAGGCTTCGTGTCTGAATTCTTCCTTCTTCCTTGCTCTGCAGACTCGAGTTTTCTCTCAGCAGACGGACGAGGGCGGGTGCCTCTTCTCGACGCTCGTTAACTGCTTCGGAAGTATTGTTGCCGCAGGGTAAGATCGAACTCGTCGCCACTGTAAAGTCTGTAGGTATTATGGCGAATTAATACACAGACTACCAGAGTAACTTTAACAGGACTTTACTATTCGAAGGTCAGGGCGAATCTGCCCAATAAATCCTGACACAGCACTTATATACTGGTGTGGTCACCGTCGGTATTACAGTATACAGCAGCCAAGATAAAGTAGTGCCACACCTAAAATAGTTCTCTTAAAGGTGGACGGTTACATACAATAGTTCTCTTAAAGGTAGAACAGTTACATACACTACAACTTGCTCCTCCCCACTCATGCTCAATGATTCACCTCTCTTTTCAAACTCTCTACCTGTAACCCAGGTTAGATGTACTTGATAATTGAGGATCAGACAAGCCATCAGATGGAAGACTTCTAGTTTCACCCTTCCCTGTTCTCTCTGTGTTCTCTGTTCCTAACATTTCAAACGTGACTTCTTCAAACTGTGTCAATGGACTGAAATTTCTGGGGCCTCCTCCTGTGTTGCTTTTGCTTCCTTTCGTTAAATGCCATCTTGTCCTGCAGGTAGAGAACTAGTGTTGAGATGTTGGAAGTGCCCACCCTGTATATCAGCATGTGTGTGAGTAAAGAACTTGATCTGGGACCTCTTGGCCATCTTTTTCTTGCCCAGTTTGACAGTCACAATTTAATGGTAATAATGAAAACCAGCAACAAGGGTATGGCTGTTCAGGTCTGTCAAAGGTTCTTTTACAATTACACCTTTGCATCCAGTGTTGCACCTGGCCAGCACCAGGACCACTCTCCCAGGTTTCGTAAGCTTACCCAGTTTGGCTACCGATGCTCAGTGGTCACCACATACAATAAAGGAGCCCATTTAAGACGGAAGTGTGACAAAAGTTCTAGTTGTAGATTGTGGCTGAAATGTGTGCCCTGCTGTAATATGGCTATGCATGGTAATCAATTAGAGAGCTGTAAGATTAGCTGAGTGCTTTGGTGGAGGAGCAATCAATGGCTCTGTAAAGTGGAATCTTTGGCTTGTGCTATCAATTGTGCAGAGACTCTGTTGGCTGAAAATGTACAGTTGACTCCCAATGGCCTCTTTGTTTTAAATGGTCACTACCCTTCTACAGCCCTTTAAACAGCACGGGATATCCCACCTCTCTGCCTGTAGACTCCCAGTTTGTAGCTTACCACACAGGCAAAAGTTCACAGTGCCAAACACTGAGGTATGGCAGGAAGCAGTCTGACAGAATGCCTTTTATTTTATTCATTCACGGGATGTGGGCAACGCTGGCTAGGCCAGCATTTATTGCCCATCGCTAATTGCCCTTGAGAAGGTGGTGGTGAGCCACCTTTTTGACAACTGAGTGGCTTGCTAGGCCATTTCAGAGGGCAGTTAAGAATCAACCACATTGCAGTGGATCTGCAGTCACATATAGGCCAGACCAGGTAAGGATGACAGATTTCCTTCCCTAGGGGACATTAGTGAACCAGATGGGTTTTTATGACAATCTGATAGTTTCATGGTCACCATTACTAATACTAGCTTTTTATTCCAGATTTATTTAATTAACTGAATTTAAATTCCCCAGCTGCCGTGGTGGGATTTGAACTCATAAGTCCAGGCCTCTGAATTACTAATCCAGTAACATAACCACTATTCCTGCCCACATCAGTAAATCCACCAGATGCCACAGAATCTGATAAAAACAGAGTAAAACCATCATAAAATTGTAACAGTATATATACTAAATAAAAACAGATACAATGGAGTATTATAAATAAGTAGATGCTACGGAGTATTATAAATAATAACAGATGCAATAAAGTGATTTCAAGGCACTAATGTAGCCTCATGGCTCAGATTAGAAGCTGTTTGGGCTTCACTTATAGTTTATGATGATTTCATCCAAGCCCCCTTATCATTGGTCCAACGTTTAGGAAACTCTCAGTGATAACCAATGGAAAACTTATATTTAACTAAATATGCCGTCAGTACTTCTGCTGCAGGTGATGTGATTTTTCAAAGGGAAAATTAACAAGAGAAGTCACTCAAATGAACTGCTGACCTCAAATAATGGTAGAAGCTGCCGCTATCAGTTCTTTGTGGTTAGTGCTCATCTTAGATATCTCGAATTAGTGATTGTCATCTCTTCTGAGTTCTGTGCAGTGTTTGCTAGAGGGAAGCTAGGATGGAGACAGCAGAAGCTCTGACTGCATTGAACACAAAAACAAGGAAGTCATGCTAAACCTTTACAAATCTCTGATTAGGCCTCAGCTGGAGTACTGTGTACATTTCTGGGCACCAGACTGGTTTACCAGGATGATACCAGGGATGAGAGAGTTCAGTAATGTGGAGAGATTGGAGAAGCTGGGGTCGTTCTCCTTAGAGCAGAGAAGGTTAAGGGGAGACCTAATAGAGGTAAACCCTGCAAGCCCCTTTCAATACTGGTAAACCCAGCCATGATGGCAGCAGTCTGTGCTTGCATGGCACGAGGGGAAAGTGGGGTGTGAGAAGGAGGATAACGTATGAGGCATCTTGTATTCTTTCAGCACCGCCGCTGGCCACGGGCTCAGCCATGCCCCGCCAAGAATAGCCAGCACTGTCTCCTCCGTGAGGGTGAGGTGATGCAGGCGAGCCTGTCCCCCGACAGTTAAGTTCTGCTGGCGCAGGTTATACACCATCTTTTCCTGCAAGAGAAAGGGAAGTGTGTCAATGAGTGTGGTGTAATGTGTTTGGGGGATGTGGCTGTCATGGTTGAATAACTGAGTGTTTTCAAGCTGTGAGATGTGGGTGGGAGGCTTGTAGCAATGGTAAGTGTGTAAGGGTGAGGTGAAGCTAGGAATGTGAGGTGTGCCTTGTGTTTGGTAGACTGTTGGTAGGTGAGTGATGGGAGTGTCGTGCATTGAGCAGTGTGTGAGGTTAGTGGTGCAGTTAGTAGGAGACGGCTTTTGAAGATGAATTCACTGACCTTGACCAGTCTTCTGAGGTCATTAAACTTCTTTGGGCACTGGAGCCACGTCCTGAGGGCGATACTGCTGACGGTGACCATCTTGGCAATCTGGTCCCACATCCTTCTTACAGTGTTTCTGGAAGGCTTCCTGGCCCCCTGTGGGTAGAGAGCCTCTCTTTGAGTATTCACCTCCTGCACAAATGCCTCGAGTGCTGCATCTGAGACCCTGGGTGCCCTTTCCCTGGCCTGATGAGCCATTTTGGTTTGAGCTGAAGCAGTTTTAATATTTCTGATCAGAAGGCAGCTAACCAGGCAGTCAGCAGCACGCTCAATGCTGGGCTGTGTGCTGCCATCATTATAATTCGCAGACAGCACAAATTTCACATGCTGCCTGCGCTCCTTTCAACAGGCACGGGCACATTGCAATCCCTGCACCCATTTTCGGGCCTAATCCAGTTTCACCCCCGAAGTCATTTCCTAAACCCCTCCGCTTTGCTAACCCTCTCCCTACCTTCAAACATTTGCTCAAAACCAACTGCGTTAATCATGCTTTCAGTCAGCCTCCTTAATCGTGTCTTCTGTGTGAAGCGCCTTCAGATATTTACTATGTTAAAGATTGTTGTCATTGTCATCATCATCAACTGCATCACCATTCCTGAGGAGAGACGAGCTGTAAATAGATTGGGTTTCACTTCCTCTTCTGTTCCTAGATCTTTTTCTCTCCAAGAAAGTACTTTTTGGCAGGAAATGCTATAATTATCTATTGTGTTCATTTATCTATGTCCTTCAGTAATGTGAGCCTAAGCAGCCTGGAATAACCACCAGTTACACTTGACCTTCATTTCAATGTGAACAGATCTAGATGAGTGGGCCAGTTCCCAAGCTGGAGGCTGATGACAGCTCTTCCCAGGCACTGTAAATGAGGCATTTGAGGTCTGATTGAAACATCTCACGTCATTTCACACTTTTGGTTTCATAAGATGGATATGGTTAACCTCTGTACTAATACAACTCCAGTCGATAAAACTCACAATTTACATAATAATGTGTGGTTGGGAGTTGGTGTTATCAGTTTATGACTGAAAATTCAACACTTGGTTCTTCGATGTACCTGCTTTAAAAGCTCCAGATGAATAACTCTTACATATGATTTTCCATTTTGGGATACCCTGTATTTCTACTGATCAATCAGTCTAGTTCCAGGAAGATGTTTCTAAATTAGTGATTACAAATTTGGTAACTCTCTATAACAATCGGCTCTTTTAACTTGTTTAAGTTGTTGCACCTACTAACATGCGAATAGCCCAAATACACCGTAAATCTTTGACCAAAATGTTTGAAATGTGGATAATTCCACCATCCAGGGTGGTACTGAACCATGAAGGGGTCAGATCCAATCCTGTTTTATGCTGAACTACTTGGTCGCAGCCAGAGTGGCAATAGCAGTGCATAACAAGTGACTTCAGTATCCTTTAGCTAGAGAGGGAAAAATTTAGCCAACATTTATAATACTATCCAGTGAGCCCCACATCAGTCAATGTGATGTAAATCTCAAAGCAACAGACTCCGCTATGATGCCTTCCATGTTGACTAACCACTGACCATCACATATGAATGAAAACCATTCTGATGGGGTAGAAGAAAGCACTTTCAAGAGAGGAATAAGAAGTGTGAAACACAGAGGGGGTGATTTTCCCCGGTACTTTAGGCGCTAAAGAGCCTCTGAGTGGCCAAGATGGGGTCTTAAGCTGAAACGTCGGTTTAGCCTGCGTTTAGCACAAGACGCTATCTTGGTAACGGAGTTGAAGCGTGCGCTAGGAACAGCTGCCCAAAGGATTGTTAAGCAGCTGATTGCCACTTCAACTGCCTGCTAGTGCTCATTAAGGAGGCTGCATGGCATTTTGGTGGCTAGCGCTTGACCTAACGCCCTCTCCTAACAGCGACTAGCTGATTGGGAGTAAACAAGTCGTTGCAGAGGATTTTGAGCACTACTTACTGTTCACTTGCTGTCAGAGGTTTGAAGAGGCCTTTTAAAACACATCATAGAAACATAGAAACATAGAAGATAGGAGCAGGAGTAGGCCGTTCGGCTCCTCCAGCCTGTTCCGCCATTTAATGAGATCATGGCTGATCATCCAAATTCAGTACCCTGTACCTGCTTTCTCCCCATATCCCTTGATCCCTTTAGCCTGAAGAAATATATCTAACTCGTTCTTGAATATATTTAATAAGTTGGCCTCAACTGCCTTCTGTGGTAGAGAATTTCACAGGTTCACCACTCTCTGGGTGAAGAAATTCCTCCTCATCTCTGTCCTAAATGGCTTACCCCTTATCCTTAGACTGTGACCCCTGGTTCTGGACTCCCCCGCCATCGGGAACATTCTTCCTGCATCTAGTCTGTCTAGTCCTGTTAGAATTTTATAACTTTCAATGAGATCCCTCTCATTCTTCTAAACTCCAGCGAATATAAGCCTAATCGACTCAATCTCTTTTCATACGTCATTCCTGCCATCCCAGGTATCAGTCTGGTGAATCTTCGCTGCACTCCCTCGATGGCATGAACATCCTTCCTCAGATAAGGCGACCAAAACTGCACACAATACTCAAGGTGTGGTCTCACCAAGGCCCTGTACAACTGCAGCAAGACATCCTTGCTCCTGTACTCAAATTCTCTCGCTATGAAGGCCAACATACCTTTTGCCTTCTTAACCACCTGCTGCACCTGCATGCTTACCTTCAGCGACTGGTGCACAAGGACACCCAGGTCTCATTGCACTTCCCCTTTTCCCAATCTATTGCCATTCAGATAATACTCTGCCTTCCTGTTTTTGCCACCAAAGTGGATAACCTTGCATTTATCTACATTATACTGCATCTGCCATGCATCTGCTCAATCACCCAACCTGTCCAAATCATACTGGAGCTTCTCTGCATCCTCCTCACAACATACATGCCAACACAGCTTTGTGTCATCTGCAAACTTGGAGATATTACTTCTAGTTCCCTCGTCTAGATCATTAATATATATTGTGAATAGCTGGGGTCCTAGCACCGATCCCTGCGGTGCCCCACTAGTCACTGCCTGCCACTCGGAAAAAGACCTGTTTATTCCAACTCTTTACTTCCTGTCTGCCAACCAGTTCTCTAGCCAAGTCAGTACCTTACCCCCAATCCCATGTGCTTTAACTTTGCACGCCAATCTCTTATGCGCGACCTTATCGAAAGCCTTCTGAAAGTCCAAATACACCACATCCACTGGTTCTCCCTTATCTATTCTACCAGTTACATCCTCAAAAAATTCCAGTAGATTAGTCAAGCATGATTTACCTTTTGTAAATCCATGTTGACTTTGTCCAATCCTGTCACTGTTTTCCAAGTGCTCTGCTATTACATCTTTTATAATGGACTCTAGCATTTTCCCCACTACCGATGTCAGGCTTACCGGTCTATAATTCCCCGTTTTCGCCATCCATACGATCTTTAAATGTTTGCCATTGCCTATCCACCGTCAACCCTTTAAGTAATGTTCCCCAATCAATCCTAGCCAACTCGCGCCTCATACCATCGTAGTTTCCTTTATTAAATTTAGGACCCTTGTCTCTTAGTCAACTACTTCACTCTCCATCTTAAGGAAGAATTCTATCATATTATGAACACTCCTCCCCAAGGGGCCTCGCACAACAACATTGCTAATTAATCCTTTCTCATTACATAATACCCAGTCTATGATGGCCTAATCTCTAGTTGGTTCCTCGACATATTGGTCCAGGAAACATCAGGAGACTTACTGGGACACTTTGTCAAGACTTCAGCAACACTATACATTTATTCTGGAAATTCTCTGAGGACTTCACCTAAAATGAGTGAATGCTGTGCTACTCTACCTTATTGGACACCTTCTAGGAGTCACCAGGAGAAAGGGAGTGCTTGGCCATGGGCATCTTGCTAGGGGTCACCCGTGATCTGCATGAGGAATGGGAGGAGGACAGGAAGCCAGGCAGAGCAGCACCTTCTGCTGTAGGAGAGAGGGACAGGAGGGTGAGGTGGACTCCTTCCTCCCTCTGGGTACAGGGCATCCCTTCTCTTCTGGACCTCCTCCACCAGGACCTTCAGTACCGCGTCCAAGAACCTGTGCACCCTCTCCCTCGGTCCCTGAGCCATTCTGAAACGTGCCATTATATGTCAG
The DNA here is from genome assembly GCF_052327205.1 of Somniosus microcephalus. Lineage (NCBI taxonomy): Eukaryota > Metazoa > Chordata > Chondrichthyes > Squaliformes > Somniosidae > Somniosus > Somniosus microcephalus. The sequence goes on along the minus strand of NC_140992.1, from coordinate 99,956,012 downwards.
CCAGCCCACTCCACATCTTCAATGCAAGTGGGTTAGTGGAGCCCACATATACTGCTCCATGAAAATTGTGTCTGATCAGCGCTGGGTGCTAAACCTGCAGGTGTCTGTTTTAGTGCCTCCAGGCAAGGTCAAATTAAGGTAATCAGCAATAAGAACCAAAGTTGTGTGTGAAAACCAGACCTTCAAACAGGTGTATCTTATTAGCACAGCACCCATTTAGTGCCTGTTTTCACCCTTTCTCCAAAATAACCCCCTTAGCATGTGACCAGACAATCCCATTAATATTATTTAGGCAATTTCATGGCAATCGCGTTGACCTTTGAATTACTTGTTAAGATACAGAAATATTTTGTGTCCTAGTTGTTTAATGAGTTATTCTCTCAAATGTAATTGTATAAGCTCTGGGGCAAATCACTAATCTTAGCAAAACAGGAGATGCACATCTACAGCAGGATGTGAAGGAATGCGTTGAAAGACACAGCTGTCTGGCCCAGCTCGTTCAGATGCTTTCCTAGCTGTTTCCAGGAATCTTTGTAGCTTAAGAGACACTGCAAATGATTGGTCAGTTGATTCAAGATTTGGTGCTATGTTACACTTTGGGATTGGTTTAGAATTGACTGAAGCCCAGATGAGAGATTTTCTAAAGACTGAAGCTGACTGGTTTTAAATAAAACATATGATTCTTCTTACAAAAGGAGCTTTCAGAATTATTCACATGGCACCATTATAACTAATATGTTGGCAAGACACCAGCACAACTACTTACTCTTCAAATAGTGCCATGGGATCATTAATAGACACCTGAGCAATTGGAACAGATAGAAACAGTGGGTTTACCACCAGGTCAACCAAGCAGGGAAGTAGGTCGGGCGAGAAGAGACCCACAATCGTGAGACCACCCCGCACGACGGTAATGGCAGCTGATATCACCAGTTACCTGCTCCCGGCAGCTAGCCTCTGGACTGTGTGATTTTCTGCCACTTCTGATGGGATTTAAATGAAGCCCAGGAGTTTATTTCTGGAGCAGCGAGCGAGTTTCTAACTCACGCCACTGCTCACCCGCCCAAAACTGCCCCGGAGTTAAAATTGGGGCCGTCAAAGAGCTCTTGGTTTAACATCTCATCTGCAGGACAAATCTGATGAATCTCCATTAAACAATCTTTACTTTTTCAGAAACAAAAAGAAAACAAGTAAATTCTTTAAAACATTGTTCCCCTATATTCTCTCATCTCAAACAGCTCACATCAATCTTCTTTCTTAGTGAGGGCAAGGTGGTCCAGTCACCGTGGCCACCTTGATGGCTATATCAAAGCTAGCTGGTGAGTTTCTACATCCGTTTTACCTTCCTCTAAAGCCAGACTGCCCCACTGTAATGTGCTACCGAGGCATTTTTTAAACATTATTTCTTTATGTAGGTCACAGAGGCATTAGACCTTATCATGACAAGTAGGGTGGGAAAATAAACAGGCAAACTGTCACTGTGCCACAACACACCTACTTTTATTCAGTATCAGCAGTTCAACCAAAATCATTTATTCTTAAGTGAAGCCCATACAATCACATTATTGTTAGTATTAGATGCTTCAGGCTAAGCTTTCTTTAAGAACAAATAAGCAAGTCTACAGCAATTAAAGCCATTCAGTCAATCAAATCCACTCCTTTAAGAGACCATGGGGTAGATTTACAACTAGCCGCCTGGAGGTAAAACCGGCATCCATGGCGAATCGGCTGTCCGTTATAGAAACCGCCTGATTCTCATTTCTAAATCAGTGGAAATCGCAGGCATACTGCCCTTGATTTTCCATCCATCAAAATTAATGAACAGTTCTTGAACAAGGCTCCCCACTGACAATGCAAACTCAATAATTAGGCCGCAAGTTCCTTCTCTTATTACCATGAACAAAAATCACACAATGCTATTAATATTTCTAAAACCCTCAATGCTTTTACATAGGATTACATAGGATATACGGCACAGAAACAGGCCATTCGGCCCAATCAGTCCATGCCAGCATTTATGCTCCACTCGAGCCTCCTCCCGTCTTTCCTCATCTAAATCTATCAGCGTAACCCTCTATTCCCTTCTCCCTCATATGTTTGTCCAGCCCCCCCTTAAATACATCGATACTATTCGCTTCAACCACTCCCTGTGGTAGCGAGTTCCACATTCTCACCACTCTCTGGGTAAGGAAGTTTCTTCTGAATTCCTTATTGAATTTCTTGTTGACTATCTTATATTGATGGCCTCTAGGTATGCTCTTCCCCACACTCGCTTGCTGCTCCAGAAATAAGGCTCCGGGCTATTTTAACTCCTGGGCTTCATTTAAATCCCATCAGAAGTGGCAGAAAATCACATAGTCCAGAGGCTGGCTGCCGGGACCAGGTAACTAGCGCTATCAGCTGCCATTACCGTCTGTATCCACTCTATCAAAACATTTCATCAACTGACGTCGGTGCAGTTCCCTTTCAAAGATTGTCAGTTGGTCCCAAATCAACTACCTTCTCTGGGAGTCTGTTATATTTTATGCTTTCCATAGCTGAATGTTGTAAAGGGTATAAAATGTTAGACATGTGTATATTGTGTTTATATCTGTTAAATGTGATGGTGACCCATTATTAAAGTGAAATAGCTACTAAGAGGCAGTTTGTCTGTATCGTAGGTAAAATCAAACTTCAGCATTTATCATTTTGGGACTTGCATGAATGTCTGTGCAGCTCTTTAACTTCAGGTTGCATATTCTTTCTTGCAGACTTCGATGAACCCTGACTGGACTCTATCTTTTGGCCTGGTTTCTGCCTGCACCACAGAAGGCTTCATCTTCTCCAGGGCACATGACTTTGTAGGTAGGTCCAATGACTACAGTGCTGCTTAAGAATTAGCCAAGTTAAAAGCTATCTTTGAAGAGGAAAGGGATACTAATTTAATGTTCAGTGTCCCAAACAACAATGGAACTGGAATATCTTGTGGCCCTAATTTTCCAAAAAATATAGTCCATTGACAATTTGATGATTTCATTTGGCAAAGTGCCTTGTTTGACATGTGGCCCAGCACAGTCAGTCATCTAGTTGTTTTAAGCTGTGTGGGTGTGTAAGCTTTTGGAATATGTGCCAATAATGTTAGTAGGAAAGATTTTCTAGTATCTGTGAATTAATTACTGGAATTATACAGCCATTTGTTCTCACATTTGTTGAGCAACCAAAGCTCTATTGTAAACCTTGTTTTGGGATTGGCATTATTGTCACAGGCAATGAGATCATTCTTACTCCGACACTCAATGTAATCAAGCTTCACAGGCAATACCATCTTCAAACAAATTGTCTGAATTTCAAAGGGGGAAAATATTGTTTTTACTCATGAATCTTATAGTGCTCATCAGTTTCTGTTCAATGTCCCATTACAGGCAAAGGTGTACAGAGCTCTGTAAACGCAGCCTATAGCCTGGATTTCAGGTTGCACACTTCAAATGGCAAAAATACAGCAGACGTGCACTTCTGTCTGCCTACTGACCCTGCCACTGACTCTGGCCGATCTCCTGGGATCAGCTAAATTGCATGAAGATTCCTGTTGGACAACCACCAGCAATTGCGCGCAAGTGGCTGTGGGGCTGCAAACTGGGAAGCTGCTGCAGGATTTAAAGGGGAAGTGGCAGCAATACTGCATTTGAAAGAAGCTAACAAGGCCTGCATGGAAGAGAGCTTGGGGGCTAAAGTCGATAGCCCCTGAAAACGGGCGCAGGGATGGCAAAGCACGATTAATCCGCACCCGTTGCTTCCAATGCAGGCATCACGCAAACTTTGTGCTGCCTGGTAATTTACATGATTACAGCATTGCAGTAGCACTAAATATGCTGTTGAGTGGCTGAGCGCCTCAACACGGACCCAAGTTTGTGCGAGGCTAGCACTACTTAAAGCCAGCCTGCACCTCTCAAAGGGGAAGTGCATTCTGACTGGAGCAGGTGTTGGAAGTGGCTGGGGAAGAGAGTCTAATCTGCAAGAACACTGAATTATGGTGCAACAGGGAGAGGGTGTGCGCCGAGGTTCTCAGAGGCTGCACGGGAAGCCTTGGTGGAGGAGGTGGACAGGAGGAGAGAGGTCCTGTATCCACAGGGGGCCAGGAGGCCCTCCAGGCAAACTCTGTGAAGGCAGTGAGAGCAGGCAGCCATGGCGATCAATGCCAGAAGTTAAGCCACGAGGACGTGGATGCAGTGCCGCAAAAAGTTCAGTGACCTCACACGAGTGGTCAAGGTCAGTGAAATCATCTTCAAATGCCATATCCCACCAACTGTACCACTAGCCTCACCACTGCTCAATGCACAATACCCCCATCACTCACCTACCAACAATCTCTATCAAACAGGACTCATACTTCACAGTCATAGCTTTACCTCACCCTCACACACTTACAACTACTGCAAAACTCACACCCACATCTCACAGCTTGCACACACTGCCAGCTATTCAACCATGACAGGCACAGCACCCAAACACGTTGCACCATGCTCACTGGCACACTTCCCTCTCTCTTGCAGGACAAGTTGACGCATAACTGACAGCAGTAGGGGTTAACCAGCAGGAGATAGGCATGGCTGCATGACCTTACCCCAATGGAGGAGCCGGTCATCGCCATCATTGGTGTAGCCATTGCTGAGCTCATGGACAGTGGCAGGGCTGAAACAACTGAAGATGATGGTATCGTCATACCTAATCCTCCTTCTCACATCCCACTTTCCCCCCATCCCACAATCTCTTGTGATGGTCAGTGACAGAGGGGCTGTTGGTGATTGGGGAATTGGGGTTGCATTTACTGGTATTGCACTCGGATGAGTTCTTCACGCCTGGCCAGAAAGAGGCTTTCTATGTTGCTTCCTCTCTTCTTCTTCCTCCTCTTCCTCCTCCTCCTTCTGCTCCTCAGCGGCTCACCATATAACTGGTGGCAAGGGCTGTGCCCTCATGATGGCGAGGGTGTGCAGCTTGCAGCAGACCACCATGAATTTTGACACATGCTCTGCCGAGTACTGCAGGGCTCCTCCAGAGCAGTCCAGGTCGTGGAAGGGTTGTTTCAGCCCACCAATGGTCTGCTCTATCACATTTCATGTGGCAGCATGACCTTCATTGTATGTATGCTGCCCACGTGTGCGTGGGTTGCGCACCGGAGGCATGAGCCGTGTCATCAGTGGATATCCCTTGTTGCCCAGTAGCCACCCTTTGGTTTCTCATACAACAGCAAAATACCACGGATGCTGGAAATCTGAAATAACAACAGAAAATGCTGGAAACACTCAGCAGGTCAGGCAGCATCCGTGGAGAGAGAAACAGAGTTAACGTTTCAGGTCTGTGACCCTTCGTCAGAACTGGAAAAAGTTAGAGATGTAACAGATTTTAAGCAGATGCAGAGGCAGGGAAAGGGGGAGGGGAGGAAAGAACAGAAGGGACGGTCTGTGATAGGATGGAAGGCAGGAGAGATTAAATGTTGCAAATGGGGATGGCAGAATTATCAACAGCTGCCGCCTGAAAAATAGGGGCAGAGGTTATGGTCTGAAATTGTTGAACTCAATGTTGAGTCCAGAAGGCTGTAAAGTGCCTAATACAAAGATGAGGTGCTGTTCCTCGAGCTTACGTTGAGCTTCGTTGGAACAGTGTAAGAGGTCAAGGACGGACAGGTCAGAGTGGGAGTGGAGTGGAGAATTAAAGTGACAAGCGACTGGAAGCTCGGGGTCAAACTTACGGACTGAACAGAGGTATTCCGCAAACTAAACTGCAAGTACAAGTAAATCACTGTTTCACCTGGAAGGAGTGTTTGTGACAGTGGGAAGGGAGGAGGTAAAAGGGCAGGTGTTGTATCGAAACATAGAAGATAGGAGCAGGAGTAGGCCATTCGGCCCTTCGAGCCTGCTCCGCCATTCAATGAGATCATGGCTATCATCCAAATTCAGTACCCTGTCCCTGCCTTCTCCCCATATCCCTTGATCCCTTTAGCCTTAAGAAATATATCCAACTCTTTCTTGAATATATTTAATGAACTGGCCTCCACCGCCCTCTGTGGCAGAGAATTCCACAGGTTCACCACTCTCTGGGTGAAGAAATTCCTCCTCATTTCAGTCCTAAATGGCCTACCCCTTATCCTTAGACTATGACCCCTGGTTCTGGACTCCCCGACCATCAGGAACATCCTTCCTGCATCTAGTCTGTCCAGGCCTGACAGAATTTTATAGGTTTCGATGAGATCCCCTCTCAATCTTCTAAACTCCAGTGAGTATAAGCCCAATCGACACAATCTCTCCTCATACGTCATTCCTGCCATCCCAGGTATCAGCCTGGTGAATCTTCGCTGCACTCCTTCCATGGCAAGAACGTCCTTCCTCAGATAAGGCGACCAAAACTGCACACAATACTCAAGGTGCGGTCTCACCAAGGCCCTGTACAACTGTAGCAAGACATCCTTGTTCCTGTACTCGAACCCTCTTGCTACGAAGGCCAACATTCCATTTGCCTTCTTAACCGCCTGCTGCACCTGCATGCCTACCTTCAGCAACTGGTGCACAAGAACACCCAGGTCTCTTTGCACTTCCCCTTCTCCCAATCTATTGCCATTCAAATAATAATCTGCCTTCCTGTTTTTGCCACCAAAGTGGATAACCTCACATTTATCCACATTATAGTGCATTTGCCATGTTTCTGCCCAATCACTTAACCTGTCCAAATCGTACTGGAGTTTCATGACCTCCTCCTCACAGCATACCCTCCCACCCAGCTTTGTGTCATCTGCAAATTTGGAGATATTACATCCAATTCCCTCGTCCAGATCATTAATATATATTGTGAACAGCTGGGGTCCTAGCACCGATCCTTGCGGTACCCCACTAGTCACTGTCTGCCACTCGGAAAATGACCCATTTATTCCAACTCTTTGCTTTCTGTCCACCAACCAGTTCTCTATCCAAGTCAACACCTTGCCCCCAATCCCATGTGCCTTAATTTTGCACGCTAATCTCTTATGCGGGACCTTATTGAAAGCCTTCTGAAAGTCCAAATACACCACATCCACTGGTTCTCCCTTATCAATTTTACCAGTTACATCCTCAAAAAATTCCAGTAGATTAGTCAAGCATGATTTACCTTTTGTAAATCCATGCTGACTTTGTCCGATCCTGTCACTGCTTTCCAAGTGCTCTGCTATTACATCTTTTATAATGGACTCTAGCATTTTCCCCACTACCGATGTCAGGCTTACCGGTCTATAATTCCCCGCTTTTTCTCTGCCACCTTTTTTGAATAGTGGGGTAACATTAGCTACCCTCCAATCCATGGGTACTGTTCCAGAGTCTATCGAGTTCTGGAAGATGACCAGCAATGCATCTACTATTTCTAGGGCCACTTCCTTAAGTACCCTGGGATGTAGATTATCAGGTCCTGGGGATTTATCGGCCTTCAGTCCCATCAATTTTCCTAACACCATTTCCCTACAAATACTGATTTCTTTCAGTTCCACCCTTTCATCAGAACCTATGTTCCCCGGCATTTCTGGGAGGTTATTTGTGTCCTCTTTTGTGAAGGCAGGACCAAAATATGTATTTAGTTGGTCTGCTATTTCTTTGTTCCCCATTATAAATTCCCCCGATTCTGACTGCAAGGGACCTACGCTTGACTTCACCAATCTTTTTCTCTTCACATATCTATAAAAGCTTTTACAGTCAGTTTTTATGTTCCCTGCAAGCTTACTCTCATATTCTATTTTCCCTTTATAATTAATCCCTTTGTCCTCCTTTGTTGAATCCTAAACTGCTCCCAATCCTCAGGAGCAGCGGCGGCAGGCAGCGAGAGAGGCGGGACCTGTGGGAGACTCGGCGGCGGCAATAAAAGCGGCAGCGAGGCCAGGAGAGGCCTCAGAGCAGCGGTGGCAGGCAGCGAGAGAGGCGGGACCTGTGGGAGACTCGGCGGCGGCAATAAAAGCGGCAGCGAGGCCAGGAGAGGCATACCAAACTCCAGTCTGCGAGCTCAGAAGGTAGCAGAGAGGTAAAAAGTAATCGGGGTGTGACGTCACCAGGGAGCAGGTAAGTGATTGGTTGGTGAGTATTTCTCTCTTTTCATTACAAGCTTGAATTCTGTGGTGTTAAATTTCTAGGGTCTCTGTGTTGTAGTGAGGACAGTTGGTAAATAAAGCGCCCTAGAGTATACCTGTAACTGGGGTATTGAATAAATTTTTAGATTAATTAAAGGAGTAAGTCATGGCAGGAGAGCTCAGACCCGTGTTCTGCTCCTCTTGCTCCATGTGGGAAGTCAGGGACACTGCCAATGTCCCTGGCGACCATGTGTGCAGGAAATGCATCCAGCTGCAGCTACTTGTAGACCGCATTGCGGCGCTCGAGCTGCGGGTGGATGAGTTTTGGAGCATGCGCGATGCTGAGAGGGTCGTGGATAGCATGTTTAGCGAGTTGTTCACGCCGCAGGGTAGGGCTGCACAGGCAGAAAGAAACTGGGTGACCATCAGGCGGAGCAACAGAGGCAGGCAGGAAGTGCAGGGGCCCCCTGCGGACATCCCCCTTTCAAACAGGTATACCAAGTTGGATACTGTTGAGGGGGATGACTCACCAGGGGAAGGCAGCAGCAGCCAGCTTCCTGGCACCAGGGACGCTTCTGCTGCTCAGAAAGGGAGGAAAAAGAGTGGGAGAGCAATAGTGGTAGGGGATTCTATCGTAAGGGGAACAGATAGGCGTTTCTGTGGCCGCAAACGTGACTCCAGGATGGTTTGTTGCCTCCCTGGGGCCAGGGTCATGGATGTCACTGAGCGGCTACAGGGCATTCTTAAGGGGGAGGGTGAGCAGGCAGAGGTCGTGATCCACATTGGGACCAACGACATAGGTAGGAAGGGGGATGAGGTCCTGCATCAAGAATATAGGGAGCTAGGTAGCAGATTAAAGAACAGGACCTCAAAGGTTGTAATCTCTGGATTACTCCCAGTGCCACGTGCTAGTGAGTATAGGAATAGGAGGATAAAACAGATGAATGCGTGGCTATAGAGTTGGTGCAGGAGGGAGGGTTTTAGTTTCCTGGATCACTGAGCCTGCTTCTGGGAAAGGTGGGACTTGTACAAGTCGGATGGGTTGCACCTAAACCAGAGCGGGACAAATATCCTTGCGGGGAGGTTTGCTAGCACTGTTGGGGGGGGTTTAAACTAACTTGGCAGGGGGATGGGATACAGAGGGGAGCTGAAATAGGGGGTGATGTGCTGCCAATTATGGAGAAAAAAACAAGTCAGCTTGGTAGACAGGGCAAATATACAAGGGCAAGGCTGGATGGCATCTATTTTAATGCAAGGAGTCTTGCAAATAAGGTGGATGAACTGAAGGTGTTGATAAACACATGGGAGTATGATATTGTTGCTATCACGGAGATATGGTTGAGGGAGGGGCAAGACTGGCAGCTCAATATTCCGGGGTACAGAATCTTCAGGCGAGACAGAGGGGGGGTATAAGAGGAGGGGGTGTCGCAATATTAATTAAGAAGTCAATTACTGCAGTAAGGAGGGATGACATATTAGCAGGTTCCTCTAATGAGGCCATATGGGTGGAGCTTAAAAACAAGAAGGTGGCAAGCACTTTGCTGGGAGTGTACTATAGGCCTCCAAACAGTCAGGGGGAGATAGAGGAACAGATATGTAGGCAAATCTCAGAGAAATGTGCAAATAATAGGGTAATAGTAATGGGCGATTTCAACTTCCCCAATATTAACTGGGATAGTCAGAGTGTGAAAGGCACAGAGGGTGTAGAATTCTTAAAGTGCATCCAGGAGAGCTTTTTGAGCCAGCATGTAGAAGGTCCTACAAGAGAGGGGGCGGTACTGGACCTAATTCTAGGCAATGTGGCCGGCCAAGTGGAAGAAGTGCTACTGGTGAGCACTTTGGTGACAGTGACCATAATATGGTGAGATTTAAGGTGGTCATGGAAAAGGACAGGGATGGGCCAGAAATAAAGGTTCTAAATTGGGGGAAGGCCGATTTTAATAGGATAAGGCAGGATCCGGCCAAAATGGACTGGGATCAGCTACTTGTAGGAAAATCCGCATTGGAGCAATGGGAGGCTTTCAGAAGGGAGATTGAGATCATACAATGGCAACATGTTCCCGTAAAGGTCAAGGGTGGTTCCAAAAACCACAGGGAACCTTGGATGTCAGGAGATATACGAGAATGGATTAAAAAAAAAAGGTGGGCTTTTGGCAGATACAAAAGGCTAAAGACGGAGGAAGCCCTAGCGGAGTACAAAAAGTGCAGGGGGATACTTAAAAAAGAAATTAGGAGATCAAGGAGGGGCCATGAAATAACACTGGCGAGCAAAATAAAGGAAAATCCTAAGATGTTTTATAAGTATATTAAGGGTAAGAGGATAACTAGGGAAAAAATAGGGCCCATTAGGGACAAAAGTGGAAATCTGTGTGTGGAGCCGGAAGATGTAGGAGGGGTTCTAAATGAATTTTTTGCATCTGTTTTCACTATGGAGAGGGACGATGTAGACATAGAAAAAGGGCGGGGGGACTGTGATATGCTCGAACATATTAACATCGAGAGGGAGGAGGTATTGGCGGTTTTAGCAGGCCTAAAAATGGATAAATCCCCAGGCCCGGATGAAATGTATCCCAGGCTGCTGTGTGAGGCAAAGGAAGAGATTGCGGGGGCTCTAACACACATATTCAGAACCTCTCTGGCCACAGGGGATGTGCCAGAGGACTGGAGAACCGCTAATGTAGTTCCATTATTCAAGAAGGGGAGTAGGGAAAAACCGGGGAACTACAGGCCAGTGAGCCTAACATCAATGGTGGGAAAATTATTGGAAAAAATTCTGAGGGACAAAATTAGTCTCCACTTGGAGAGGCAAGGATTAATCAGGGATAGTCAACATGGCTTTGTCAAGGGAAGATCATGTCTGACTAATTTGATTGAATTTTTTGAGGGGGTGATTAGGTGTGTGGATGAGGGTAACGCAGTGGATGTGGTATACATGGATTTCAGTAAGGCCTTCGATAAAGTCCCGCACAGGAGACTGGTCAAGAAGGTAAGAGCCCATGGAATCCAGGGTGCCTTGGCACGTTGGATACAAAACTGGCTTAGTGGCAGGAGGCAGAGGGTGATGGTCGAAGGTTGTTTTTGTGACTGGAAGCCTGTGGCCAGTGGGGTACCACAGGGATCGGTGCTGGATCCCTTGCTGTTTGTGGTCTACATTAATGACTTGGATATGAATGTAAAAGGTATGATCAGTAAGTTCGCGGATGATACAAAAATTGGTAGGGTGGTAAATAGCGAGGAGGGTAGTCTCAGTCTGCAGGACGATATAGATGGGTTGGTCAGATGGGCGGAACAGTGGCAAATGGAATTTAACCCGGAAAAGCGCGAGGTGATGCACTTTGGGGGGACTAACAAGGCAAGGGAATACACAATGAATGGTAAGACCCTAGGCAAGACGGAGGGCCAGAGGGATCTGGGTGTGCAAGTACACAGATCCCTGAAGGCGGCAGAACAGGTGGATAAGGTGGTAAAAAAGGCATATGGGATACCTGCCTTCATTAGCCGAGGCATAGAATATAAGAGCAAGGAGGTTGTGATGGAGCTGTATAAAACACTGGTTAGGCCACAGCTGGAATACTGTGTGCAGTTCTGGTCGCCACACTACAGGAAGGATGTGATAGCTTTGGAGAGGGTGCAGAGGAGATTCACCAGGATGCTACCAGGGCTGGAGCGCTTCAGCTATGAAGAGAGACTGGGCAGATTGGGTTTGTTTTCCTTGGAGCAGAGGAGGCTGAGGGGGGACATGATTGAGGTGTACAAAATTATGAGGGGCATAGATAGGATGGATACTAAGGAGCTTTTTCCCTTAGTAGAAGGGTCAATAACTAGGGGGCATAGATTCAAGGTAAAGGGCGGGAGGTTTAGAGGGGATTTGAGAAAGAACTTTTTCACCCAGAGGGTGGTTGGAGTCTGGAACTCACTGCCTGAAAGGGTTGTGGAGGCTGGAACCCTCACAACATTCAAGAAGCATTTGGATGAGCACTTGAAATGCCATAGCATACAAGGCTACGGACCAAATGCTGGAACATGGAATTAGATTAGACAGGGCGTGATGGCCGGCGCGGACACGATGGGCCAAAGGGCCTCTATCCGTGCTGTATAGCTCTATGACTCTATGATTATTGCTTTTTCTGGCCAATTTGTATGTCCTCTCCTTGGATCTTATGCTATCCCTAATTTTCCTTGTTAGCCACGGTTGAGTCACCTTTTTTGTTTTATTTTTATGCCAAACTGGGATGAACAACTTCTGTAGTTCATCCTTTCGGTCTTTGAATGTTTGCCATTGCCTATCCACCGTCAACCCTTTGAGTGCCATTCCCCAATCAATCCTACCCAACTCGCTCCTCAGACCATCGTATTTTCCTTTATTTAAATTGAGGACCCTAGTTTCTGAGTCAACTACTTCATTCTCCATCTTAATGAAGAATTCGATCATATTATGATCGCTCCGACCCAAGGGGCCTCGTACAACAAGATTGCTAATTAATCCTTTCTCATTACATAATACCCAGTCTAAGATGGCCTGATCTCTGGTTGGTTCCTCGGCATATTGGTCCAGGAAACCATCCCGTAAACACTCCAGGAATTCCTCTCACTCCATGGATGCTGCCTGACCTGCTGAGTGCTTCCAGCATTTTCTGTTCTTTGGTTTCTCATGGTGGCTCAAATGCAGATGGGACAGCGGAATGCCGCAGAATAAAGGCATCATGACTGCTGCCAGGATACCGGGCATTCATCTGCATGATTCGCTGAGTATGTCATTGAGGGAGTGGAATCCCTTCCGGTTGCGATACATGTCTGAATTCACATGCGGCGCTCGCAAAGCGACATGCATGCAGTCAATGGCTCCCTGCACCATGGGGAAGCCTGCTATCCTGGCAAAGCCGAGTGCTTGCTCCGCCTGCTTCTCTCTGGCAAGATAGAATGAAACATATTCACCTCTCTTTGCATACAGAGCCTCAGTGACCTCTCTTATGCAACGGTGGATGGCGAACTGGGAAATGTTGGAAATTTTGCTTGCTCCAGCCCTACATTAATGGCCACGGTCACCTTCACAGCCATTGGCAATGCCCTCCTCACCCTGCTTTGAGGCTGCAGTTCTGCCTGAAATAGGTGCCAGATTTCAGTGAGCACCTCCTTAGTGAAGCAGAGACATCACATACACTGTTCCTTGCTAAGGTTGAGGTAGGAGAATTGCTCCCTGAAGACCCGGAGTGGATATGGACTCCTGCTGAGAACACTTCACACCCTCCGGTGTCACCTATGCTCATTCTCCCATGTCATGCTGCAGGCCAAGGGGGATACAAACTACTGCACTCATGACTGGGAGCAACTGGTCTGAGCAGAAACCTTGAAGTAACCTGCCACACCCTCCCTGGACACTTCAGCAACTTCAAATCAGATAACAAACCACCAAACACTTCTACAAACTCACCAAGAGCCAATAGAAATCAATCAGCAACTAACCTGAAAGCACTTGATAATCCCTTTAAATAGTGCTGGTGGGGGATCCTTCCTGCTGCTGGACACATGTTCAGCTGTGCATGTTTGAGAGGGCATTAGCTGGAGTGTTGAGGTCGAAAATGGCAGCGCTGGCATCAAATCAGCATCGCACGCTGACTGACGTCACAATCTGCCTACTCAGCATACTTCCGACGCATGCTCCCAGTGCCCGTACTAATGACCTCACCAAAATGACGTCCAACGCGGCCTGCACCAGAAGTGTGCGTGCACGGTGCGCTCTCCATTTTGCAGCCCTTCTATTTTCAGTGAAGCATAGTTTGACACATTACTAGAAGCTCTGAGGCAGGAAGGGCAGGACTGTTTGTCATGCAGGGAAAGAGACCATATCGGGCTGCGGTATGGGTAAAGTGGTGGAAACAGTTAATGCCACCTTTATAACCTCAAGATCAACAATGCAATGCAGGATAAAAATGTAACAATTTGAACAGAATGTGCAAGGTAAGTGCCTCAATGACCCTAGTAAAGGTCATACAACCAGCACCTGGTATATTACCACCTTGGCACAATCAACACGTGTAGTTTTGTTTTACAGAAGAGAGAAAGACCGTGGGGGAGGTGTGGAAAATATACGGGAGTTGACACCCACCCCCTCAAGGAAAAGGCATTCAGCTTAATGGAATGTCCGTTGCCCGAAGCTGTAGGAGTTGGAGAGATTGGTGAGCAGGTGGCACAAACAAATAGGGAACTTTCGTGGACTTCCTCCGAGGTCTAGATGGCTGTGGATCCCAAGTTCACGCTGGTAACAATTTCCTACCAGGTGTGCTGAGTCCTGAAGATATTAATTGGACAACCACCCCCCCTTGCCCTGCAGTCTTAAAAGTGTAGGATAGCTCTTAATAATTATGCTGATAGATGGAGTTAAGAAGCAGATCAGCAATAATCTAATTGAATGGTGGAACAGGTTCGAGGGACTGCATGACCTACTCCTGTTCCTATGACAATGAGAACATCGGGTACCCAGCTGAACCTTACTTTCCACTCAGTCATTTCCCTGTAGCATCTGTGCACATCAAAGGCTAAGTAAAAAATACTTAATCATATCTGTCAATTAAATGGCGAAGCATAGGTTAACTAGTGAGAGCATTGCATAATCATAGGTGACATGGAAGTAAACAGGTTCTGAAGAGGTACATTTGCTAGACTTTCCCACAATATGTGGAGAATGACAAATGATCACATTATTTCCAAAACTGTTGCTCTACTGGTTTAACAGAAAGTGAGTGCTTCTTGCCTCATTACATAAGCAGTCAAACAAGCATTTCCTTTAAGAAGATTCAGAAAAGCTGACAAGATTTTCATTGCTAAGTTATATTCAATTATTCTTTGCTTTTACCAGTTACAGCTGTTGTTTTCATTATAAACAGTCAACACTATTGGATAGTATAGTCCTATCTTGTAGCAGCCTGTGTGCAAAGATGTTACTCTGCAATCCTTTATTTTAATTTATGATTTTAATTAAATTACCTATTTAAAAAACGATGTTCTGATGAAAGGTCATCGACCTGAAATATTGGGGAGAATTTTTCAGGGATCAGCGGGTGCGTTTGGTGGCGGGAAATTGTTTTCCTGACCTGCTGTCAACCCACCGCCACGGGACTTTCCCAGATGTTGGGTCTGTCAACGGTGAACAGACCCGACACGCAGCGGCGTGGGAGGCAATTTAGGTCATTATGATCTTGTTAAGAGCCACATAAAACTATTTTGAGCTCACCTTTAAATTTTACGAGTTTGCCCACGGGTTCCACGCTGCTCAGAGTTGTGTTACCATGAAATCATCTCTTTACTTGACAACTACAAATGTGCTATAAATGCTCCTATCTCATAGCTGTTCACTTTCCAAGCTCAGGAGCTGTTGCTTACTGCATTTGGAAAACAGATTGAGCTTTATGCAGGTTGCAAGTGTTTGGAGTAAACTCTGTATCCAATGTCACCTCATTGGAACAACCTCGCTCACCATTGACAGATCACTTCTGTCATCTCAACTTTACCTGCCATCTATTATATAGAAACATAGAGCAGGAGTAGGCCATTCGGCCCCTCGAGCCTGCTCCGCCATTCAATGAGGTCATGGCTGATCATCCAAATTCAGTACCCTGTCCCTGCTTTCTCCCCATATCCCTTGATCCCGTTAGCCTTAAGAAATATATCTAACTCCTCCTTGAATATATTTAATAAGTTGGCCTCAACTGCCTTCTGTGGTAGAGAATTCCACAGGTTCACCACTCTCTGGGTGAAGAAATTCCTCCTCATCGCAGTCCTAAATGGTTTACCCCTTATCCTTAGACTGCGACCCCTGGTTCTGGACTCCCCCGCCATTGGGAACTTCCTTCCTGCATCTAGTCTGTCTAGTCCTGTTAGAATTTTATAAGTTTCAATGAGATCCTCTCTCATTCTTGTAAACTCCAGCGAGTAAAAGCCCAATTGACCCAATCTCTCCTCATACGTCATTCCTGCCATCCCAGGTATCAGTCTGGTGAATCTTCACTGCACTCCCTCCATGGCAAGAACATCCTTCCTCAGATAAGGCGACCAAAACTGCACACAATACTCAAGATGTGGTCTCACCAAGGCCCTGTACAACTGCAGCAAGACATCCTTGTTCCTGTACTCGAACCCTCTCGTTATGAAGGCCAACATACCATTTGCCTTCTTAACCACCTGCTGCACCTGCATGCTTACCTTCAGCAACTGGTGCACAAGGACACCCAGGTCTCGTTGCACTTACCCTTCTCCCAATCTATTGCCATTCAGATAATAATCTGCCCTCCCGTTTTTGACACCAAAGTGGATAACCTCGCATTTATCCATGTTACATTGCATCTGCCATGCTTCTGCCCAATCACCCAACATGTGCAAATCATACTGGAGTTTCTTGGCATCCGCATTGGTGCCCTTGAAACTATCTCACCCTGGTCCTCAGAATCCCACCACAATCAGCCCCAACACCAGCAGCAACAGGCAAACCAGCAGCACCAACAACAACACCAACCTTCTCCGCAATCACCTAATGCTGCACGGGACACAGGGCATCAGCACCGGACCATATTGCTGCCTGGGAGTTGTACACCCTGGCTGCTACATGATGCACCAGGTTGGCACCACCCCACACCAACACCTTAAAGCTTCCCTACAATGCCCAAGCCATCCCTTTCATACTCATCACCATTGCGGGGGTAACATTATGTCTCACCATTCACTGCAACTCACTAAGCCACTTCCAAAGGTGCACACAAATCTGTCCAAGAACGCAAAGTGTTGAAAATAAAGATTTCAATATTTGACAGCACATTAACAGAAACTTCACATGAACATTGGCTAAAGCACACAAGTGCCTATCCTTGTGTGTTGTTAGTTGGCATGATTGGACTAAGATGAGGGTGAGTGTAAGGGGTGGCTAGTGAGATGGAGAAGTGATAATGTAGATAGAGAGGGATGGGTGAAGGCGCAAGGTAAGTTGGTGTGAGTAAGGATGTGCAGGAGTAGGGTAGGGAAGGCAGAGTGACGGAGATGTGATGAGCGGCACAGCAGGATGAGGTTGAGTGTGGCTTGGCAGTAACATTTCGTAATCTACTGAGATCATCGAAAGGTTTGCGCCACTGCAGCCTGGTCCTCCTGACGACATCCCTGCTTTTGCTTTCCTGTGCAATGTGCAACCAGGCTGCATTGATCTCCTGGGGAGGTCTCTTGCGCCCATGGGAAGGGAAGAAGACCTCCCTGCATATGGAGGGAGTCATGGGAGAGCCTGGATGAAGCCGTGCACCTCTGTGCAGTGCTTGTCAGTGTTTGCAGCACCTCAATGCTGTAGAACACTGACAGCACAACTGTCCAAATCAATTTGCGCATGGTCCCTTTAAGGAAACCGGCTGATGACATGTCATCAAGTGACGTCATCAGACCCACTTCCTTCAATTGGTCGACAAATGCGCTGGGCGAGCTTAACCAATCAACCGTAAAATCACTTTAGGCAGCGGGCTGGAGCCAGCAGCGAGGCCGGGACCCGCCACCGACCCCAGCCGCACTGGACTCGCCGAGGCAGAGGAAATCACAGCCATTAACTCTGTTTCCCTCTCCACTTATGCTGCCTGATATGCTGAGTGTTTCCTGCATTTTCTCTTTATACTTCAGATCCCCAGCATCCACAGTACTTTGCTTTTACCTTTTAAAATGTTTGTCATCACTAAGATTAGCCTTATATTATCATAATTCAATGTCAACAATCAGAGTGCATTACATAATTACAGTAAGTAGTTTATATTATTACAAATTCCCCCTGAAAATTATGAACTGGATTGGGAATTTATGGGGTCATGGTTTATTATTCACAAGGGCAATGCTGCAAAGTGTCACAAGTAACTTCCTGAAATCCAGCTCTTAAACAGTACACTTTCGTAAATACAAGGACAGCATCAAGGAAGTCAATAATTCCCCTGGAAAGTACTGATGCTGTCAACTTTGCATTTGCTAAAATGTACTGTGGAGAGCTTGAATTATGTGACAGTTTTTATCATTCTCCTAATAGTGAAACTCTAAGCGATCTAGAATATTTTGAAGAACTTCCTCGATTTCACGCCATAACTTTCATACTATTTTCAGGTGAATAGTTTAAGAGCAGACACGAAATCCGCAATTAATTAAATGGCCAAAGGCTTCAGAGGCTAAAAGTTTTACCCCAGGATATCGGTCAATCAGTTCCCAAACTGAATGCTGCAGAAGTCAGCTTAAAGTCAGCCAGCTTTGCTGGAGTGAGGATCTGCTTAAACATCTTAGTGTTCATCCTTGTGTTCAAACCCCTCCATGGACTCACCCCTCCTTATCTCTGTAACCTCCGACAGCCCTGCAACCCTCCGAGGTCACTGGGCTTCTCCAATTCAGGCCTTATGCTTATCCCCGATTTCCATCGCCCCTCCATTCAGCTGCCTAGGCCCCAAGCTCTGGAATTCCCTCCCTAAACTTCTCCCTCCTTCTTTAAAACTCTCCTTAAAACCTACCTCTTTGACCACCTGCCCTAATATGTGGCTCCATGTCAAAAAAAAATTTATAACACTCCCAGACATGCCAACCCCACCGTTTCATAAATCAAGAGGCAAACGCTTAAAAATCAAGAGATTTGGTATAAAAATCATGAGTTGCTATTTTCTTTAAATATAAACCAATATAGATTGGCAGTTGGTTTATAAACCTCATTAGTGGCTTTATTTAATCTCTACCATTTCAAAGCTCTTTACAAAAACTATATTACTGCATCTGAAAATGCTTTACAAAAACTTTTAAAAAATCCTACCTGTTCTCATCACGTTGCACCTGTAGTGGCACCGCTTACTTTGATTTTCCTTTTCCTTTTTCGACATGACTAAAAGACAGATACAATTGTCAAAAAGGAAAACGTCCTTGTAATCTCCAAGGGCCGTGACTGGATTCGGCCGACTCCTCCAGAGAAAAATGCATCTCACAACCCAAGGCGAAGGGGGCTGCATTACGGACACCGGGGGGTAGATCCCAGCCGCTGGGTGGGCCCTGGCTCTGTCGGCCAGTCAGTATGACAGGTTGGATCTTCCTTGTCTGTACCCAGCCTGCTTTCTCAGGAGCGCTGAGCCAATTGCTGGAGGCCTCACTGTGCTTAGTAACTAACTATTGCTCAGTAATTACCCCCCCCCAACCCGGGGCCGGCCTAGCAACCAGGCTCTACCCCCCAGGGCCTGCCCAGCGGCAATAACACAGACCCCTCCACCTCGAGTTGTGAGATGAGCTTTTCTCTGGAGGAGTTGGATCCAGTCACAGCCCCCGGCCCGGCCCCGCTGTAATGTGCCACAGTGGGAGTTTGGTGAACAGCAGGCCCAGGCCTGGTTACTTCCAGTGAAACGAATCGGTTACTGCACGGCCCCGAGAGCAGCTGTGGAGCAGCGCTGGCAGCTTGCCGATACTATTCTAATAAGGCCCAAACTTCGGGAAAATGCTCCACCTCTTTAACAGCCGCCGCACGCGTGTGAGTGTTTAGGGAAAAAAAATCGCCAGATTTCGGTGTTCTTTCGAGAAATCATGCGTGAGGCTTCATTGCATTCAGAAATCACTTCTCTCACGATAGATTCGCAAGAGTTGGCATGTTTGCACTCCTGTGAAGCACCTTGGGACAAAAATTCAGTAGGGGGAGCGCAAAGATAAATTAGCCTTGGTTGATAGCACAAAACGGGCGGTAGCAAATCGGCAGTCTGTTTAACAGTCCAAACGATTTTCTTTTCCATTGATTTAGATGGTAAAGGAAATTGCGCGCAGTGCTAAATAGACTGCTGATTCGCTACCGCCTGCATTGCACGACTGCACAAGACCAATTTATACCTCAACGTCTTTAATGAGGCTTTTAAAGGCAGGGCGGGAGATAGAAAGCTAAGGGAAAGGTAATTCCAGCAGCAAGGCATAGTGACTGGCAACGTTGCAGGCCATTGAGTGGTTTGTACGGGGCATCATGCGACTGGTGAAGCGAGGCCATGGAGGGATCTTGAAGTAAGCGAGCCAGTGTACTTTGGTATGATTGGGAGTGGTGGTTGTAGCACTTCATGTCGAGAGGATGCAGGCCACGGAGTTCCAAATCAGCTGCTAAACTTAAAGAAATCAGCTAAAATTGCAAAGCAAAAAGCTTTTCTTCAACAAAGTTTTTTGATTCAGATATCACCATCCAGATTTGTACAAAACATTGTGGAATTTTAGTTTTTCTTTGACGAATATATATTATTTATCTATATATATAAAATGGTATGTCTCTGTCTGTCTTTCTGTCTCTCTGTCCGGCTATACAATCAAAAGTTATAGAGCGTACCTACACGTGTGTTACATCAAAAGAAAGCTTACGATTCCAGAACGGTTGTAAGCGTATTTACGTTTCGGTGAGACAAAAATTGTGCCCGCGGTATCCAAAAAACGTTCAAAATTCCGCTCATTATCTGCTCATTAGCATTGAGTGACGTCGAGCTCGACCAATCGTACGGTCGAGCGACCCGACGGTCGACCAATCGCTGCGTGGCGGGGGGTGGGTTCCTGGCGCATGCGGGCGGGCCCTCCTAGAGTCGAGTGACGGGATGATTGACCAATCCTACGCTTCGGTGACCTGACGGTCGACCAATCGGTGCATGTGTGGGCAGGCCTTATCGTTCTGAACTGAGGTGAGTCGCCGCCATCTTGATTCCAAACTTTTCATTTCTTTTTCCCGCTTTCTGCGTCTTTAAAAAAAAAAGTTGCTTTTAAAACACATAGGCCTAGAAATTGGGTTTTGGCTTAGCCAGGGCTTTAGCGCCGGAAGTTAGTGCCGGCGCTAAGTCCCCCTGCGCGCGCCAAAAATTCAGCAGGTCCGCGCCCAAACGGCTGCCAGCGCTACTGAAGGGTCTTTGCGGTGGTAAATCGGCGCTAACTGCCGTTTCGCGCCGCAATTCCAGCGCTGCGGCACCCGATGCGGTGCGGCAGGCTCGGGAAGTGCAGGCCTCCTCCTTCCGTTAAGGAGGAGCTGCCTGCACCCGGCCGCAGCCCGCGCAAATCTGTCTAAAAATGAGCCCGGCACCTCGGACAAGTGCCGGGCTTGCATCTGTTCCGGGGGGTGGGGGGGAGAAGTCCGGGGAGGGAGCTGCGGGCAGGCGGCCGGCGGGAAAGCGGCCGGCCGCCGCGGGGCCTTTAATGCGCCGGCGCAAACTCATGCAAGACTCTGTTGCCAGAGTCTTAGTTGCGGCTGCCACGGGCGAGGCGGCCGCAACTGAATTTCGGCGCTAGGGCCCGTCGGCATGGCAACCGGGACGCTGCGCACACCGATGACGTCATCGGTGCCGGCGCAGCGCTACCGGTGCACCGCCGATTTAGGGCCCCAGGGAACTTTTAAACTGGCCATAACTCTGGCGCTAGTCCCTCTAGCGCCTCAAAAGCGGCGCTAAGGCAACTGAATTTCTAGGCCATATTGTTTTTTAAAAAAGTTAATTACTTTCTAAATCTTTTATCTAATCTCATTAATTTTCCTACCTTTCCCCGTTTTTGCAGGTAGGCCTCGAAGCCTGGGCGTCTGTTGCCAGCCATGCTGGACCCTAGGCAATTCTTTTGTGGCAAGCTCCTCCCACCCCTCACCCCACACCCCCCACCACCACCACCGCCCCCCCCACCCCCGCTGGGCCCGATTCCGAACCAGCGGCCAGCCATCTTGGTAAAGGCTGGCTGGGCTCACTGCAAGCTCCTCGCGCTTCATGGCGCATGTGCACCTCCACACAGAGCGCGGCCAGAGGGAAGCGAGCAGTTTAGCGGGGGGTGGCGGGGCTCGGGAGGGGAGGGGGAGCGGAGAGAGTTACCCCGGCAACCGGGCTCGCCAGCCGCAATCGGCCGCCTCAAGCCGCTCAGGCCCAGGCCCGGTCCCGGAGATTGGAAGGCAGAGAGGGGAGGAGGGTTACCAAGACAACCGGGCCCAGCCAGCCGCAATCGGACGTCTCAAGCCGCCTCAGGCCCGGCCTCGGGAGGGCGGGGCTCGGGCTGACCGGGGCGCTGCGCTCGGCATGTCAGTGCGTGGAGCGGCACGCAGCTCAGCGGAGCCATCGCCGGCAGAGGGGAAAGGGTCTGCTGGCTCCCCACTCCCTTTTTCCCCCCCTCCTTCACCCACCTCCCCCAACCCTCCCCTCCTCTCCCCCTCTCCCCCTCCCCCCTCTCCCCCTCCCCTCCACCCCCTCTCCCCCTCCCCTCCCCCCTCTCCCCATTCCTCCCCTCCCCTCCTCTCCCCCTCCCCTCCCCTCCTCTCCTCTCCCCCTCCTCTCCCCTCCTCTCCCTCCCCCTCCCCTCCCCCCCTCCCCCTCCATCCCCCCATCCCCTCCCCCCTCTCCCCTCCCCCCTCTCCCTCTCCCCCCTCTCCCCCTCCACCCCTCTCCCCCTCCCCACTTCCCACTCCCCCCTCCCCCTCCCCTCCCCCTCTCCCCCTCCCCTCCCCCTCCTCTTCCCCTCCTCTCCCCTCCTCTCCCTCCCCCACCCCTCCCCCCTCTCCCCTCCCCCATCCCCCTCTCCCCCTCTCCCCCACTCTCCCTCCCCTCCCCCTCCCCCTCCCCCCTTCCCCCTTCCCTTCCCCCCTCCCCCCTCCTCCCCCTCTCCCCGCTCCTCCCTTCCCCCCCTCCTCCCTTCCTCCCCCTCACCCCCTCCCCTTCCTCCCCCTCCCCCTCCCGTCCCCTCACGCCTCCCCCATCCTCCCCCTTCCCCCCCTCCACCACCCCCCCTCCATCCACCCCCTCCCCCCTCCATCTACCCCCTTCCCCACCTCCCCCTTCCCCCTCCCCCTCCCTCCCTTCCCCCCTCCCTCCCCTTCCCCCTTCCCCCCTTTCCCCCACTTTCCCCCCCACCTTCCCCCCTTCCCCCCCACCTTCCCCCCAGTCGCTCTCTCTCTTCCCCCCAGTCGCGCTCTCTCTTCCCCCCGGTCACTCTCTCTCTTCCCCCAGTTGCTCTCTCTCTTCCCCCCAGTCGCTCTCTCTCTTCCCCCCAGTCACGCTCTCTCTTCCCCCCAGTCACACCCTCTCTTCCCCCCAGTCGCTCTCTCTCTCTCTTCAACAACAACATGCCCTCAAAATCCCTCGGCACCGCGGGCACTTCAGCTAGTTACGTATAAAATAATCAGCACATAATTACTCAGGGTTTCTCCTGATTGACTGCCATAATGTCGTCGGCAGAACCCTGGGTAGACGATTCAATGGGATCATGGCATTTTTCCGGCGTTTCTGCTGCCCTTGAATCAAAATGATGCAGGAGATCTCCTACCAAGGTTCTACCCATCATAAGTACATTTGTGAAGATTCCCTCATTTGTATTGCCAGCAAAATTGTAACATCTTCTGAAAGAAACCTTTCACTATTTCACTCAAAATACCAAATGGAGAAATCTGTGTATCACGAGGTAGTCACACCAATTAGATTAATTAATTCAGATGTAGTCCGTGGCCAGGGTCAGGATGGTGTGACTAGAAGTGAGGCAGGTACGGGGATCCAGGAGGTAGTGTTGGAGGAGCCGTAGCCTTGCACTTGTCCAACAGGTTCGAGGCTCTTACTCCCTGTGAGGATGGGAACAGGGACTGCGGGGAGGTTGAGCAATCTGGCCACAGCACAGTGGAGCGGGGGGCCATTCAAATGGAGGGAGTTAAAAGAAATGTTGTAGTGGTAGGGGATAGTATTGTTAGGGGGATAGATAGAGTTCTTTGCAGCCGAGAGTGAGAGTCCCGAAGGCTGTGTTGCCTGCCCGGTGCCAGGGTTAAGGACATCTCCTCTGGACTGGAGAGAAACTTGGAGTGGGAGGGGGAGGATCCAGTTGTCGTGGTCCATGTTGATACCAACGACATAGATAGGACAAGGAAGGAGGTTCTGCTGAGGGAGTTTGAGCAGCTAGGGGCCAAATTAAAAAGCAGAACCACTACCTGAGCCACGAGCGAATTTGGCTAGGACAAATAAAATTAGAGAGTTAAATGCGTGGCTCAAAGACTGGTGTGGGAGAAATGGGTTTTGCTTCCTGGGACACTGGTACCAGTACTGGGGCAGGAGGGAGCTGTTCAGTTGGGACGGGCTTCACTTGGCCAGTGCTGGGACTAGAGTACTGGCGGATCATATAACTAGGGCTGTAGAGAGGGCTTTAAACTAACTAGTGGGGGGGAGGTTCCTAGAGAGCAAATAATAAAAACGACAACAGAGAAGTTCATAGACTTAGATAGCAGTGGGGAAATTAAAAACCAGAGCGTGTCAGGAAGGGGCAGGAGGTATGGAGTAAAAGGTAAAGTAATAAAAAGGGCAAAAGCAGGAACTAAGTGTCACAAAACATATTTGAAAGTTCTCTATCTGAATGCACGTAGCATTCGTTACAAAATAGACGAGTTAATGGCACAAATAACTACATATGGGTATGATCTTGTGGCCATTACAGAAACATGGCTGCAGGGTGACAATGCCTGGGAATTAAACATACCAGGTTATTTAATGATCAGGAAGGACAGGCAGGAAGGAAGGGGAGGTGGGGTGGCTATGTTAATGAAGGAAGGAATCACTGTAATACAGAGAAATTATATTGGGTCAAAAGATCAGGATAATGAAACAGTTTGGGTGGAGGTAAGGAATAATAAGGGGAAAAAAACACTAGTGGGCGTAGTCTATTGGCCTCCGAACAGTGGCAACTCTGTTGGATGGAGTATCAATCAGGAAATAGTTGAGGCTTGTAATAAGGGAACATCTATAATTATGGGGGATTTTAACTATCATATTGATTGGACAAATCAAATTGGGCAGGGCTGCCTTGAGGATGAGTTCATTGAGTGTATTAGGGATGGGTTTCTTGAGCAGTATGTAACTGAACCGACCAGGGGGCAAGCAACCTTAGATCTGGTCCTGTGTAACGAGATGGGATTAATTAAAAATGTCCTAGTAAAGGATCCCCTTGGAATGAGTGACCATAACATGGTTGAATTCCATATTCAATTAGAGGGTGAGAAGGTTGGATCTAAAACAAGTGTGCTAAGCTTGAATAAAGGAGACTATGAAGGTATGAGAGCGGAATTGAGTAGAGTGGATTGGGAAAATAGATTAAAGGGTAAGACGATACATGATCAGTGGTGTACATTTAAGGAGTTATTTTACAACTTCCAAAAAATATATATTCCACTGAGAAGAAAAGGGTGTAAAAGAAAAGACAGCCATCCATGGCTAAGTAAAGAAATTAAGGATAGTATTCGACTAAAAACAAGGGCATATAAGGTAGCCAAATCTAGTGGGAGGATAGAGGATTGGGAAAACTTTAAAAGACAGCAAAAAATAACAAAAAGATTGATTAAGAAAGGGAAGATAGATTATGAAAGTAAATTAGCAAAAAATATAAAAACAGATAGTAAGAGTTTTTATAGTTATATAAAAAGGAAAAGGGTGGCTAAAGTAAATGTTGGTCCCTTAGAGGATGAGACCGGGAAATTAATGGTGGGAAATATGGAGATGGCAAAAACACTGAATGAATATTTTACATCAGTCTTTACAGTAGAGGACACTAAGAATATCCCAACACTGGACAAACAGGGGGCTAAAGGGGGGAGGAGCTAAACATGATCAAAATCATTAAGGAAGTGGTACTCGGTAAAATAATGGGACTCAAGGCGGATAAATCACCTGGACCTGATGGCTTACATCCTAGGGTCTTGAGGGAAGTGGCGGTAGGGATTGTGAATGCATTGGTAATCATTTTCCAAAACTCCCTGGACTCGGCAAGGGTCCCGGCAGACTGGAAAACTGCGAATGTAACACCCTTATTTAAAAAGGGCAGTAGACAGAAGGCTGGAAACTATAGACAGGTTAGCCTAACATCTGTGGTAGGTAAAATTTTGGAGTCCATTATTAAGGAGACAGCAACAGGACATTTGGATAATCATAAATTAATAGGACAAAGTCAGCATGGTTTTATGAAGGGGAAGTCATGTTTGACAAATTTGCTGGAGTTCTTTGAGGAAGTAACATATAGGGTGGATAAAGGGGAACCAGTGGACGTAGTGTATTTAGACTTCCAAAAGGCATTTGACAAGGTGCCACACAAAAGATTATTGCTTAAGATAAAAAATCACGGGATTGGGGGTAATATTCTGGCATGGATAAAGAATTGGCTATCTAACAGAAGGCAGAGAGTTGGGATAAATGGTTCATTCTCAGACTGTCAATCAGTAACTAGTGGTGTTCCGCAGGGTCAGTGCTGGGTCCCCAACTCTTTACAATCTATATTAACGATTTGGAGGAGGGGACCGAGTGTAACATATCAAAGTTTGCAGATGATACTAAGATGGGAGGGAAAGTAGTGAGTGAGGAGGACATAAAAAACCTGCAAGGGGACATAGACAGGCTAAGTAAGTGGGCAGAGATTTGGCAGATGGAATACAATACTGGAAAGTGTGAGGTTATGCACTTTGGCAGGAAAAATCGTAGAGCAAGTTATTATCTTAATGGCAAGAAACTGGAAAGTACTGAAGTACAAAGGGATCTGGGGGTCCTGGTGCACGAAACTCAAAAGGTTAGTATGCAGGTGCAGCAAGTGATTAAGAAGGCCAATGGAATGTTGGCTTTCATTGCTAGGGGGATAGAATATAAAAATAGGGAGGTATTGCTTCAGTTGTACAAGGTATTGGTGAAACCGCACCTGGAATACTGCGTACAGTTTTGGTGTCCATACTTAAGAACGGACATACTTGCTCTCGAGTCAGTACAAAGAAGGTTCACTCGGTTAATCCCGGGGATGAGGGGATGGACATATGAGGAGAGGTTGAGTAGATTGGGACTCTACTCATTGGAGTTCAGAAGAATGAGAGGCGATCTTATTGAAACATATAAGATTGTGAAGTGGTTGGATCAGGTGGATGTGGGGAAGATGTTCCCGATGATGGGTGAAACTATAACTAGGGGGCATAGTCTTAGAATAAGGGGCTGCTCTTTCAAAACTGAGATGAGGAGGAACTACTTCACTCAGAGGGTGGTAGGTCCATGGAATATGCTGCCCCAAAAAGCTGTAGAAGCTACATCATTACATAAATTTAAAACAGAAATAGACAGTTTCCTAGAAGTAAAGGGAATTAAGGGTTACGGGGAGCGGGCAGGAATTTGGACATGAGTCTAGGTTCGGATCGGTCATGGCCCTGTGGGTAGCGGAGCGGGCCCAGGGGCCGTGTAGCCTGATCCTGCTCCTATTTCGTGTGTCTAATTCTGTTAGATTCAGGAGATGGTTCTGTGATAGTGGATTGGCGGTTAGGATCAGATCAGCCATGATCTTATTAAATGGCGGAGCAGGCTCGAGGGGCTGATTGGCCTACTCCTGCTCCTATTTCTTATGTTCTTATGTTCTTATGTTTACCAACACATTTACCATTGTCTACACATACAGACAACAGGAATCCCCATCCCAATGTGAGAACAATTTTATAACATGCAATGACAAATTCAGTTATAATCCTGAGTTTAATTGGAGCTGAATAAAAAATTTGAAACCATTTGTAAATCTTATCTTAAATGTAAATTTTAACCTGCTTATTTGAATTGGGGATTTTTTTGTTCCTATTTTACATTTTTCAATTGGCATGTGGTATGTTTCAGCAGTTGCAGTTTCTGTGATGCGAACGAAAGGGAGGAAGTTCGTAATGTGGAGGCATTTGTTTCTCTTTTGTAATTGTGTGTTTTTTCCAGTGATTTGTCTTACCTGCATGCCAAGTCCTCTATATATAAGGAAATGACAGAAAGCACAAGATCACTGCTCAACTGAAGATCCTAGAATAATTTCCAGTGAGAAAAAAGTTTGCTTTAAAAAGTCAACGATACAATGACTGCTCTCAAGAACCTCGTGGTGGCTGCTTTATTCTCACTGTTGGTGCTGGACATGCTCAATGACTCAGTCTCTGCCTGTAAGTCTTACATCTGTTACTTACTTCATTACAACTCAAGATACAGCATAAGGCTGATATCTATTATTGTACATCTCGCACACATATTGTTAAATGATTGAGTCCAGTAGGATGCTAGACTAATAAAGTATATGGCATGTCACAATCTATATAAAAAGAGGATAGGAAAGGTCAATGAAATTTATGAGGAAGTTAACCAATTTTGATTCAAACTTTACACAAATGCATAGTGGAAATTTAATTCACTATGATTACAGAATGTAATATAAATTGTTATAATTACAAAGGATTTATACTAATCTCACTCTCAAAACAAATTACTTTATAGTCAGTATCATGTCTCCATTTAATGACTTGCTTTTTCCCCCCTCTGTTATAACCTCTGCAGCAGACTGCTGTCTCCGTTATTCAAAGAGTCGGTTGCCATTCAGGTTAATCTCTGGCTATGTAGAGCAACAATCCAACGAGATTTGTGACATAGATGCAATCATGTAAGTACAAGGCCTCGGCATGTCGCACGGAATGATTGGGAGTAATTACTTTTGGTAATGTACCTTTAATTGACAAACTCTATTTAAATACGCTTCACAGATTCTATACTGTTGGAGGACGGGCAGTCTGTACAAATCCTGATATTAAATGGGTGAAACTTGCATTGAAGTTGCTGAGGTAAGAGCATAAACTTTAATCTATACCTGGCTCTTTAGGGGGTCATTTTGACTTTGTGTGATAATGTAAAACGGGTGATAATGAATCGGCAATGGAAATAAAAATTTGGAGAGAGGTGCAAAATTGGTTGCCCATTCGCTACAACTCGTTTCACACTATTGCACAAAGTCAAAATAACCCCCTTACTGTCCATTGATATTGAATCAAACAATGGTACAATTTGATTCTAGAATTTTAGAATACAGTAATATTTTCCTCTTAACCAAAACGACACAGATCAGAAATTCGTTTTTCCAGAGTTAAGATTGATTCAAAAGTTTATACAAAAGATTATAGTGTTTTACAGTCTTATGTGTCCTCTTACTTATGCACAATTGTAAAAAGCAAACTTTATGATGAACACTTGAAAAATTCGATAACTACAGCTCCACAGGTTATTGAAGAAAAGTTAACAGGTCAAGTTTTTTTTTAAATATGTCTATGCTTCTCTTGGATGTTTCTGCCATTAATAGGATTTACATCAGTAGAAAGCTTGAAACCAACTCAGAGCAGGGACTGTACCAATAAATAAGACTTGTTTAGAGGTAGAACAGCTCATTACTTCCCCTGCTTTTACCAATCTTCCTGTTCAAGAAACATAATTGGTATTAAGTTGGCAATCTCACGCAAGGTGACTAATGGAAATTAAAAATGTCACACTAGTGCAATCAGGGATGTTGTGTTATGGTTGGGTCTGAGAAACATTTTGGAGCAGAAAGAAGGCAAAATTCCGCATCTAACCAGGCAATTCTTGGCCTGGGACTGTTGACACTGGATGGTTGAAATGGAAAAGTGTTCTCTTCCCCATGCTAACATTTCTCGCCTTGATGAGCACGCAATTCATAGAAATAAGTTTTTAAAATATCAGCAGCAATTGTTTGTGCATGTACAAAGCACAGTCTGATAGATTTAGTCAAAATCAAAACACTGCAGATGTTGAAAATCTGAAACAAAAACAGAAAATGTTGGAAACTAGTCAGTCAGTATCTGCAGAGACAATAGACAAGTTAACATTTCGGGTGTGGAGCCATATTCAAAATTCAAAAGTAAGAGGTAGACAGGCATGTTAATTCAATCGGAACCCCTTTTCTCCATAGATGCTGACTGATTGCTGTGAGTTTCCAGCATTTTCTGTTTTTGTTAGAGATGATTAGAAGCTTAATTCTTTTTCTCTTTTCCTACAGCAAAAAACTGGAAGAAATGTCCCTTGATTGATGAACTACTTCTCCAGAAATATACTGTTTGCTTTGCTGAAGCAATTATTTCTGCATAGCATCTATGTACTGAAGTATAGTTAGTGGCAATAGGCCCCTAACAATTATCTACACTGACAGTTTGCAATGTTCAATTCAATATGGCCATGTTATTGGATTACAAATATTATTTGAAATACAGTAGAACTTTTGTTTTCTGTATATCTTTCAATATTTTTTAACACATCATCTATTACATTAAAAGGATAGAGATTCACCAGTTTCTGTTTCCTGTGTATTCCATTTACGTGTACAGTACTTAGTGCATGCTTTGTGCATAACTAAAACGAATCTGCTGGTGAAAACCCAGCTGTTATTGGTTTGATGGGTGGTAGTAATGTTTCTCTTGGTAAAGCTATCTAATTAATTATTGAAGCATTTTGTACACATGGTGTAATGGAAATTGTGAGTGCATTTGACTTTGTAAACCAATAGCAGCGGTACTGTGGCTGTTAACAACCAGGCGGTGAAGTTAACTGGGTAGAAATTAGTCAATTTGAGCAGAATAGAGAAATTTGCACCTGCGTAGAAAGAAAAATGGCAATTGAGAAAAGGAAACAACAGACAAACATTTTCAGGGCTGTGGGGAAAGAGCAGGGGAGTGGGACTAATTGGATAGCACTTTCAAAGAGCCGGCACAGGCACGATGGGCTGAATGGCCTCCTCCTGTGCTGCATCATTCTAAGATTCAATGGGGACAAAGTTTGCCTCCTTTGCACCCGCCATTAGTGCCTCCGGGGGAGCGCTAATGGGGCGCAAAGGGCTTATCACCTGGGCGGGGCCTACCGAGAAATTCGGCGGGGCGCTATTGAGGCACTAGCCAATAGCGCCGTGCCCTCACCGGTAACACCCTGGGCAGCTGTGCCACAGAAGATAACATCATCGCTGAGTGGCGTGAACCCTTAGTGCCCCATTGCGGCCCCTAAGCGCCCCACGGCCGATTTTCAGCTACGCCCACCTTCAGCTGTCAATGACCTTCCCTCCATCATAAGGTCAGAAGTGGGGATGTTCGCTGATGATTGCAGAGTGTTCAGTTCCATTCACAACTCCTCAGAAAATGCAGCAGTCCCTGCCCACATGCAGCAAGACCTGGACAACAGTCAGACTTGGCAAGTAATATTTGCACGACACAAGTGCCAGACAATGGCTATCTCCAACAAGAGAGTGTCTAACCACCGACCCTTGACACTCAACAGCATTACCATTGCCGAATCCCCCAACATCAACATCCTGGGGGTCACCATTGACCAGAAACTTAACTGGACCAGCCACATAAATACTGTGGCTACAAGAGCAGGTCAGAGGCTGGGTTTGCAGCAAATGTCTCACCTCCTGACTCCCCAAAGCCTTTCCACCATTAACAAGTCACAAGTCAGGAGTGTGATGGAATACTCTCCACTTGCCTGGATGAGTGCAGCTCCAACAACATTCAAGAAGCTCGACACCATCCAGGACAAAGCAGCTCGCTTGATTGGCACCCCATCCACCACCTTAGCCATGCACTCCCTCCACCACTGGCGCACCGTGGCTGCAGTGTGTACCATCTACAAGATGCACTGCAGAAACTTGCCAAGGCTTCTTCGACAACACCTCCCAAACCTGCGACCTCTCCCACCTAGAAGGACAAGGGCAGCAGGCGCATGGGAACAACCTCCAGGTTCCCCTCCAAGTCACACACCATCCTGACTTGGAAATATATCACCGGTCCTTCATCGTCACTGGGTCAAAATCCTGGAACTCCCTCCCTAACAGCACTGTGGGAGTACCTTCACCACACGGACTGCAGCGGTTCAAGAAGGCGGCTCACCACCACCTTCTCAAGGGTAATTAGGGATGGACAATAAATGCTGGCCTTGCCAGCCACGCCCAAATCCCAGGAACAAATTTTTAAAAAATTTGCAGTGACTCCATTAGGTGAATCAGTATAATTAAAATTTTTTAATTACAGTTGATCCTTTATTTCCTGCTTGGACTCTATGGAACTTGCAGGTACATATATATATTTCAGTTAATGTAGAACTACAAGTATGTGTAACTGGGTGTTGTGTTGAGTTAATGATATTGTTGCATGTAGTTAGATAACATTATACAATTGGCAAAGTCCTTCCAGGCATCTAGTGAATAGTGAACTGTGTCATTGAGGGTTGTTGTGTGGAGAGCGATTTCCATCTCTCTTCCCAATTCTGCATTTAATATACCAGTATTGAAGGGTACTCTAGAGGTAGAACTGTTAAGAAGGGAACCCAGTCAGCTAGATGTCATCCCAGCCCATTAGTTCACGCTGGAACTGGCTCATATCCATTTAATCCATATACTATTTCTGGTGAATGGGTTGCACCATCGTAAGAGGATGTACACCTTCTTGATGTTAGTAGCAAGTGTAGTGCAAGACTGCATTTCGTGGATAGACCCATGTCCCTCAGCAGTAGACCAGGGAAGCACAAGGTAGTGTTCCAAGGGACTGTCAAACCTGCCATAAGTTACAGGGGCGGCAGAAATCCCGATTCAAGAGGCCTGATGACGTAGGTAGGATCACAGTGTGGTAATAAGTATGGCCCTAAGGGCATAGCTTCTCCAACGTTCTTCTGAAAGGGCAAGGTGGAGCCTGAGCATTCTGAAGTGAGTTTGACGTGTTATTTGGAACTGGCTGCAGTTAAAAGTTGCACTCGTTACATAAACATTATTTGACATTTTACCCATACTGAGTCTTGGATAAGACACAAGCTGCATCAACTACACTGCAAAAACAATACCATAGTTTTTGATACTCAGCACAAACTCCACGCCCTGGACAATGACGCCATATACCCCTCCTGGGCTCTTACTCTGCTTTAATGAGACTATGTGCGATCTTCCAACCCTGCTTAATCCTGAACCGTGCTTCAAATCTCACATTCTTTTCATCAGCAAGACTAATTATTTCCACCTTCACATCACTGACCACCTCCACCTGATCTTAACCCCTCTGCCACTGAAATCTTTAGCCCACTGAGCCACAGTGTCAGCACACTTGCCTCTGAGTCAGAAGGTTGTGGGTTCAATTCCCACTCCAGGGACTTGAGCACATAAATCTAGGCTGACACTCCAGTGCAGCGCTGCTGGAGCGCTGCACTGCTGGAGGTGCTGTCTTTCGGATGAGACATTAAACCGAGGCCCTGTCTGCTTTCTCAGGTGGACATGAAAGATCCCAGTGTACTATTTCAAAGATGATTAGGGGAATTATCCCTGGTGTTGTGGCCAATATTTATCCCTCAATCAATATAACAAAAACAGATTATCTGGTCATTATCACATTGCTGTTTGTGGGAGCTTGCTGTGCGCAAATTGGCTGCTACATTTCCCACATTACAACAGTGGCTACACTCCAAAAAGTACTTCATTGGCTGTAAAGCACTTTGAGATGTCTGGTGGTCGTGAAAGGCGCTATATAAATGCAAGTCATTCTTTGGTCTTATCCAGACTAGATTCCAATGCTTTCCTTGCTGTTCTCTCTTTGTCCTCATTCTATAATGTGCATCTTGTCCAAAATGCGGCTGCTCGCATGCTGTACTGCATTAAGCCCCACTTGTACATCACTCCTATCCTTGCCAACCTACACTGACTCCCTGTCCTCTCGCACATTAAATTTAAATTCAACATACTCATCTTCAAACCACTCCATTGGCTTAATCCATCTTACTTCTGTGACCTCCTCCAAGTTGTTTTCCCTCTGATATCCCTCAATTTTCCAACTCTTGCCACCTGCATATCTCACCTTCACTCTTCCCCACCATGGGTGATACAGTCTTCAAATATCTAGAACCAGCTCCTTGAAATTCACCCCTGAGATGTCGACACCTATCTCCCTCTCTCTCTCTCTCCGTCTTTAGAAACCTTCTAAAGACCCATATGTCTTTCCCCGGCTTGCTGATTCCATTCCCTTTGTCACTCCATTGCAAAGTGCTGTAGGTCATACTTTACCTTAAAGACACTA
Source organism: Somniosus microcephalus (assembly GCF_052327205.1). Classification (NCBI taxonomy): domain Eukaryota; kingdom Metazoa; phylum Chordata; class Chondrichthyes; order Squaliformes; family Somniosidae; genus Somniosus; species Somniosus microcephalus. Next base: position 99,922,101 of record NC_140992.1, on the reverse strand, counting down.
TCTAAATGTAAATGTTTGTTATTTAAACATGTCTTTCTGCCAGGGTCTAAAAGTATGTGTTATGTTCATTAATAACTAGTCGTTTTTATTAAGAACAGCTAGCTTTTGCTAGACACATTATTGAGCACATGTGGACTAGGTACAGTATCTGTAGAGGCCTCCATCTTGACTGCTGCCTTGTGGGTAGCCTAGTGCATTGTGGGTAGCCCACTCTTATATACATACAGCACCACCTAGTGTACCATTCCAGAATGACAGGTTACTGATCATTACATCCCCCTTTCTTTGAGGTTAAACAAAATCAGTATCAATCAAACAACATAAACATCTTCAACAGTCAATACATTTTCAATGTAGTTTTCTTTGTACTCAAAGATTAAGTCTATCAGGCTTTTTTTTCACGTGTGGATCTTCTCAGCACAGGTAAGTCTGATGTGTTTTCATGAGAGCCTGTATGTGTATTTGTGTTAGATTGTTCTGGTGGTGAGTGACAAGATTCAGTTGTGGCATTGTCATCGATTTGCTCTTCGATAGTCTCTTGTGTTTGTAGGAGGGAACAGCGGTTCCTCCTGAGAATCTGTCCTTCCTCAGTTCTAACAGTGTATGACCTTGGTCCTACTTCCTCAAGAACTGTAGCTTTCCTGTTCCATGCATCTGGATCCTCAATCCTGACAACATCATCCTTTGTCAATGGTTTCAGAGTTTTGGATGACTTGTCATAGTATGATTTCTGTTTCAGCTTTAACAGTTGAAGTCTCTGTCTCAGTTCCTTACTCTGCTTTTCTTTTGCACAGCAGGGTAGCGTTGTACGCAACTTGCGACCCATTAGGAGTTCAGCAGGTGAAGAACCAGAGTCTAAAGGTGAGGCTCGGTAGCTCAGCAGGGCGAGATAAGGATCAGACTTGCTTTCTGTCGCTTTCTTCAGTAGCTGCTTGAGAACTTGAACACCTTTCTCTGCCTTACCATTCGACTGAGCATACAAAGGACTGGATGTGATGTGTTGAAAGTCATAATGTGCTGCAAACTGTTGCCACTCCTTACAGTTGAAGCACGGACCATTGTCGCTAACGGCAATCCTGGGAATTCCATGTCTGGCGAAGATGAATTTCACATGCATTATGACACTGCTTGCTGTGGTGCTTGAGAGCAGTGCCATCCAGGATAGTCAATCACTATTAGATAGTCTTTACCATTTAAATGAAAAAGGTCCAGACCAACCTTTTGCCATGGTGCTGTTGGTATGTCAGCTACTATCATTGGTTCCTTTGCTTGTTTGTTTTGGTGTTTCTGACATGTCTCACATTTGCCTATCATGTTCTCAATGTCCTTATTTATGCCAGGCCAATAAACAATGGCCTAGAAATTGGGTTTTGGCTTAGCCAGGGCTTTAGCGCCGGAAGTTAGTGCCGGCGCTAAGTCCCCCTGCGCGCGCCAAAAATTCAGCAGGGCCGCGCCCAAACGGCTGCCGGCGCTACTGAAGGGTCTTTGCGGCGGTAAATCGGCGCTAACTGCCGTTTCGCGCCGCAATTCCGGCGCTGCGGCACCCGATGCGGTGCGGCAGGCTCGGGAAGTGCAGGCCTCCTCCTTCCGTTAAGGAGGAGCTGCCTGCACCCGGCCGCGGCCCGCGCAAATCTGTCTAAAAATGAGCCCGGCACCTCGGACAAGTGCCGGGCTTGCATCTGTTCCGGGGGGTGGGGGGGAGAAGTCCGGGGAGGGAGCTGCGGGCAGGCGGCCGGCGGGAAAGCGGCCGGCCGCCGCGGGGCCTTTAATGCGCCGGCGCAAACTCATGCAAGACTCTGTTGCCAGAGTCTTAGTTGCGGCTGCCACGGGCGAGGCGGCCGCAACTGAATTTCGGCGCTAGGGCCTGTCGGCATGGCAACCGGGACGCTGCGCACACCGATGACGTCATCGGTGCCGGCGCAGCGCTACCGGTGCAACGCCGATTTAGGGCCCCAGGGAATTTTTAAACTGGCCATAACTCTGGCGCTAGCCCCTCTAGCGCCTCAAAAGCGGCGCTAAGGCAACTGAATTTCTAGGCCAATGTCTCTTGCTCTCCTTTTGCATTTTTCAATTCTGAGGTGTCCCTCATGAATCCTTTTGAGCATGTCTTGACGTAAAGCCTGTGGAATGACTATTCTGTTCTGTTTTAGTAATAGTCCACTTACGACACACAATTCTGACCTTATGTGAAAATATTTTGGACAGGAACCTTTTGGCCAACCATGATGAATGTTCTCTATTATTGTTTGTAATACTGTGGCCTAGAAATTCAGTTCGGACGCTATTGCGGCGCTAAAGTCGGGCGCTCGTCAAATTTAGCGGCCGCCGGAAAGTGCAGGCGAGCTCGCCGAAATTCAGTAGATTTGGCCAACTTTTTGGCCGAGCGCTGCAAAAGGCGTTGGAACCCTGTGTTCAGGCGCTAATCCGGCGATGCAGCCTGATAACGCTGATTCCGGGCGCAGCGCAGGTGCGATCATGTGGTGAGTGTCAGCAGACACCCTGACGCCGGCCAGCTCTTAAAGGGGGAAGGGTCAACTTTGACTGCAGCCACGCCCTGCATGCTGTAGCCCTGCAACTAGGCCTCAGGACTGGTTGTGTGCCATATCAACGCCTGGAGGTCATGGAGAGGGCCCGTGAAAGAGCCCAGCGGTTCTCTGAGCATGCGCTGGGTGTGCTCCTTCATGGGGTGCGCAAAAGAAGACGGGTCGTGTGCCCGGCTAGTGGCAGGAAGGCTCCCAGGAGCCAGTTCAGGGAGGCGTGGACCAAAATTGCCCGGAGGGTCTCCTCCAACTCCGATGTTCCCACGAGTGCGGACCAGTGCCGCAAGAAATACAATGACCTATGTCGGCTGGTCAAGGTGAGTACCCTTTCCAATGTCCCCCTCATCCTTGCATGTGCACCTCCCATTAGGGCCAAAGGGACATCCAAGGTCTAATGCCCAGCCCTGCTGCCGCTGCAATGGCACTTGCATGTTAATCAATAGCTCTTTCTGCACTTACCACACTGTGCAAGCTATTCCACCATGGGAGGCCTCACACACAGCTACAGGGCACCACACTGTGCAAGCTATTCCACCATGGGAGGCCTCACACACAGCAACAGGGCACCACACTGTGCAAGCTATTCCACCATGGGAGGCCTCACACACAGCAACGGGGCACCACACTGTGCAAGCTATTCCACCATGGGAGGCCTCACACACAGCAACAGGGCACCACACTGTGCAAGCTATTCCACCATGGGAGGCCTCACACACAGCAATGGGGCACCACACTGTGCAAGCTATTCCACCATGGGAGGCCTCACACACAGCAACGGGGCACCACACTGTACTTAGACGCCCTCCTTTCTCTTGCAGGCCAAGCTGGCGAGGAACGCCAGGAGCCTGCGTGTCACTGGTGGAGGCCCTCACGATTACCAGGAGCTAACGGCTCTGGAAGAGAGGGTGGCCCGACTGCTGCGTCACCCGGTGATTGGGCCTGTGGCGCTCGGCGACGCAGACCCTATACTGGAACCCACTGGTAAGGACAGGACCGGGTGCACCTCTCTCCTTGCCCTCGCGCATCAGATCTACATCCTTCCCCACTGGCCGAAAAATGCGCATAATGCACCAGTGCGGCCTCCCTCGCTGTCGGCCTGTCCTCACTCTAAAGCTACACTTGTGCCTTCCTGCTTTCAGCTGGTGAGGAGGAGGTGCTCCCTGAAGCCCACACAGCCAGGCCCTCGGAGGAGGAGGACGTCGAGGAGCAGCAGGAAGGCGCCACCTCGGGGGAACCCTCCTCCGCTCCAGGAGATGGCAATGAAGGGGAGACGTCTGGCGTGCCGGAGAGCCAGGGGGAGGCGGGGGAGGGGAGCCCCGAACCTGGTCCCAGTGGCATGGACGCACGCGGCAAGGCTCCGGCGGCACACCAGCCTTCTGCCCAGAGGGGGGAGGCGGTGGAGGGGAGGGCAGAACCTGCTCCCAGTGGCGTGGCCGCACGCGGCAACGCTCCGGCGGCACGCCAGACTTCTGGCCAGAGGGTGGAGGCGCCCTCCAGTCCGGACTCGGACGTCGCCCAGGAGGTGCGCCTCCTGGACGAGATGTCAGCGGCGTCGGAGCGCCGGCACGTCGAAATCATGGAGGTGGTAGCACAGATGCCTCACGCCATCGAAAGCCTCGCTCAAAGTGTGGTGGCTTTCGGCCAATCCCAGGCCAGGGGCCTAGAGCTATTCGCAGCAGCGCACGCCAGGGGGGTGGAGCTCCTTGTGGCAGCGCATGAGAGGGGGGTCGAACAACTCGAGGCAGCGCAGCACGCCAGTCGCCAGCTGAGAGGTGCTGTGCAGACAATGGCACTGCAGATGCGGGGACATGCCGGCGCAGTTGGGGCACTGACTTCTGCCACCCTCGCACTGGCGCGGAGGCGTCGCCAGGCCAGCCGCCGCCCTGCTGCCGCACACCGGTCTGGCGACCAACAGTTTGGCGCGCTTGCTCCCCGGCCAGGCCGGCCGAGTGCACGTGTGTCTGGCGACCAGCGCGCGCCTGGCATCACCCACCTTGTCCCCATTGCTGCAGGCGAGCCTGCGACTCCCCCAGCCAGGGTGCAAGGAGCTACTGCAGCCAGTGAAGAGGGCCACCCACAGCTGCAGCAGCCACCAGCCGGCCCCTCCCGGGCCCGCCCTCGTGTAGGCCGACCCCCAAGGGCATCTGGCGAGATGCCTTGTCGCCCTGAGGATCCTTCCCCCAGCCTCGCCACAGCCTCATGGTCCAGCTTGAGGCGCAGCAGCAGGACGGGCCGGGGCAAAAGACGGCTGTCGCCAGACTCGCCCTCTCGCCACACCGAATAGAGTGTGTTGAGCGAGGGTTTGGGTGATGCGGGGGCTTCTGTTCTGGGGGGCATTATGTGGTTTCGTTTCATGGGGGTCTTTGTGTTGTGGGGGGGGCTTGTTTTTGTTAGGCCAGTGACGAAGGCCATTTGGATGGTGATGTTATGTTAGTCCTCCCCAGGTTTTGGGAGTGACAGAAGTTTGTTACTGTTTTTTGGGGGTCTTCTCTGTTTTGCTCTTCCATGTGGGAAGGGCCCTGAGTTTTTGAAATAAAGATGTTTATTTATTCACCATGTGCAGGTGTCATGTTTCAAGTGGTTGTTGGGTTAACCGGCTGAGGGCTTGCGAAGCGGCTGCGTTCAGTGGGCCAGGCCATTCCCTGACAGGGGGCCTAGAAGTGTCAAGCAATAAGCCCCCGGCGGATGGCCCTTGGACCTTGTCGCTCCCTCCTGGCCTGGTGCTCCTCCTCCTCAGGGTCCTCCTGCTCGTCCTCCTGAGGTGGTGGGGCAATGTCAGGTGGCAGTGCCTGAGTCCTGCGGATAGCCAGGTTGTGGAGCATGCAGCACACCACGACGAACTGGGAGACTCTATCTGGCGAATACTGAAGAGACCCGCCCGAACGATCCAGGCAATGGAACCGTTGCTTGAGGACGCCTATCGTTTGCTCTATTAGGTTCCTTGTGGCTTGATGGCTTTCGTTGTATGCCAGCTCCGCTGGGGTCCTGGGCGCGCGGAGCGGGGTCATGAGCCATCTGCACAAAGGGTAGCCCTTGTCCCCGATAAGCCATCCCGTTGGTGGAGGCTGTGCCTGGAACATGTCAGCCACAGTAGTCTGGCGCAGGATAAAGGCATCGTGGCTGCTTCCTGGGAAGCGGGCATTGACAGCTAGGATGCGCTGCCTGTGGTCACACACCAGCTGCACATTTAGGGAATGGTAGCCCTTCCGGTTGCGGTATTGCTCGGCATTGTGGATAGGTGCCCGCATAGCCACATGCGTGCAGTCAATGGCGCCCTGCACCATGGGGAAGGCCGCGATCCTGGCAAATCTGAATGCACGCTGCTCCTGCTTGTGTTGGGTCATGGGGAAGGAGATGAATTGGTGCCTCCCCGCGAAAAGTGCTTCGGTGACCTGTCGGATGCAGCGATGCGCGGCGAACTGGGAGATGTTCGCGATGTCCCCAGCAGCGGCTTGGAAGGAGCCGCTTGCATAAAAGCTGAGAGCCACCGTGACCTTCACTTCCACCGAGAGAGACGCCCTGGACATGAGCTGTGGCTGCAAATCTGCATGAAGCAGCTGGCAGATCTCTTCAACCACCTCCCTTCTGAAGCACAGCCTCTTAACACAATGCGCCGCAGTCATGGTGAGATATGAGACCTGCTCCCGGTATTGCCTGACTGGGTAAGGCCTACGTTGGCGACGCCTAATGGCCCCTCTGCGTCTAGGCATGCCTGGCCCTCTCTCAAAGCGTCTGCGAGCCCTTCGCACAAAATGTAGGAACTGAGGGTTGGCCCCCCATGCAGCCCCCATTACAAAGTTCCAAACAGCAAAATCACAAGGATGCAAATGTCAAAGCACTGGCTAGAAGCCAAAAATACCTCTCCTATGGTGTCCGAAATCAGTAATCTCTGTGCCTTGCTCTCTGTGCAGAAATCCAAACCAGTCAAGTCATTGCAGCGAAATGGCTGGCTTTTATGGGTGAGTGGATGTGCCCTTTAATTAGCGCTCCCCGAATCCCACAGGGCCTCTGTTGAGTTCCATTTCACAGTTCTTAGCAGCGCCACGGCCACATCGGCCGGGCGCCACTGAATTTCCGGTTTGGGGCGCACAAACGGCGTTGCACGACGGAATGACGTCATAAGATGCGCGCGCAGCTGAGCGGGCGCTAACACTTTGCGCCGGCGCTAAAGCCCAGCTGAATTTCGGCGTAGGCGCAGATCCGGCGGTGCCCGGGCGCTAAGTGGATAGCGCCGGAAATCTGGCGCTAACGGCTGGCGCTAACAGCTGAATTTCTAGGCCTGTATCTTTTACTGTTTCTTCTGCTATTTGCTTTGATTTTGTGTCTGACATGGGCAGCGCAGCAGTGACCATACTCACATGAACATCCACGTCTTCTTCAGTAGAGCTCACATGACTCATTGCGGGTGCTCGGGATAGTGCATCTGCTAACACTATGTATTTGCCTGGTGTGTAGATCAGTTCAAAGTCATATCTTTGCAGCTTCATCATAAGTCGTTGAATCCTTGGAAGCATCTCATTCAGGTTCTTTTTTATGATGGCAACCAGTGGGCTGTGGTCTGTCTCAACTGTGAAGGTGGGAAGTCCATATATGTAGCCATGAAACTTTTCGAGTCCAACTACCAAGCCTAGACATTCCTTTTCAATCTGGGCGTATCAACACTCAGTATCAGTCATAGACCTGGAGGCATAGGCAACAGGCTTCCAATCTTTACCCTCTGCCTGTAGCAAGACCACACCTAGGCCATCTTTTGATGCATCCGTTGACACTTTGATTCTTTTTGTTGGGTCAAAGAAGGTGCATACAGGTGTGGTTGTCAGCACTGTTTTGAGGTTTATCCACTCTTGTTCATGTCTTTCTGTCCATGTGAACTCATTTGTTTTACTTAGCAGGTCTCGCAGACAGGCTGTCTTGGCTGACAAGTTAGGAATGAACTTTCCAATGAAGTTTATCATCCCCATGATGCGTAGCACTCCTTTTTTGTCAGTGGGTCAGGGCATTTTGAGTATGGCGTTTACTTTTTCCATATCTGGCTCTATTCCTTTACCAGATAGATTATCTCCTAGGAAAGTGACTTCCTGAACGCCAAACTGACACTTGGCTTTGTTGAGCTTCAGTCCATTCCGGCGTATGCTCTCTAGCACTTTAGTCAGTCTCTCATTGTGTTCTTTCAGTGTGGAGCCCCAGATGATGATGTCATCAACATAGACCCGAACTCCTTCCAGACCTTCAATTATGTGTTCCATTGCTCTATGAAAGATTTCAGATGCAGATATTATCCCGAAAGGCATTCTGAGGAAACAATACCTGCCAAATGGTGTGTTGAAGGTACAGTATTTGGTGCTCTCTTCATCCAGTTTTAGTTGCCAAAATCCTTGTGAGGCATCGAGCTTTGTAAAGTATCTGGCACCTGACATTTTACTGGTGATTTCTTCTCGCTTGGGAATCTGGTAGTGTTCATGTTTTATGTTTGCATTTAAGTCCTTTGGATCCATGCATATTCTTAGATCATTGTTCTTTTTCTTTACACATACCATGGAGTTAACCCAGTCTGTTGGCTCTTCAACTTTCCTGATGACTCCTAGTGTGGTCATTCTGTCCAGTTCATTCTTGAGCCGGTCATGCAGGGGTGCTGGAACTCTTCGTGGAGCATGTACCACTGGCTGAGCATTCTCCTTTAGCTGGATCTTGTAAGTGAATGGTAGAACTCCAAATCCTTTGAACACATCCTGGAAATGATTCACTACAGAATCCATCGAGTCATCTGGTCTGCTTATGGCACAGTTTATACGGTAGACTCTCTTGACCGGTTCTAAGTCCTCACAAGCTTTGTTACCCAGTAGTGAATCAAGTCCTTCAGCCACAACAGAAAACATGAGATGATGCACTTTGTCTTTGACTGTCACTTTAAGTCTGCATACACCTAAGCTATCTATTTTCTGTCCATTATAGTCCTTCAGTAGTCTTGGCTTTTTCTGTATTTTGGGCTTTTCTTTCATATTGTTAATGTCACTCATACTGATTAAGTTTGCTTTTGCCCCAGTGTCTAGTTTCAATGTAACTAATGCTCCATTTACCTGCAGTGGGATCATCCATTTGTCCTCTTTTACTGCATTAACTTTATGTTCAGCATTGTTAATTCCTGAGGGCTGCACATTTTCTGTATCCTTTTTGATATTGTCACATGACACCATTCCTACAAAACATGTCTCACTTAAATCAGTGTCCTCAGTTACATTAACTCGTTGCCCTTTCTTAGTTTTAACTTTTGAAAAGCATTGTTTGGCAAAGTGATTCTTTCCATGACATTTTGTGCACATTTTTCCAAATGCTGGACATTGTTTTAACTGGTGTTTGTAACCACAGCATTTACAATTAAAAATTCCTTCCTCCGATTGCTTTTCACTTCTGTTCTGCCCATGTTTCTTCCCCTTGTAGGACACAGCACCGACAGCAGCACTTACTGCAATCGCATCATCATTGATTTCACTGATAGTCTTGGCATGCTTTTGAGCTAGCTCGCTAGCTTGGCATATTTTCACAGCAATTTCCAATGTTAGTTCGGTTTCTCTCAACAGACGTTCCCTGACTTTTTTTATCATGAATACCAAACACAATCTGGTCACGAATCATGGATGCTTTCAGCTCAGAGAAATTACATGTCTGTGCTTTCAGTTTCAGATCAGTCAAAAAGCTATCAAAAGTCTAATTTTGCTGCTGTGCCCGAGAATGGAAGATGTACCTCTCATAGGTTTCATTCTTTTTGGGAGAACAATGTGTATCAAACTTCTTTAGCACATCGTCTAATTTTTCTCTGTTCTCCTCTGGATTAAATACAAATGTATTAAATACCTCTATCGCCTGTGGGCCTGCAACCGTGAGCAGCAACGCTATTTTCCTTGCGTCTGGCTTCGTACCGTACCCGATGGCAGCAATGTAGAATTCGAATTGTTGTTTAAAAGTCTGCCAATTGTAGTCGACATTTCCTGTGAGTTTCAAACGCTCTGGTAGCTTCAAATTCTCCATGTCCCATTGCACAATATTCAGCAGATCTTACCAATCCTGGTACCATGTTATGTTCATTAATAACTGGTCGTTTTTATTAAGAACAGCTAGCTTTTGCTAGACACTTTATTGAGCACATGTGGACTAGGTACAGTATCTGTAGAGGCCTCCACCTTGACTGCTGCCTTGTGGGTAGCCTAGTGCATCATGGGTAGCCCACTCTTATATATATACAGCACCACCTAGTGTACCATTCCAGAATGACAGGTTACTGATCATTACAGCATGTCCTAGGACATTGGCCTATAATTTGTTGTCAAAATAACGGTGAGGCGAATGGCGCTCACCGTTATTTATGCACAAATGCTACAGCAACTTCAGGCGAGGGCAGATGCATGGATAAACACGGAAATCTAAAAGTTGCTGTCCGAGATGTGCAGTTGCGCCGTTAGCTTCACGAAAATGGCATTTCGCTGTCTGCCTCACCATTGAAAAGCACCGAGCGACGTGAAGTTGCTGTATTTGCATGGTCGAGATGAACTAAACTCGCCACGGAAAGTTAGAGCTTGTCTGAAGTGATGCAAGGAGCCTGTTTTGGAGCCATTTAAGGTCTGTGCATGTTTAATTAAGCCTGAATTAGCTGTCATATTTTTTTAACGATGTGCTAAGTGTTAATTACTGCCAATGACCCTTTCTGGCACTGAAAATTAACTATTACTAGTGTGCAGCCTCGTTCCTTCAAGTTTTAATTGTTGTTGAATATTTTAAAAATCTAAAATTTAAAATGTAAAACTTTTTTTTACTTTTCCTTTCTGTCTCTCTTTTTATCTGTCTTAATCCAATCTTTCTTTCCCTCTCTTTATTTCTCTTTCTGTAACTGATTTGACTGAATTCACCCACGCTAATTTACATTTTCTTCTCAGTCCTTGCGCCGTTCATTTCACAGCCCTTCATTCTGATTGGTTAAGGAGATACGCAGTTGCTTGCCCTGTTCACTCAGGTCCCAGATGCCCAGTTTCCCTCGCTGCGATGCTATCAGCTCACACTTTCAGTAGCTTGCGGTGCAAGTATATCGTTGAGATTCAAACAGACAAGGGTAAATCTAATGCCTGATGCTGTTCGTTGCCTGGCTACAGCAAATTATGGGCCAATATATTTTTGGCTGACCACAAATTATGAACCAGTCAGATTTGTAAATTCTGAGTTTTTAATGCTTAATTCTGTTTTCCTTTGATTTGTTTGAATGCTGCCTGACAAGTTAACCTTCCACCCCATGCTATGATGAGCTAAAAATGAGCAATATTGAATGTTCATGAGAACAGTATGGGTTGCTGTAGAAACATTCAGAGTGAGGATAAGGCAAGTGTGCACAGTTCGCTCAGGGGCCATACTCGTGATACCTCATTTACCACAAGATTTCTGGAAATATGTTGGGCAAGTGGTGCAAGTGGACACAGCATTGTCACACTCATGTTAGTTTGCTGAAATACCAAAACACCACAACAAAAAATATGAGCAAGCAGAGTGGTCTGAAAGAGACCGTTTGTTGTTTCTACGAGGAGGTGGATGCTGATCTCAGTGTCTGTAAAACCTCCTGTTGTAATAAGAATCTTGGCCAGTGTAATAGCTATCTTGTCAATAGGGATCCAGCTGTCTTTTGTCTCCACTAGTCCTATCACCATCTCGTCTCGTTTTGAATACCTCTTAATGTCTCTTCTTCTCTTTTGTTCTCTCCCAGCCCGGCCTCTTAATCTATTTCGTTCCCTGTGCCTCTTTAGTCTTGATAAAGGGTTTTGACCCAAAACGTTGACTCTAATTTCTCTCCATGGATGTTGCCTGGCCTGCTGAGTTTTTCCAGCATTTTCTGTTGTTATTTTGGATTTCCAGCATCTGCAGTATTTTGCTATTGTACTAGTGTTTGGTTCACTGCCACACCTCTTCTAGGAATGCCTACCTTGAAGAAGTTCTGCTCCTCTCTTCGACAGGATCTCCGTTTGGCTCTTCAACCTTGTTCATCTTCATTATTTTCAGTTTCCCTTCTCGTGTTTGATCAGGTATCTACCAAGACTCGGTTTCACAGTGAAGTAAGCCCCCAAAGTGCGGACCAAGTGATATACAAGGTCGACGTCACCGGCTTGTTGTAAGAAAGACAGACCAACTAATTGAAGTCACAATGGTTTATTCAGGCCTGGGGAGAACCTTTCAGATTGCTGTCTGAATCCGACTCCACCGATATCCTAGCAATGTTCACAATTATACAAAAATCAAACCCCTGCCCTAGAGGCGGGTGCAAAGCTTATCAGCATATACAGAGTTACAGCTAAATGGCAATTATAAACCATGATATTTAATCCTTCCTGCTGCCTACAAACTCACAGTTCTGTTATCAGTTGGTCCCGTCACCTTCTGTGACTGTGGCCTCATCTTAATTTATTGCTTTACAACCATCCGTTTGTCTCTGGCTAGGTGGTTTGCTCGTTACATGTTTTCTTAAGATAACAGTCCTCGTTCAATCTCTGCAAAGCACAGATTCTGACCTTGTCTTGGGTTGCTTCTGCAAAGCAAGCACATTCTGATTAGTCCCACCATACTTTGATGTAATGGAACCCTGTTGTGAGTATACAAGCAAACAAATTCTTAGGTATGTTATCTTGTATGTGTTGCCTCGCCTGGCCAAACAGACATCCTCCCTAATCTTCCCACGAGTTGCTCTGCAGTTTAATTTCTCAGCATTCGAAGTCACTTAATCATGTTTTTAAAGCGTAGCTGGGTAAATGTTATATACAGACCCATATATTGTTTAACTCAGGGTATGGATTAACTCATTATCTCCACCTTGTACATTGGTGCTACATTATACATATCCTAACCTACAAAACTAAAGTATAATAGTAATTGGGTTACTTCAGTCCCCCCTTATGGCCCATTGGTCACTTTGACCCAATACGGCCAATATGCTACAGTTTAAGATTGTTTGCTATGAGTACCGTCGCCCTAGTGGTACCAAGCAAGGGTGTCTAGTACTCATACTTCCGCAATCCTAAACACAGTTTTCATAATAATTCTTCTCACACCCTACCCCTTGTTTGTTGGTGGTTAGCAACAGTGTTTCTTTCTCTCTTTCCTTCTTTATTTCTTTGGTCACGGCTTGTGCTAGGTTTTGGTTCTTTCGCCACCGACAATATCCACAAAGTAAGAACAAAAGGATCATTAATACGGCGCCTTGCACAACTACCAACACGTGTGATATGATTCTTATCCAGGGGTGTATATCGACATTTAGCCCCCAGTTCCAGATCTTATTGTACCAAGGAGTTTCCACTAATGTTGTACTAATGTCCTTTTGTTGTTTCTTTAAGTCTTCTTCTATTTTATGATAATACTTTAAAATTTCCTTCGTTTCCTGCCGTAATTTCTTCCAAGCTTCCTCTTCCTTTAACTTAGGAATTACCTTGGGCTCTGGTATGACATATGTTTCAACCTCTTTATTAAGTCCCATATTATCAAGTGGCCAGGTTTTTGTTTCCTGTGGTCTTGGTGGGTGTATATATTGGTGTCCTATCTGTGCAGATATTTTTGGATCAAAACAAAAGTTTGGTTGGGGAAATGGGACAAGTCATTTCTTGATATTCATATTTCTGTTCAGTTGTGGTGACACAAAATGTCCCGTTGTTCCTCGGTGCTACCCTTGTCCGGTGTATCCCCCTTGGGTGTACCTCAAGGGTGCAATTGGTGGTTTTTATAAATCCGCACTCGGATGTGTCTCCCTCGGTGGGGGGGTGTGTGCACGCCCATGTCCTTCCCTTGTGGTGGCGCCTGTCCATTACCACCACCCTTAAAGTTCCATTCTTCTGGTTATTGTCTTCATCCCTTTCCCAAAGCGCCTTGGTGGGGACATCATGATATTTAACCCAACTTTCCCTTTGTATCTCTCCTATATTAATCACATCGTATCGGGGCTGTCCCTCTTCTGGGAATTGTGGGATGGCCAGTACAAAGCCAATCATCTCAGTCCATGGGGTCAGACAAGTGCCTACCCAGTATACTTGTCCCATTTTACGCCCCTTACATAGGCTTTTATTTGTATCAATCCAAGGTTCCAGATCCTCATTAGTAATCCAGTCAGGGATCTGTCCATTATTTATTTGCCTCATGTTATGCTGAGCATTCGACAATAGCCATGAGGCATACATGGCACATATTACTTCCTTATGGGTTTGGCGAGAAGCATTATTAAGTCGATCAATAATTGTATTGATTGTTTCTGCATGGGGGCTACTATCTCTTCCACCCCCAACAATTGCATTATTGTTTGTTTTCCTGCCAGTGCCAATTGCTGGCTATTTCCGGTAGATTGTTTTAGTAACTTCTCTATTTTTGCTTGTAGTTCTTCTACTCCTTCATTTACTCCTTCTATGTCCAGGCTATTAACTGTTGCTAACCCGGCCGCATACCCTGCTCTGGCCATTTCCAATACACCCCGTTTCTTACGTCTTTGTAAGATAGATTTTCCCTGTGGACCCTCTAATTGTTTTACCCACAGGGAGTTCCATATTTGTTTTGTATGATTGTTACACATCGCGGGCATCTCAAAAGTACTCATATTAATGGCAAGCTTAATAACTCTATGTGTCACACTAAAATACACCTCATCCTGTGTTTTCCTTATTACTAACCCCCCTCGACAACGGCAATACTTATGTTCATCCCTAGGATCAAGGCGAGGACGTTCCACCTCATTCCGGATGTCCAGTGTTCCTGTAATTACAAAAAGGGGGCTGCTCATCACCAGCCAATTAGAATTATTCTATTCTTATCTGTTCTGTCAGTTCAAACTGCTGTACATCTTGTTCATTTCTTGGTTTGTGTCTCTGTCTCCAGACATACCTGAAGATGCAAACTATGGCATATAACATTATCATCATACACAGCCCTATCATTGATATATGTAGAAACTCCCCTTCCCATTCTTTATACCTTCTAGCATACTCCTCACTCTCCTCAAAAGGCACCATTTCTGGCTGACTCATTGTCTTTGTTATATATTTGTAACTGAGTCCAGTGCTTCCACCTTCCTTTACCTGTTCCGGTCTCATCTATACAAGTGCATGTGTCACTGTTCATTAATACCTCGTAAGGTCCTGACCATCTGGGTGCTAGCCCTGGTTTGGCTGGTATTATTTTTGCCATCACCTTGCTACCTATAGCTGGGACCTCCTTCTGGTTGTCCCATGTATCCTGTTCTAGATCCCGTATAATCTGTTGGTCTTTGGCCTCATGTCTCTAACTATCTGTATAGATTTATCTTTGGGTAACAGGGCAGCCTCCCAAGCAGCCTTCCGGCCATTTGAGACGGTGCTGCAATTAGTTTACAAGATAACTTCCATTTATCAAATCATAATTTCCTTCTATCACTGTGGGGGAATATTAACTTAACATTAAGAAACTTAAATTTAATAATGTCCAATATCTTTAAATTTTATTCAGTAATACTGAAGTTGTTGCTTGGTGAACTTAAACAGCTGTCAGTGGAAAGGGTTAACTCCTTTGCAGACTTTTGAAGGTGGAGCAAAACATTATTGCGTCACTTCACGTAACTTAAAAAACATTCCCGATCGAAAAAGACTGTTGTGTTTTCACACTTTAACTAAACATGAACACTTGGGCTTCATTGGTCAGATTCCCTTTCTCAGCTGCTCGCTTAGTTGCCTCGTCTGCCCATGCATTGCCCTGTTGGTGTCGGTCAGTAATCTTCTTGTGTGCTTTAATTTATTATTGCGCACTCTTTGGGTAGGAGAGAGGCTCCTACTAATTCCTTGATTATATTCTCGTGTCTTATGGGTCCTCCTCCTGATGTCATATATCCTCGGCTACTCCAGGCTACCATGTAATCAGGCACCATCCCAAAGGCATACCATCTATCTGTATATGTTTACACTTTTTCCTTTGGCTAACCTCAGGGCTTCGGTGAGAGCCACCAAGTCTGCTACCTGAGCCGATAGGCTTCCTTCTAGCTGACTTTCCCGTTTAACCTGTCCGTTGCCATTGTAATGATCCTTACTGTGGTAGTTATAGATGTGGAATGGCCTATTCTGGTCTGGTAATCCCAGGGCAGGAGCACTTATGAGGGCTTGTTTCACTTTACAAAAGCTGTTTCATGGTCGGGGCCCCAGTCCACCAGCTCCTGGATGGTTTCCTCCCTTTGATCAAATCCTGTATAGGCTGGGTCATTTCTGCATATTCTGGGATAAATTTCCAGCAATAATTAAATAGCCCTAGTACCTGCTTGACTCCCTCCCCTCTCTGGCGTGGTCCCTTCCTGCTGCCATCTCTAGCTGCTTGTAAGTACGGGACTGTGAGAAATCAAAGCACGCCGCCAGTGATTGCATGCTGCTCCCCTTGGTCCTAGAGCTCCTCCCATCTGTTTTCGGGCATTTGTCTCTTCCCTTGTGTTATTATGTATCCTAGGTAGATTTCTTCATCCTTCCCTACCTGTACCTTTCTAGGGTTTAACTTTAGTCCCGCATTCTGTAGGGCTCCCAGTACCGTAGTCAATTAAATATTGTAGAGGGACCTGCCACTATCGGATGTTCTTGTGGAGTGGAGTTATCTTATTCAATTCAGATTACACCAATTTACACCAACCAGAATTTCACTGTGGCCACAATGAAAGTTTGGTTTTAATAGGTTAATTTACCTCATAACTCCAAGGTTAAATCTTAGACTGAAACTTAGGCCTAGAAATTCAGTGCCCTTAGCACCGATTTTGCGGCGCTAGAGGGCCTAGCGCTGCAATTGGCGCCGGTTCCTAAATTGCCTGGGGCCCTTCCGCGGCGGTAGACCGGTAGCGCTGCGCCGGCACTGATGACGTCATCGGTGTGCGCAGCGTCCCGGTTGCCGTGGTAACCCGGCCCCAAGCCGAAATTCAGTTGCGGCCGCCTCGCCAGTGGCAGCCGCAACTAAGACTCCGGCAAACGAGTGTTGCCGGAGTCTGCGCCGGCGCTTTAAGGAGGCGCGGCGGCCGGCCGCTTTCCCGCCGGCCGCCTGCCCGCAGCTCCCTCCCCGGACTTCTCCCCCCCCCCGGAACAGATGCAAGCCCGGCACTTGTCCGAGGTGCCGGGCTCATTTTTGAAGAGATTTGCGCGGGCCGCGGCCAGGTGCAGGCAGCTCCTCCTTAACGGAAGGAGGAGGCCTGCACTTCCCGAGCCTGCCGCACCGCAGCGGGCGCTGCAGCGCTGGAATAGCGCCGCAATGCGGCGTGTTGCGCCAGTTTTCAGGCGCTAAAACCCTTCAGTAGCGCCGGCAGCCGTTTGGGCGTGGCGCTACTGAATTTTTGGCGCGCGCAAAGAGACTTAGCGCTGGCGCTAACTTCCAGCGCTAAAGCCCTGGCGCAGCGCAAACTCAATTTCTAGGCCTTAATCTTTTGTTAAACAAACTTTTGTTGCTCTTCTCAGTTTTTACACACCAGCTTAACTTAAATTGTAGTAGGTATTTTTTTCATTCTGCTTAAAACTTCCAAAATCTAAGACAAGACAAAAGCGTTAAATGCTTTTTTTAACACAGAGAAGTGGGTGGAGCTAAAACACCCAACAGACATTTTTCTTTTTTTAAGGACAGACTTTCAGGCAAAGGAATATTATAACTTCTTAAACATTCATAGTCAGGAAAACATTCACACTTTAACACACAATTTCATACAACCTGAAATTCCAGCATATTTTTAAGGTTCCTTTCACTCAGCAAATCTTGTGTTTTATTTATCTCTGTACAGATGCTAATAACTTCCATGTTGGTAAAGCTTTAAGCTTACCTTTTCTTTTCCTTTTTAAATCGGTGACTCAGCAGCTTTCCCTGGCTTTCCAAATCCCTGTTTTTTTTTCCTTCCTTTGCTGAGTTTTCAAATTGGTTAGCCTGCAAATGAGATCTTTTTCCTTCTTTATCTCTCCCTTCTGTTTTGATTCCTTACATTGTTTCTGATAACAAGCTAAGATTACCATTTTCCCTCTTTATCTTTGGTTTATCCCCTCCACCAAGCCCTTTGGCTCTCTGCACCGTCTTTTTTATTTTTTATCTACCAGGAATTGGGTTATAGAATCCAGGTCCCCCCACAGTGGGGAATCCTCCTTTCCATCTCCTTTTTTTATGATTCTAAATTCACTCGTCTCACTTTATATATCTAATACTTAATTCACGTCATTGGTAAATTAGGTTTGTACGCTATGTTGTTTGTCACTATAGCATTAACTTAAGTTAGTTCTTTACTTCCTGTCAATCACTCCGTTTCATTCAACACACACACCAACCCTTTAGTCACAAGATTCTGATACTGTGGGGTCTGTATCTCCCTACGTCCTACTTGATCCTGGCCATCACGTGGGACTACTGTCCTCTTAATTCTGGCTCAGGCTAGGCGTTTGGGACAGACCTCACCCTTGTCCATTTTAACCTCTTTGTGACTATTGAGTTATTTCATTTACTCACGATTGTACAATCATTCATTCATTTACTGAGGTTTCGCCGCCTCTCGTCTCAAAAGGATTTCCCGCCTCCCGGGTTAGGGGACTTACCGCCCCTGTCGGTTTACTTTTTCGGTCAGAAGGACTCGTCCTTCACCAAGTGTTAAAACAACCTGTTTAACTACTTCCTTTAAGAGCCGCACCTCGTGGGCCTACCGGGTTTCTAAACCCCTGTTTTCCGGTACCGCAGTCCAGCAGTTTTAACTGCCTTCAATTAAAGGTGTCTTTCTTTTTATAGTTCTTTTTGTACATCGATCTTACTTGACGTCTCGCCAGCGATTAACCTCTAATTTTACAGGTGGTAATTTAAACGTACTCACCCATCTTAGGTTATCGTTGTCCAAGAGTCCTGTTCAGATCGCGCATCCCATCCTCGTCGCCAATTGAAGTAAGCCCCCAAAGTGCGGACCAAGTGATATACAAGGTCGACGTCACTGGCTTGTTGTAAGAAAGACAGACCAACTAATTGAACTCACAATGGTTTATTCAGGCCTGGGGAGAACCTTTCAGATCGCTGTCTGAATCCGACTCCACCAATATCATAGCAACATTCACAATTATACAAAAATCAAACCCCTGCCCCAGGGGCAGGTGCAAAGCTTATCAGCATATACAGAGTTATAGCTAAATGGCAATTATAAACCATGACATTTAATCCTTCCTGCCACCTACAAACTCGCAGTTCTGTTATCAGTTGGTCCCATCACCTTCTGTGACTGCAGCCTCATCTTAATTAATTGCTTTACAACCGTCCGTTTGTCTCTGGCTAGGTGATTTGCTCGTTACATGTTTTCTTAAGATAACAGTCCTCGTTCAATCTCTGCAAAGTACAGATTCTGACCTTGTCTTGGGTTGCTTCTGCAAAGCAAGCACATTCTGATTAGTCCCACCATACTTTGATGTAATGGAACCCTGTTGTGAGTTTATGAACAAACAAATTCTTAGGTATGTTATCTTGTATGTGTTGCCTCACCTGGCCAAACAGACATCCTCCCTAATCTTCCCACGAGTTGCTCTGCAGTTTAATTTCTCAGCAGTCGAAGTCACTTAATCATGTTTTTAAAGCTTAGCTGGGTAAATGCAATATACAGACCCATATATCGTTTAACTCAGGGTATGGATTAACTCATTATCTCCACCTTGTACATTGGTGCTACATTATACATATCCTAATGTATAATAGTAATTGGGTTACTTCAACAGCCACATCATTTTCCTCAGCAACTGCCTCCAGTTCTGCCAGCGCATTTCACACCTAATCTAGAGCTGTCTTTTGTCTCCACTAGTCCTATCACCATCTCGTCTCGTTTTGAATATCTCTTAATGTCTCTTCTTCTCTTTTGTTCTCTCCCAGCCCGGCCTCTTAATCTATTTCATTCCCTGTGCCTCTTTAGTCTAGTCTTGATAAAGGGCTTTGACCCAAAACGTTGACTCTAATTTCTCTCCATGGATGTTGCCTGGCCTGCTGAGTTTTTCCAGCATTTTCTGTTGTTATTTCGGATTTCCAGCATTTGCGGTATTTTACTATCGTTCCAGCTGTTGAGGTTTTCCAAGGGGATTCATTCCAAAATGGCATTTCATTTGGATCTTCTGTAACTCTTTAAATATGAAAAATTGTGATTTTGTACAAAACCCGGGGATAAAAAAAGCACAAAAATAATTTAGTTCTTTATTTTCAATAGATACAGATATGAATCAAATCGGAAGGACGCCTCAATTTTGCCACAAAACAATAGCTGGGACTTTCCTCGGTGATCATATTAC
This sequence comes from Somniosus microcephalus, assembly GCF_052327205.1. Lineage (NCBI taxonomy): Eukaryota > Metazoa > Chordata > Chondrichthyes > Squaliformes > Somniosidae > Somniosus > Somniosus microcephalus. Next base: position 99,902,276 of record NC_140992.1, on the reverse strand, counting down.
CATGATTAAGGTGGTGCGGTGGATTTTGTGTCCTCTGAACTGTCCAGACCCTAGAGAATGTTCTGTGATCAAACAAATGAACATTTTTTTGGTGGACTCCCAACAGTGTTTTCATCTGCACCAGAAAGCCCGCCAGACCCTGGGTGGGTTTATGGAAAATCGATGCCTGTGAAAGCCTCTTGTGCCTGTAGCAGCTTAATCAGGCCAGCCAGCTTTCCAGAAGATAAATCGGTCGGATTTCCCACGGAATGCTGTGAGAGGTTCCATCGATTGACCACCCCAGTCGTTAAAGTGAACACCTCAGCATTTTAAAAGTTTAAGCCCTTCCACCAGCCTGAGCAATGCAGGACACCAATACAATGCTGGCGTGACTAACATTTGACATACAAAATATGATGTATGCCATCACTCCCTCATGACCACCTTATTTAAATATCCCTACCCAGAATTGGGCAGGTGTAGCCACCGTTCATCATCACTTCCAATGGAAAATCCCACAAGAGGCTGGATTCGACAGGGAGCTGGTATAACTGCTAATGGGCCAATTTTCCATCCCGCCTATTGGAAGGCCACAAAATCAGGCAGTAATTCTCAAAAAAAATCCTGCTTAATATGCGTTTTTATCCCATCGCAGCAATCTTCCTGCTTTGCCTCAAATGTTGCCATAAGGCTTAGTTAAAACAGGAATTGAACAACTTGCTTGCTGTACTATAATCATTACATTCCTTTCTAGTGAGATCATCAACCTTTACATTCCTTAATCAGCACAAGTGCACATTATAAGATTGAGCAACAATGATACAATGACTGCTCTCAGGAACTTTGTGGTGGCTGCTTTATTCTCATTGTTAATGCTGAACAAGCTCAGTAGCCCAGTCTCAACATGTAAATTTTAATCTGTTCTGCTCTTCTTTTTCAATTAATCTACTTAAAAGATCAAAACATGAGCAACTATAATAATTAACCTTTTCTTTCTGTTGTAGGGACTTGAGCACTAAATCTAGGCTGACATTCCAGTGGAGTATTGAGGAATGTAACATGCCTTAGGTAGACCCGACTAGTTTTAAAATGGAAGGAACGAGGCGTTGGGCCTGCTTGACCCAATTAAAAATGCAAACCTCAACAAGCCTAGTTAGCAAAACCGACAGTCAGCCTGTGAGAAAAGCTGAAAGAATTAATGAAATTCCAGAGACTGAGATGAGAGGCAGGGATGGTAAGATCGTTAGGAATTATATGCTAGTCATTTTTTTGAATAGTTGTTTTGATATCTTATAACCATTAATATCTTAAAATCATCAGTAATAGATCTATAGTTGTGTGAAAGTATCAAATGTAGAAGTTTGTAATCATCAACTGCATACAATGATTACCTGAATTATGTGTAACATGTAACACTGTTTCTTATGCTTAAAAATCTGTGAGTAGGCTGTAAGCAGACATCCTGGGCTAAGGAAGAGATTGCCATGATCGAATAGACTGCAGTTAACCTGGGAACCAAGGAGTGTTATAACATCAGCAGTAAATTTTTAAAAAGGCCAACAGCAACAACAACAACTTGCCTTAATAGCGCCTTTAACGTAGTAAAACGTCCCAAGGCACTTCACAGGCGTAGTATAAGACAAAAAATTTGACACCGAGCTACATAAGAGAAATTAGGGCAGATGACCAAAAGCTCGGTTAAAGAGGTAGGTTTTAAGGAGTGTCTTAAAGGAGGAAAGAGAGGTAGAGAGACAGAGAGGCTTAGGCAGGGAATTCCAGAGCTTAGGGCCTAGGCAACAGAAGGCACGGCCACCAATTGTTGAGCGATTATAATCAGGGATGCTCAAGAGGGCAGAATTAGAGGAACGCAGATATCTTGGGGGGTTGTGGGGCTGAAAGAGATTACAGAGATAGGAAGGGGCGAGGCCATGGAGGGATTTGAAAACAAGGATGAGAATTTTGAAATCGAGGCGTTGTTTAACCGGGAACCAATGTAGGTCAGCGAGCACGGGGTGATGGGTGAACGAGACTTGGTGCGAGTTAGGACACGGGCAGCCGAGTTTTGGATGACCTCAAGTTTACGTAGGGTAGAATGTGGGAGGCCAGCCAGAAGTATGTTGGAATAGTCAAGTCTAGAGTTAACAAAGGCATGGATGAGGGTTTCAGCAGCGGATGAGCTGAGACAAGGATGGAGATGGGCGATGTTATGGAGATGGAAATAGGTGGTCTTAGTTATGCCGCAGATATGTGGTCGGAAGCTTATTTCAGGGTCAAATATGACACCAAGGTTGCGAACAGCGTGGTTCAGCCTCAGACAGATGTTAGGGAGAGGGATGGAATCAATGGCTAGGGAACGGAGTTTGTGGCAGGGACCAATATTTAATAGGAGAAAATTTCTGCTCATCCAGAACTGGATGTAGGACAAGCAGCCTGACAATTTAGAGACCTTGGAGGGGTCGAGAGAAGGGGTAGTGAGATAGAGCTGGGTGTCATCAGCCTACATGTGGAAACTGATGCTGTGTTTTCGGATGATGTCGCCAAGGGGCAGCATGTAGATGAGACATAAGAGGGGGCCAAGGATAGATCTTTGGGGGACACCAGAGGTAATGATGCGGAAGTGGGAAGAGAAGCTGTTGCAGGTGATTCTCTGGCTACAATTAGATAGATAAGAATGGAACCAGGCGAGTGCAGTCCCACCCAGCTGGACGACAGTGGAGAGGCGTTGGAGAAGGATGGAGTGGTCAACCTTATATAGGCTGCAGACAAGTCGTGAAGGAGGAGGAGAGATAGTTTACCTTTGTCACAGTCACAAAGGATGTCTTTTGTGGCTTTGATGAAAGGCGTTTCGGTACTGTGGCAGAGGCGGAAACCTGATTGGAGAGAATCAAACGTGGAACTGCGGGAAAGATGAGCACGGATTTGGGAGGTGACAACACGTTCAAGGACTTTGTAGAGGAAAGGGAGGTTGAGGATGGGGTGGTAGTTTGCAAGGATGGAGGGTTCAATGTTTGGTTTTTTGAGGAGAGGGGTGATGATGCAGATTTGAAGGAGAGGGTGACAGTACCTGAGGAGAGAGAACAGTTAACAATGTCAGCTAACATGGGAGCCAGAAAAGGAAGTTGGGTAGTCAGCAGTTTGGTGGGAATAGGGTCAAGAGAGCAGGAGGTCGGTCTCATGGACAAGATGAACATGGAGAGGTAATGAGAGGAGATCAGAGAAAAACTGGAGAAAGATATGAGTTCAGGGCTAGCCAGGGGGGAACCTTAGAGGAAGTTCAGCCCGGTGGGCTAAGGGAAGGAAGGGAAGTGGCAAAGGCAGCTGCACGGATGGTCTCAATCTTAGCGACAAAGAAGTCCATGAGCTCCTCACACTTGTTGTCGGAGGTGAGGGTGGAGACAGGGAAGAGGGGTTCAAGAAGATGATTAGCAGTGGAGTATAGAAGCTGGGGTTTATCTTTGCATTCCAAAATGATTCTGGAATAGTGAGCAATTTTGGCAGACAAGAGCAGGACCCACTAATGCTTTATGTGGTCAGAGATACGTGGTTGAGATACAACAAGGACCATATCTCAACCTATGGAGACATATTCCTTTTGTATTGCCATAACTACCCCAGATATGAGTCTTACTGGTCAAAAACAGATGATGTAAGAGTGTCATCAGACCACAAACCTGAGTAAGCCAGGGTGCTACGAATGTACAATTTTTCTGATTGGATTTTGGGTTTGAGTGTCAGCCATTGATTGGTTCAGGAGGACTCCATAGGTTTTGAATGAGAGTAAGGGTATAAGAAGGGAGTCTTAACAGCCACAAAGTGTAGAAGATTTCCAGAGTCGAAGATTTCAGGAGTAGAAGATTTCAGGAAGAATCAAGGAGACACCCGGGAGACGGAGAGGGAGAGAGAGAGAGAGACAAGAGACACAGGGCGCAGCTCACTCACAGTTGTGCTTCTACCTGTATTGATTTGTATGTGGGTTCAATGATGACACATTCATGAAAGAGAATGACTTTTTATCTAAAGTATGTTCAACTCAGTTAATAGCATTACAGGAGACACCATCTTAGAGATCCATCTAAAACGAAACTAAAACTAAACTGCTTGTCTTTCACATGCCCTCTGCTGGTCAGGCATAAATAATCAATCAGGCAAATATGCTGGTAAGGCATAAATAATCAAACAGGCAAATACCATCACTATTTGCTGATATCACTACATCTCCCTTTCTTAAAACAAAAGTATTTTGCTTTTATCTAACAACATGTTTTCTTTGTATTAACCTGCATTTTAACTGTAACACTTAATGAACTTACATTATCATTATCATTATCAAGGTTTTTTAACCTTGTTTTGTGTGTTCACATGAAATATGTAAATACACTAGAACTTGAAGAGAGAATAAGATAACATTACTTCCTTCTATAACAAGAGTCCTTAAACTTGCTCAATGAGTCTCTCAGGAGGCTTCATGCATCTTGAGGATTTTCTGATTGATTGTCCTTGAATCTGAGTTGTTGCCTCAGATGATGATTTCTCAGCTGTGTGATCAGGTTGTTCAACAGTATCAGTCTTTTGACCTGCTGTGTGATCAGGTTGTTCAACAGTATCAGTCTTTTGACTTGCTGTGGCTGGTCCCATGAGAAGATCTCGGTGATTTCTTCGCAGAACAGCACCCTCATCTGTCTGAATGGTGTATGACCTTGGTTGTACTTCACTCAGGACAGTTCCCTTCTGAGTCCATATGTTTGTTTTGTCTTTGAACCTTACTTGGTCACCAGTGTGGAGTTCAGGTAGGTTTTGTGTTCCTCTATCATAGTAGTACTTTTTCTTTTCTTTCTGTTGTTCTTTGAACTTCCTCACTTTCTCCCCCTCTTTTGTTTTCAGGAGGTTCTCCGGGATGGGTAGGTTTGACCTTAGCAGATGTCCCATAAGGAGTTGGGCTGGTGACATACCACACTCGAGCGGCATTGTGCGGTATACAAGCATGCTCTGGTAGAAGTCAGTTCCACTGTCTTTTGCCTTGTACATCAGTCTTTTCACTGTCTGGACCGATTTTTCCACTAGTCTATTGGACTGTTATAAGTGAGGACTTGACGTTGTGTGGACAAAGTCCCACTCTTTGGCAAAGTGTCGGAAACTTGCATTGTAAAACTGGGGTCCGTTGTCTGTGAAGACCTCGCTTGCCACGCCATGTCTGGAGAATATGGCTTTCATACATGTTATCACAGCATCTGCAGTGATGGTGTACAGTCTACAAACCTCTGGATACAGGGAGTAATAGTCTGTGACTACAAGATAGTCCTTCCCTTGACATACGAATAGGTCAGCACCTACCTTCTGGTAAGGTCTGTCTGGCGCTGGGTGTGGTTTTAGTGGTTCTACCGGATTGCTTGCTCGATATTTCAGGCATATTGTGCAGTTTGACACCTCATTTGTCACATCTTGGTTGATTCGTGGCCAGTACATCACCTCTCGTGCTCTTTTCTTACACTTTTCGATTCCCAGATGTCCTCCATGGATCCTTTTTAGCATCTCTTTTCTCAGACTCTTTGGGATAACTATTTTACTTCCTTTGTAGATGATGTCTTCGACCACTGATAGTTCCGCCCTGCAGTTCCAGTACTCTGCCATGTCAGGTGAGCAGTCTTGCTTCATGTTGGGCCATCCATCCAAGATGCTTTTCCTCAGTCGTCTCATCGTTTCAACTTTGTTTGTCTCATTCTTTATGAGCTCCATTTTTGCATCTGCTATGGGCAGTGCACTTGTGATCATGTCCACATAGGCGTTCACTTTTTCATCCATTTTGGTGTTTGCGGGCTCTCTTGGGTCAACAGCTCTGGACAACGTGTCTGCTGTATACATCAGCTTACCCAGTGTGTACGCAACATTCAGTTTATAGCGTTGCAGCCTGATCATCATTCTTTGTATTCTAAGCGGACACCCATTTAGTGGCTTTTGGAACAATGCAATCAAGGGCTTATGGTCAGTCTCTACACTGATTGCTTGTCCTGCCACAAACTGGTGAAATCTTTCACAGGCGTATGTGATGCTGAGCAGCTCCTTTTCTATTTGAGCATATCGCGTCTCCGCGTCTGTCATTGAGCGCGATGCATATGCAATAGGTTGCCAGTAGTCATATTTTTGCAGAAGAACGGCACCGAGCCCACTCTGTGATGCATCTGATGATATCTTGATGGGTCTCGCTGGGTCATAAAACCTCAGAACTGGTTCCTCTGTGAGCAGTTTCTTTAGATCGCTCCATGACTTCTCATGCTCATGATTCCATTCCCATTCTATGTTCTTTTCAGTTAGTCGTCTCAGTGGCGCCATCTTTTCTGAGAGGTTGGATATGAATTTACCCATGTAGTTGATCATTCCATTAAACCTCTGCACGTCCTTTTTGCATTGTGGCTTTGGCATATTCTCAATGACGGACACCTTTCTGGGATCTGGTCTGATGCCTTCACTGCTAAGGATATCTCCCACGAATGTCAGTTCTGTCACCCCAAGCTGGCATTTCTCTCTATTCAGCTTCAGGTTTGTTTTCCTTGTTGCTTCCAGCACTTTTTTCAGTCTCTCATCATGCTCAGTTCTCGTGGCTCCCCATACTATGATGTCATCCATTGATGTATCAGCTCCCTCCAGGTGCTCATAGATCATATGGATAGTTTTGTGATACACTTCAGGAACTGAGGCAATGCCAAATGTTAACCTTAGGAATCTGTATCTGCCAAATGGACTGTTGAACGTGCACAGTCTTGAACTTGCCTCGCCCAGTTTCATCTGCCAAAATCCTGAGGACGCATCTAACTTGCTGAAATACTTTGCATTTGCAAACTGTGACATGATTTCCTCACGTGTAGGAAGCTTGAAGTGCTCTCTCTTTATTGCTCTGTTTAGATCTCTTGGATCCAGGCAAATTCTGAGCTTTCCATTCTTTTTGTCCACAACGACGAGGGAACTCACCCACTCAGTTGGCTCATCTATCTTCTGAATCACGTTCAGGCTTTCCATCCTGTCCAACTCTGCCTTCAGTTGCATTTGAAGAGCAAACGGAACTTTTCTGCATGGATGTATGACCGTTGGCATACTTTTATCTACTCTGATCGTGTGTTCTCCTGGAAGGCAGCCTAGACCCTGAAATAGGTCATTGTAATCTTTCATGAGTCCATCATAGACTGTCTCTCCTTCGCTTTCCACAACGAGGACTCTCTTTACCAGGTTCAGTCTCTCGCAGGCTATTAAACCTAGTATGGCTTGCACATCCTTTGGCACCACGATTAATGCTAGCGTGTGCTCTCTGTCCTTGTGTGTCACTTTGACAATGCATCTTCCTTTCACTGGTATATTAGTACCTGAGTATCCTGTCACTTTCACTTTTATTCCATGTATCTTTGGTCTGGGTCTGATTTTCTTAAAATCAGTCTCTGATATCACATTAACTTGTGCTCCAGTGTCCAATTTAAATGGAATGTGTATGTCATTCACTTTTAGTGTCAACATCCAGTCTCTTTTTTCTTTTTTGTTTTCAGACACAACATCTACATAGAACTCCTCTATCTCGCTTTCATCTACTGCATGGACCTTGCTTTGTTGCGCTTGGTTCTTACAGCAACGGGCATAATGGTTGTTTTTGTTGCAACTATTGCATGTTTTACCATATGCTGGACACTTTTTTGGTGGATGCTGTGTACCGCATCGACCACATGACTTGCGATTGCCCCTTTCATTGTTGTTTGCTGGCCGCGCCTCTTTTTTCACATTGGCGCTCTTTTTGTTAAACGGTTTGTGTCCGTTCTTTCTCACTGCATCCATGTTGCAGCTACTGTCACTGAACAGCTCCTTTGCCTGCGACTTCACAGTCTCTGTCGCCCTACACAGTGCTATGGCTTTTCCCAGGTCTAGATTTTGCTCTCTTAGCAGTCTTTCCCTTAGACCATTATCTGGAATACCACACACCAGTCTGTCTTTTATCAGCGAGTCTGTCAGTCCCCCAAATTCACATGTTTTGCTTCGGTTTCTCAGTTCAGTCACATACTGATCAATAGTCTCTCCCGTTTTCTGTACACATGTGAAAAATCTATGCCTCTCAAACGTCACATTACGTTTAGGTATGCAGTAGGCCTCAAACTGTTCCATTATTTTATCCAACTTCATTTTGTCTCCATCAGCAGCGAATGTGAAGTTATTATACACCTCCAGCGCCTCATCACCCACGACATGTAAGAACACTGACGCTTTCATTTTATCACTTTTCTCGTCAGCTCCGATTGCTGATAAATACAACTCCAAACGTTGTTTGAACCTCCTCCAATTTTCAGCCACATTACCTGTCAACTGAAGCTTCGCCGGTGGGTGTAATCCTACCATTTTTCACTTTGTTAGCTATTCTCCAATGGTAAGTAACGATGTTCTCTTTTGGCTTGCTAATATGTGGAGAGCTGATTTAACTTCAGATTTTTCCTCTTCATCTCTTTCAATCACTCCTGACACCATGTATTGCTTTGTATGTGGGTTCAATGACGACACATTCATGAAAGAGAATGGCTTTTTATCTAAAGTATGTTCAACTCAGTTAACAGCATTACAGGAGACACCATCTTAGAGATCCATCTAAAACAAAACTAAAACTAAACTGCTTGTCTCTCACATGCCCTCTGCTGGTCAGGCATAAATTTTCAATCAGGCAAATATGCTGGTAAGGCATAAATAATCAAACAGGCAAATACCATCACTATTTGCTGATATCATTACACTACCCAGAGGATAACGGGGCAATATAAGTCTCAATTATTCTCTGCAAACTGCTACTGGAATACTGGAATGTATTAAGTCTTGCTTGTGCTGAATAAAGTTCAATCACTCCCCAATACGGGGCAACCTTGAATCATTTGGAACCTGGTTCCCTCTGGGATCTTATACGCTGCATTGTTGGAGGTTGCCATCTTTGATATTATGTTAAAACTGAAGCCCCATCTGCCCTCACAGGAGGATGTAACAGACCGCATGATGCTATTTCGAAGAAGAGCATGGGAGCTCTCCCCGGTGTCCTGGCAAATATTTATCCCTCAACCAACAACTCTAAAACAAATTATTTGGTCATTAGCACATTGCTATTTGAGGGAGCTTGCTGTGCACAAATTGACTGCCGCTGTTCCCACATTACAACAGTGACTACACTTTAAATGTACTTCATTGGCTGTGAAGCACTTTTGGACGTCCTGAAGTCGTGAAAGGCGCTATATAAATTCAAGTCTTTCTAAGAACATAGAAAAAAGAAATAGGAGCAGGAGTCGGCCAGATGGCCCCTCGAGCCTGCTCCACCATTCAATAAGATCATGGCTGATCTTTGACCTCAACTCCACTTTCCTGCCCGATGCCCGATCTCTAGGAGACTGCTGTCTCCATTATTCAAAGTGTCGGTTGTGGAATAAAAATCCAAGTAATTCTGTGATATAGATGCAATCATGTGGCATTACCACATCACACAGAATGATCGGAAATAAATTACTTTTGATGATGGCCCATTCACTGACAAATGTACTTAAATGGTTCATCACAGATTCCATACTGTCAGAGGAAGAGTGATATATATAAATCCGAAAGCTAGTTGGGTGAAAATGAGACTACACTTCTTGAGGTGGCTGCACAAATTCCATCCGTCACTATTAAACTGCATAGAATAGAATAAGGGGGGAAAAAAGCTTGTTTTCAGAGTTTTTCAGCAAAACAATTCTCAATTGAAACTGCTCATATTAGATAGAATCATAGAATCATAGGAAGCTACAGCACAGAAGGAGGCCATTTTGGCCCATCGTGTCCGTGCCGGCCAACAAAGAGCTATCTAGCCTAATCCCACTTCCCAGCTCTTGGTCCGTAGCCCTGCAGGTTACAGCATCCCAAGTGCACATCCAAGTACTTTTTAAATGTGGTTAGGGTTCCTGCCTCTACCACCCTTTCAGGCAATGAGTTCCAAAGCCCCACAACCCTCTGGGTGAAGAAATTTCCCCTCAAATCCCCTCTAAACCTCCACCAATTACTTTAAATCTGTGCTCCCTGGTTTTTGACCCCTCTGCTAAGGGAAATAGGTCCTTTCTATCCACTTTATCTATGCCCCTCATAATTTTATACACCTCAATAAGGTCTCCCCTCAGCCTCCTCTGTTCCAAGGAAAACAAACCCAGCCTATCCAGTCTTTCCTCATAGCTAAATTTCTCTACTCCCGGCAACATCCTTGTAAATCTCCTCTGTACCCTCTCTAGTGCAATCACATCTTTCCTGTAATGTGGTGATCAGAACTGCACGCAGTACTCCAGCTGAGGCCTAAACTAGTGTTTTATACAGTTGAAGCATAACCCCCCTGCTCTTGTATTCTATGCCACGGCTAATAAAGGCAAGCATTCTGTACGCCTTCTTAACCACCTTACCTACCTGGCCTGCTACCTTCAGGGATCTGTGGACATGCACTCCAAGGTCCCTTTGTTCCTCTACGCCAGTCAGTGTCCTACCATTTAATGTGTATTCCCTTTCCTTGTTAGCCCTCCCCAAATGCATTACCTCACACTTCTCCGGATTGAATTCCATTTGCCACTGTTCTGCCCACCTGACCAATTTATTGATATCTTCCTGCAGTCTACAGCTTCCTTCTTCAGTATCAACCACACAGCTAATTTTAGTATCATCTGCAAACTACTTAATCATACCCCTATATTCAAGTCTAGATCATTGATATATACCACAAAAAGCAAGGGACCTAGAATATCATGGCTGCTCAGAGGCCCAGGGAGAGAGCTTGCCGGTTCAGCGACCAGGTATTCGAGGCTCTGGTTGTGGCTGTGGAACGCCGATGGGCAGTGCTGTTCCCGGACACTGGCAGGAAGCCATTGCCCCGGGAGTTCACAAGGATATGGAGGGAGGTGGCTCATTACGTCTCGTCCAGAAGCCTGTTCCAAAGGACTCACACCCAGTGCCATAAGAAGTTCAATGACCTCACTCAGGTGGTCAGGGTGAGTAGATGCTTGAAAAACCTCTACATCCCACCATCGCAACCTCACTCTGTGCACAGATGGTATAAACTGCCAAATCCCCAACACTCACCCAACAACTATGCCCAGCTACTAAAAGTCACATCCACATCTCACACCTTTCAGACATTAACGATAATTCAACTATGGTAGGTACATCTGCCAAACACATGGCTGTACAATCACTCACACGCTGTCCTTTTTCTTGCAGATCAAGCTTTCTCATAACAGGAGGGAGCAGCGATGCACAGGAGGAAGTCAGGCAGAGCTGCACCCCCTTCACACAGCTGGAGGAGCGAGTGCACAGAATCATCGCGAGCTATATTGTGGGCGCTGTGGCAGTCGGAGAGGTTGACGTCCTTGGGGACAATAGCGGTATGTTCATCATCTCTATCTCCTCTCTCATACCACTTCCCCTCACAACACAAGTCCTTCCCACTTTCCATCTAAGTATACTGTCTCCATTCCTTGCTCCCTTCCGGCCCTCCTCCCCTCAGGTTAAAGCCACTCTTGTGCCTTCCTGTTTTCAGATAGTGAGCCACCATCTGAACAGCCTGTCCTTCAGCCTCCCAGTGGCAGCGACATGGGAGAGGATCAGGAACACCAAGCCAGAGCCTCACAGCCTGTGTCTCCCGAGGGCGAGACATCGAATACTGGGTCCACGTGGTTGCTGGAGGGGAGCAGAGGAATTGGCTCTGATGAGGGTGAAGCTCCAGGACCCAGTGGCCTGCAGCAACGCCATGGGGAAAGGGAAGCTCGGGGCCATCTCCCCGGAGGGTGAGTGCGTGCACGAGTTCTGCTGCACAGGACTCAGATGAGGACCTCGATGTCTTGGCGATGACCACACAGGTGATGAGCATGCATACTGAGCTTATGAGTGCAATGGCAAGGGTCCCCGAGAGCATGGATACACTGGCTAGGAGCGTGGAGGAGTCCGCCACCAGCACAGCTGTCATCTGTGCGCAAACCCTTGAACCCATCCTTGTCTCGTTGCAGAGGATAGTTGAATTGCAGAGAGACCGTGGGGACCCAGGCCCCATGCCGTGTATAATGGGTGAGGTGGCAGCATCTATTGCAGCACAGGCCGAGGCAACGCAATGGCTTAATGCTGGAATCAAGTTATTGGTTGGTGCCATCCAATGTCAGACTGCTCTGATGCAGTCTCAGCTTGATGCCACGCAAGTGCTGACTGCTGCCATCATAACTGGGGTGACCACTGTCCACCGGGGATCTGACGGTGCCACAGCAGGCCAGCAATCTGTGCTCGAGCAGATAGCTCTGGATGCTGTGGTTCTGCCCCGGTGGAGTGGCAGTGTGTTGGTCAAGCAGGACGGTGCTGTCCTCTCTCAGGATGACAGTATTCCTGCTCCCAACACTGCCACTCCACCATTGCACTTGCCACAGCCTGTGACCCAACTAGCCCAGACTGCTGCTGTCCATGCAGAGTTGGTGCAACCTGCAGCCTGCCATCTGCAGTCTCTGGATCCCATATTCAGCAGCCTTCCACCAGCCTTGCTGCAGCCACTGGGACCACATTACGGAGGAGCAGTAAGGTTGGGAGAGGGGGAAGTGCGAAGGGGTTGGAGATCATTGAAGAAGGCCAACTAACTAAAAGCTTTCGACCAAATGGGGGGAGTGTTTGTACCAAAATTGGATGTGTTTGTAAATATGTTGTTCACTTTGTTAAGAATTATTTCGATGTGCTAAGAACCAGTTGTTTTTGTTAATAAATTGTGCTTGTTTGTTATTGGTTATGCTTAATAAGACACAGCTGTTCAAAATAATACATTTTTTTATTTAAACGTTACAAATTTCCTCATGTTTCTCATTGGAACTTTGGTCGGTCATAGGGACTCCGAGCTGGCTGTAATGATGTGGTTGTTCTGCCCAAATGCCATCTGCTCTTTCATTTATTGGAAGCGCTGTGTTATGAGGCGTTCATGAATGGCCCTTGCAGAAGCAACATTGAACGCCTCCCTCCTACTTTGCTGCTGCTTCTCCTCCTCTTCATCATTCTTCTCTGCCTCCTCCTCCTCCTCTCCCTCTTCCTCCTCCTGAGGTGGTCCACCAATCCCTGGTGGCAATGGCTGGGTCCTCAGAATGGCCAGGCTGTGAAGCATGTAGCACACGTCTATGAAAACCGATACTCGATCAGGGGAGTACTCCAGGGCTCCTCCAGAGTGGTCAAGACACCAGAGCCGTTGCTTCAGCACATTGATGGTGTGTTCGATCAGGTTTCTAGAGGCGCTATGGCTCTCATTGTAGGCGAGCTCAGCAGGAGTGTTGGGGTTATGGAGCAGTGTCATCATCCAGGTGCAGAGTGGATAACCCTTTTCCCGAGCAGCCAGCCACAAGCTTCATGTGGTGGGTGGAACATTGCTGGGACACCGATCTGGCGCAGGATGAAAGCATCGTGGCTGCTGCCAGGATAGCGGGCATTGACGGCGAGGATGCGCTGTCTGTGGTCGCACACCAACTGCACATTTAGAGATTTAGAGAGTGGTAGCCTTTGCGGTTGTGGAAAACCTCTGCATTTTCATGAGATGCCCGCAATGCCAAATGCATGCATCAATGGAGCCCTGAACCATGGGGAAGCCCGCTATCCTAGCGAAACCACATGAGCGTTCATGCTGTTTGTCTGGGGTAATGGGGACTCCCTTCTCCTTTTGTAGAGAGCATTTGTGACCTCCCGGATGCAGCATGAACAGCGAACTGGGAGATGTTTGCAATATCCCCTGTTGAAGCCTGGAAGGAGCCGCTGATGTAGAAATTGAGAGCCACTGTCACCTTCTTGATCTCTGGTTGCAGGAAGTGGCAGAGCTCTGTGACCACCTCCTTGCTGAAGCGGAGCCTTATAAAACACTGCTCCTTGGACATTTAAGAATTGCTCCCGGAATACCCTGGGAGGGTAAGTTCTCCTGTACAGAGCCCTGTTGGCCCTCCTCCCTCTGGCCACGTTTTCCACTCTCTCTCTCTGCCTCCGCTGCCTCCGATGGTGAAGCTGGAGGGCGAGGCCCCGTGCCAGTACAGCCCCCATTAACTCTTCGAAATGTGGTAGTAATAAAGGTTACAGAAATGGGAACCTGAAAAGTCTTGCTGATGAACAAAACTCCTTCAAGTAGGAATCTGTTAAATGTCACCAGACGCCTCTCTCTCTCCCTCAATGTGCGTATGCAGAATTGATTGCCGACAGGAAAAAACAGGAAGCGCACACCTTTAAATAGCGCTCCCCCAGCTCCCAGCCAACTGCAAACTGTCCTCTTCTACCTGTCATTCCTAGCGGCAGGTGCTGAGGCAGGTGGCGAGAATTCGGGGCGCTACCGGGGCGATGGGCGCTTGGATGAGGTCACGATCTCCAGGCGCAGGAGATCATGGTGGTAGTGTTTAGCGCCACCGCAAACCGCCAGTTCAATTTCGCGGACGGCACTAAAATTGTCACGCATGGGCGGTTAGTCGTTAGCGCCCCCGGAGGTGCTAACAGGCGGCACTATCCAACCGAATTTTTCCCCCTTTAACTATTAACTACACGTTAATGATTAAATCTTATGGGCAACCATTAGTCAAGTAGATGACAGATAATCTGATCAAATATTATATTATACCACTGTTTCTGTATCAGCTTCAAACGGTTTTGGATATGCATCTGTTCAAAACCAGTGCTGCAACTCAGCTGTCAAGTCAACAATCTGACTGCAATTCATATTAAGGGCAAGTGATGACTTTACCTCTGGTGCAAACCTTTAACAAGTTGCCTGCGAGCCCAATGCTGCATCGGAACTTTTTAAACCTAATTTTGAATCTTGCTGATGTTAGTTGGTGATCCCATTGGTTTGTTAAAAATGTAACTGATATCACAATCCTTGAGATGGAGGCTGTGCCTATTACTGCAAGTACACACAGAGCACTGTGGTCAATGGACAAGAATGATATGGGAGCTGAAAGCAGAGTTAGCTTGTTTTAAGCCTACACCACATTGTACAGGTAACAATCAGAGACCAGCAACTGTCATCTATTAAATAAAGGAGATGGAGCACTTCACTGCACTAAATGCTGATTGGCAGAGACAATAGACATATTCTATATGATAACCTGCAAATTGTCTAAATAACATAACAAAGTCATAGGATTTGGAACAAATGGTGAGATAAGTAAAACAATTAAATTGTAGGCTGAGAAACATAAACCAGTGATGTGCCTCAGTTATTCCGAGACTCGAAGTTAGCAGAACAAAAGTAAGGCTTTTATTAACTTAGAACATAACACGTAAACTAGAGAGATGTCTTCCTTCAGGAGGCTGATGCCCGACTGACTTAGATTACAAAGGAGCCAGGTATGGGCGGAGCCCTGCACACAACCAATTCCAGCACATTCCAATACATAATACATGAGGACTGGGGGAAGGGAAAAGACACAGAAAGCAGGCAGTTACAAGACACAGAAAACAGGCAGTGATGAATGGAATATATTTCATCACATTCACCCCTTCTATAGATTTAGTCTGTTCGGGGGTTTGATAGTCCTCTGCGACCGACGTGGCTGTTGTGGTGCCGCGGGTGTCGGCTGGGTGTCCCCGGTAGCCTCCTGGGTCTCTGCCGGGGGTGCCGCCGGGGTTGTTGAAGGGGTAGTTGGTGGGGGTGCCATTGGTCGGTGTTCTTCCGGGGGTGATGAAAGAGTAGTGGGTGGGTAAGGGTTGCTGTGATCGTTGTCGCTGCTATTGCCGTGGTTGTTGTCGATGCCGGCTGGGGCGACGTCTTTTATGGACACGGTGTCCTCCCTTCCGTCGGCGTGCCGGACATATGCGTATTGGGGGTTGGCGTGGAGTAGGTGTACTGGCTCCACGAGAGGGTCCGTCTTGTGGCCCCTCACATGCCTTCGCACGAGTACCGGACCTGGGGTGGAGAGCCATGACAGCATGGATACGCCTGAGGTGGATTTCCGAGGAAAGACAAACATTCGTTCATGAGGCGTGGCATTAGTGGCCGTACACAATAGCGACCGTATCGAATGGAGCACATCCGAGAGGACTTCCTGCCAGCGGGAGATAGGGAGGCCCTTGGTCCTTAGAGCTAGAGTGACTGCTTTCCACACTGCCCCGTTCTCTCGCTCCACCTGGCCGTTACCCTGGGGGTTGTAGCTGGTGGTACGGCTCGTGGCGATCCCCTTGGACAGCATGTACTGGCGTAGCTCTTCACTCATGAAGGACGCCCCCCTATCCGTGTGGATATAGCTCGGCATACCGAACAGGCAGAACAGGCTGTTGAGGCATTTAATGACCGTGGTGCTGGTCATGTCTGGGCAGGGGAAGGCGAATGGGAAATGGGAGTACTCGTCCACAATGTTCAGGAAGTAAACATTGCGGTCGACGGATGGGAGGGGGCCCTTGAAATCTAAGCTGAGCCGCTCGAAGGGCCGTGTAGCTTTGATTAAGTGGGCTCTATCTGGGCGGTAGAACCGAGGCTTGCACTCAGCGCAAGTGCGGCAGTTCCTGGTCAGAGACCGAACTTCCTCAATCGAGTAGGGTAAGTTACGGGACTTTATTAAGTGGAACAGCCGCGTGACCCCTGGGTGGCAGAGGTCGTTGTGGAGGGTCTGTAGCCGATCCTCGGTGGCGCTGGCACACATCCCTCATGAGAGGGCGTCAGGGGATTCGTTAAGGGCCCCTGGCCGGTAAATGATGTCGTACTCGAAAGTGGAGAGCTCGATCCGCCACCTAAGAATCTTATCATTTTTAATCTTCCCCCTCTGTTTATTGTTGAACATAAACGCTACCGATCGCTGGTCGGTAAGTAGGGTGAAGTGTTTGCCGGCTAGGTAGTGGCGCCAGTGGCGCACTGCCTCCACGATGGCTTGGGCCTCCTTTTCCACGGAGGAGTGTCTGATCTCGGGGCCTTGGAGGGTCCTCGAGAAGAAAGCTACGGGCCGCCCCGCCTGGTTGAGGGTGGCCGCCAAGGCGAAGTCGGACGCATCACTTTCCACTTGAAATGGAGTGTTCTCGTCCACTGCCTGTAGCGTGGCCCGCTCAATATCCTGCTTAATGCTTTTGAAGGCGGCGTGGGCCGCAGCAGAGAGCGGAAAAGAGGATGCTTTCAAGAGGGGGCGGGCTTTGTCGGAGTAGTTGGGGACCCATTGGGAATAGTAAGAAAATAACCCCAGGCACCTTTTCAGGGCTTTGGGAGTGTTGGGCAGGGGCAGCTCCCGTAGGGGGCGCAATCGGTCGGGGTCTGGTCCGATTTCCCCATTCTCCACCACGCTGCCCAGTATGCAGAGGCGCGTGGTGTTGAAAACGCACTTGTCCTCGTTATAGGTGAGGTTGAGTTTTTGTGCGGTTTTCAGGAACCTCTCGAGGTTCGAGTCGTGATCCTGCTGGTTGTGACCGCAGATGGTGACGTTGTCGAGGTAGGGGAAGGTTGCCTGCAAGTGGTGGTCATCGACCATGCGATCCATCTCCCTCTGAAAGACCGAGACCCCGTTCGTCACCCCAAAGGGGACTCTGAGGAATTGGTAGAGGCGTCCGTTCGCCTCGAAGGCGGTGTACGGGCGGTCCTCTGGTCTGATAGGGAGCTGGTGGTACGCTGACTTGAGGTCGATGGTGGAGAACACCCGGTATTGGGCGATTTGGTTCACCATTTCTGATATGCGGGGTAGCGGGTAGGCGTCTAGTAGGGTGTACCTGTTGATCGTTTGACTATAGTCAATCACCATCCGTTTCTTCTCGCTACCCCTTACCACTACCACTTGGGCGCGCCACGGGCTGTTGCTGTGTTCAATAATGCGCTCTTTCAGGAGCCTGTCTACCTCGGTCGCGATAAACCGCCTGTCCTCCCAGCTGTACCTCCTGCTTTTGGTCGCTATTGGCCGGCAGTTAGGGGTAAGGTTCGCGAATAGCGAAGGCGGCTTTACCTTCAGGGTAGCCAGACCGCACACTGTGAGGGGCGGCTGGGACCCACCGTACTTGAGCGTGATGCTTTGGTGGTTGCACTGGAAATCCAAACCCAAGATCACGCTCGCAGATAGATTCTTCATGATTAATACTTTAAAATTATCATACACAGTTCCGTTAACGCACAATTGTACCGTGCAGTAACCCAGAATGGTCGATGTCTGGGTTTTATCGGCCATAGAGATGGTACCCTGAGCAGGGACCACCTTTAGGGAGAGTTGTTGTGCCAGTTCAGGGTGGATAAAACTCTCCGTGCTTCCACTGTCAATTAAGCATTTAACCCGGCACCCGTTTACCTCGATGTCCACCATTGATTTGGATAGCGGATGCGGCCTGGTCTGGTCCACTGTGACCGATGCCACTGTAGGGCCCTGATCGAGACAAGATGGCGTCCACGCTGTCTGCTCATAAGATGGCGGACCCCACGAGGTCGGGCAAGATGGCGTCCAAGATGGCCGCTCCCACGGCGCACACGCGGCGGTGGCGGGTTTTCCGGCGGTTGGTTTTCCGGCGGGGTTCCCTCTGCACACCTTCCCAACGTGCCCCTTCTTACCGCACTTAAAGCAGGTGGTGCCTTTCGCCGGGCACAGGTTTCTGGTGTGCTTTGGCTGCCCGCAGAAGTAGCAGTTGGGTCCTTGACGCGTCGCGGCTGTCGTAGGGCTTCTGGGGGGAGAGCTGGGCCCCGCCGGTGTCGGGCTGCCGGGCGGGGAAGATGCCTTCCAAGATGGCGGCGCCCTCGGCACACACGTGGCGGCGTGGGCGGCGCGGGCTGAAGAGTAGGCGTCCGAGTTTCTCTGGGCCATCTCCAGGGACCGCGCGGTGTCCGCAGCCTGTTTCAGGTCCAACTCCGTTTTTTCCAGCAGTCTTTGCCGGATGTGAGTGGAGCTGAGGCCTGTGATAAAGGCATCGCGAACAAGCTCGTCGGTGTACACTGCGGCTTTTACATCTCGGCACTTACAGTCCTTGCCAAGCTTTTTCAGGATGCTTAGGAACTCCTCCACCGATTCCCCAGGTCGCTGTGCGCGAGTAGCGAGTAGATGCCTAGCATACACCTCATTCGTAGGCTGCTGGTAATGCGCCTTTAAGATGTTGCAGGTGGCCAGGTACGTATCGGCATCTTGGATGAGGGGGTAAACCCGGTGGCTTACCCAATTCCGTAGCATTCCGAGTCTCATCTTCGCAGTGTCCGTAGCGTCTTTGACGGCTGCGGAATTGTCCAGGAAGAATTCCATACAGTCAAACCAGTGTCCAAAGCGCGCTGATGCGTCCGGAGCATGTTGATCCAAATCCAAACGTTCGGGTTTCAGGAGTTGATCCATAGTGTTGAAAATTAAGTTAATAAAATTGATGTGCCTCAATTATTCCGAGACTCGAAGTTAGCAGAACAAAAGTAAGGCTTTTATTAACTTAGAACATAACACGTAAACTAGAGAGATGTCTTCCTTCAGGAGGCTGATGCCCGACTGACTTAGATTACAAAGGAGCCAGGTATGGGCGGAGCCCTGCACACAACCAATTCCAGCACATTCCAATACATAATACATGAGGACTGGGGGAAGGGAAAAGACACAGAAAGCAGGCAGTTACAAGACACAGAAAACAGGCAGTGATGAATGGAATATATTTCATCACAACCAGTGAAAGGAATGAGGAACACACCAGAGGAGCAAAAAGTGGAAAAACAAGACACAGATAACAAGATAGCTGAGGATTGACATAATGTAATGAAAGCAATGTGTTAAGTAAACAAAGGAAGAGAACTCCAGTCACTGTGCTGACCACAAAATGAGCAAGCGGAAGTTGCAATACTTCTGAAGAAAGTACCGCCAGATTCCCACAGAAGTCAGGAGTTTCCTCTATTTATCAATAGTCAAACACTCGCTGTTCAGTTAACCATTCACTGATAAAGCAAATAAAACTGGTGCAGTCAAGGGAATGTAAAGTTCTTGCAGTATTTGACCTTTGTCATCAGGCTTGGCCTTCTACCAACTATTGCTGTGGCACTGAATCAGCTTGCAGGAGAGCAGTATCCAACTGCAGGTATTTCCTAATGGTCTTCGGTTACTTCTCTATATGTTAACACATCGGTTGTTTTTAATCTACATTCACCTATAGCGTCATCTCTGTCTGTACAGTTGCTCAGTTTACACCCTCACCATTATAATTTGGACCAAATAAAAACTGGAATTCAGTATGTGGTGCAAACCTTTGCCTGTTATCTATACTACAAGAACATTACGGTACACCGAAGTCGGGCCGTTTCTCAATTTTATTTCACAAGAAAATGCTTTTTATCTCATTGCACATTCTTCGCTTCTGAATATTCTTTCTCTTTGTTTGCTACATTCATTGTGCTATTATATTCCCCCTCAGTTCCTCATGTGGCCAACATTCCTTCCATTACCTCAACCACTCAGGGTGCAGAGGAATGTCCCAGTGTGACTGGGACTCTGAATTTCCTTGTTTCCCTGTTGGAAATTATCTGACCTCAACAGGTCAGGTCGAATTAGAGACTCAGCATGGGGAAAGATTTCCTCTTGTGCGCTGAGTGTAATGAAATAACGAATCTGTTTATAAAGAACACATTAATGATTTAACTATAGCCAGTGCACAGACAAGATGAACCCCCCTTCCACCCATTCAACTCTCCATTGCACACAGTGACAGCTGAATATACAGCATTACAACAGTAACTACAATTCAAAAGTATGTCATTGTAAAGCACCTTGGGACATTCTGAGGTCACGAAAGGTGCTGGATAAATGCATACTCTACTGTCAGTCACTGTTCATATTTCAGTCAGTCCTTTTTACCTTAGGCCTTTCGCTCTTTCATTATACCAGCTTTGTTTCCTGGTAGATCTGTTCAATAACAAGCGCTAGCATTCATTATGCTTATAGGGAAAGGCAGTGTTTTGAAGGTGGAGATTTTGAGGTATATCAAGTTGCTCTGGCACAACCTCCCAGACAATTTCACAATGCATCAATACAGCTTAGATCTTACTATACTCAACTTGCTATATTTAATTTCTGACAACTTTAATTTTGATTTGACTTGTATATTGTTTTCCTGCTTTAGTTTCAATGATTTTTTTTTAAGCTGGTTTTTGTGTGGCCCACAGGTGCTGGGTACAGGCCCACGGGTTCTGGGTACTTTCCCACAAGTCATAGAGTCATAGGGCTCAATTTTGCCAGGCCCGAGGAGGCGGGATTGGAGGCAAGTGAGGTGGTAAAATCGCAAACAAAGGCCGGCGGGCCCGGTCCCGCCTCCATCCCGCCTCCAAGAAATGTTCCCACATGCGTGTTTTCTGACCCCCGTTTCCATCCCGCCTCCAAGGCGGGATAGACACTTAAGGCCCTTAACAACCACTTAATTGCCTCTATAATCCCATTTTGAGAGGCCTTTCTGATTTTAACACTTTTCCCACGTGCTGCACGTCTCCTCTGGAACACACCAGTGAATCTTGGCAGCATCACAAGTGGATTGCTTACTAACAGCTGCAGCCCCACCATTAAAAAGGAGTTTTCAGCAATCATCATTTGCAGGTGGCAGAATTTTGTTGTCTCAGGTCTGGGGGAACTTTTAGCAGGCCTACTCATTGTTCTGGAAGTTTGGAGCCTGACACCCATCTCCAGTGTGACCTCCTGGGAAACCCCTCTCCTCACCTTGAATGAGCGCTTCCTCAACTGAGGTATATAGCAGAAGAATGAGAACCATTTATTTCCTTTCCTCCTGGACATCAGATTTGGACGAAGACCAGCCGCAGCAGCAGCAGAACCCTGAACAACAGCAGCAACAACTGCAGGAGCAACAGCAGGAGCTCCAACCTGCTGCTCACCCATCTGAAGCTGCACAGGCCAGAAGGCGCCAGCACATGGAAGCACATCAGCGCAGGAGATACCCCCAAAACAGGGTCTACAGACAGAGGATAAGCTATCTCAATATGACTGAGCAGCAGTGCCAAAGGAGGCTCAGACTTTCATGAGAGGTAGTGGGTGACATCTGCGCAATGCTGCAGCAAGAGCTGGAGCCCAGAGGAGCAGGTGGACACCCATTATCAGTGGCCATCAAAGTCACCACCACACTCAACATTTTTGCTTCAGGCTCATTTCAGGGATCAGCAGCAGACATCAGCGGCGTCTCCCAGGCGGCCGCACACACTTGCATCACACAGGTAACCGATGCCCTCTTTGCCATTGCTCATAATTACATCAATTTCTCCAAGGATCAAGCCAGTGTAACTGCGTGTGCAGTTGGGTTTGACAATCTGACAGGCTTTCCAAGGGTGCAGGGCATCGTTGACTGCACACATGTGGCCCTTAAGGCACCCCATCACAATCCAGGTATTTTTGTCAACCGCAAGGGCTTCCACTCCCTCAACATACAGCTGGTGTGTGACCACAAGAAGGAAATTTTGCATGTTTGCGCCAAGTACCGTGGCAGTTGCCATGACTCCTTCATCCTGCGCCAGTCTAGTGTGCCTCCGTTCTTCAGTCCACCAGACCAACTTTGCAGATGTCTACTTGGAGACAAGGGCTATCCCCTGAAGACGTGACTAATGATGCCGTTGAGGAGCCCATCCAACGAAGCTGAGGAGCGCTACAACTCCAGCCACATTTCCACCAGATCCATAATCGAACAACCATCGGCTTGCTGAAGATGCGCTTCAGGTGCCTTGATAGATCAGGTGGAGCTCTGCAGTACTCCAGAATCGTCCTGATCTGCTGTGCACTTCACAACATGGCACAGCATCATGGCTTGCAGATGCCTGAGGAGCAAGTGGCTCATCACATAGCCTCCTCAGATGAGGAGGAGGAGGAGGAGAGCGACAATGAACAGCTTGCAGAGGCGCATCAACCAGCGGCAGCAGCATGCGAGCACATTGCTGCCTGGGATGCAAAGGACGCACTCATCTTGACCAGATTTGCTTAGCCTAGACAATCAAACACTTTTGCCTCACAGCTTCTTACCAGACCATCGACAATGGCCAAGAACCTACAGATTCCTATCACTATGACCACCATACTGACAATTGCAAGTCACCCTAAGTCCTCAATGTTGAAGCCCCATTTGCGAAATGACACATGCCACAACTTCAACAGTTTGACATCAGCATTTTTTATCACAACAAGCAACTGATGGCATTTCAAAAATAAACACAACATGACACCCAAGTGAATACCCTTGAGACTACTTGTGCATTATCTTTCTCTTACGTGTGCTCCTACATGGTGCTTCCCCTGTGGCTTCAGCAGATGTGAAGGCCCCTTGCTCACTTTCTTGCTGCTCCTGCCTCGACACCTTTGGCGGGCGTCCTCTGGGATTGCGAGCCTGTGAGGGCTCCGCAACAGTCTGCTGCTCCTGCGGCTGTGCAGAGGTTGAGACGCCGATCTCAGTTGGGTAGGAACTCTGGTGGGGCTCTGACTGAGGGCTCTGCAGTGGCATGGTCGTGTGAGCGCTTGGAGAACATAATAACATAAGAAGCAGGAGTAGGCCATATGGCCCCTCGGGCCTGCTCCACCATTCAATAGGATCATGGCTGATCCGAACCTAGGCTCACGTCCATTTCCCTGCCCGCTCCCTGTAACCCCTAATTCCCTTATCAGCTAGGAAACTGTCTATCTCCGTTTTAAATTTATTTAATGTCACAGCTTCCACAGCTCTCTGAGGTAGCAAATTCCATAGATTTACTACCCTCTGAGTGAAGAAGTTTTTCCTCATCTCAGTTTTGAAAGGGCAGCCCCTTATTCTAAGATTATGCCCCCTAGTTCTAATCTCACCCATCAGTGGAAACATCCTCACTGCATCCACCTGATCAAGCCCCCTCACAATCTTATATGTTTCGATTAGATTGCCTCTCATTCTTCTGAATTCCAATGAGTAGAGGCCCAACCTACTCAACCTTTCCTCATAAGTCAACCTCCTCATCTCTGGAATCAACCGAGTGAACCTTCTCTGAACTGCCTCGAGAGCAAGTATATCTTTTCTTAAATATGGAAACCAAAACTGTACGCAGTATTCCAGGTGTGGCCTCACCAGTACCCTGTATAACTGAAGCAAGACTTCCCTGCTTTTATACTCCATCCCCCTTGCAATAAAAGCCAAGATTCCATTGGCCTTCCTGATCACCTGCTGTACCTGCATACTAAACTTCTGTGTTTCATGCACCAGGACCCCCAGATCCCTTTGTACTGTAGCACTTTGCAGTTTCTCTCCATTTAGATAATAACTTGCTCTTTGATTTTTTTTGCCAAAGTGCATAACCTCACACTTTCCAACATTATATTCCATCTGCCAAATTTCTGCCCACTCACTTAGCCTGTCTATGTCCTTTTGCAGGTTTTTTATGTCCTCCTCACTCACTGCTTTCCCTCCCATCTTTGTATCATCGGCAAACTTGGATACGTTGCACTCGGTCCCTTCCTCCAAATCGTTAATATAGATTGTAAAGAGTTGGGGTCCCAGCACTGACCCCTGCAGAACACCACTAGCCACTGTTTGCCAACCCGAGAATGAACCATTTATCCCAACTCTCTGTTTTCTGTTAGATAGCCAATCTTCCACCCATGCCAATATATTAACCCCAATCCCGTAATTTTTTATCTAGTGCAGTAATCTTTTGTGTGGCACCTTGTCAAATGCCTTTTGGAGGTCCAAATACACCACATCCACTGGTTCCCCTTTATCCACCCTGTTTGTTACGTCCTCAAAGAATTCGAGCAAATTTGTCAAACATGACTTCCCCTTCATAAAACCATGCTGACTCTGTCCGATTAAATTATGCTTATCCAAATGTCCTGTTACTGCTTCCTTAATAATGGACTCCAACATTTTACCAACCACAGATGTTAGGCTAACTGGTCTATAGTTTCCAGCCTTTTGTCTACTTCCCTTTTTAAATAAGGGCGTTACATTAGCAGTTTTCCAATCTGCTGGGACCTTTCCTGAATCCAGGGAGTTTTGGAAAATTACCACTAATGCATCCACAATCCCAACCGCTACTTCTCTCAAGACCCTAGGATGTAAGCCATCAGGTCCAGGGGATTTATCCGCCTTTAGTCCCATTATCTTACCGAGTACCACCTCCTTAGTGATTTTAATTGTGTTTAGCTCGTCCCCCCCTATAGCCTCCTGTTTGTCCAGTGCTGGAATATATTTAGTGTCATCTACTGTAAAGACTGATACAAAATATTTGTTCAGCGTTTTTGCCACCTCCATGTTCCCTACCACTAATTTCCCTGTCTCGTCCTCTAAGGGACCAACATTCACTTTAGCCACCCTTTTTCTTTTTATATAACTGTAGAAACTCTTGCTATCTGTTTTTATATTTTTTGCTAGTTTACTTTCATAATCTATCTTCCCTTTCTTAATTAATCTTTTAGTTATTCTTTGTTGGCTTTTAAATGCTTCCCAATCTTCTATCCTCCCACTAGATTTGGCTACTTTATATGCTCTTGTTTTCAGTCAGATACTATCCTTTATTACTTTACTTAACCATGGATGGCTGTCTTTTCTTTTACGCCCCTTTTTCCTCAGTGGAATATATTTTTCTTGAAAGTTGTGAAATATCTCCTTGAATGTACACCACTGCTCATGTACCATCTTACACTTTAATCTCTTTTCCCAGTCCACTTTAGTCAACTCTGCTCTCATACCTTCATAGTCTCCTTTATTTAAGCTTAGTACACTGGTTTGAGATCCAACTCTCTCACCCTCCAACTGAATTTGGAATTCAACCATGTTATGGTCACTCATTCCAAGGGGATCCTTTACTAGGGCATTTTTTAATTAATCCTGTCTCATTGCACAGGACCAGATCTAAGATTGCCTGTCCCCTGGTTGGTTCAGTAACGTACTGCTCAAGGAACCTGTCCCTAATGCACTCTATGAACTCTTCCTCAAGGCTGCCCTGCCCAATTTGATTTGTCCAGTCAATATGAAAGTTAAAATCCCCCATGATTATAGCTGTTCCCTTATTACAAGCCCCAACTATTTCCTGATTTATACTCCGACCAACAGAGTTGCAACTGTTAGGAGGCCTATAGATTATGCCCACTAGTGGCTTTTTCCCCTTATTATTCCTTATCTCCACCCAAACTGTTTCACTATCCTGATCCTTTGACCCAATATAATTTCTCACTATTGCAGTGATTCCATCCTTCATTAACATAGCCACCCCACCTCCCTTTCCTTCCTGTCTGTCCTTCCTACTTGTCAAATACCCCTGGATGTTTAGTTCCCAGTCATGGTCACCTTGCAGCCATGTTTCTGTAATGGCCACCAGATCATACCCATGTGTAGTTATTCATACCATCAACTCGTCTATTTTGTTACGAATGCTGCGTGCATTCAGATAAAGAACTTTTAAATATGTTTTGTGACAATTTATTCCTGCTTTTACCCCCTTTACTACTTCACCTTTATTTTTATACATTCTGTCCCTTCCTGACACGCTTCCTTCGTGTCTGTCACCAACCTCCCTCTCATGGGTCAGCCCCACTTCAGACCTAGCAAGTGGCTGGACAACCCCTTTCTGCACTTCAGGGGGGCCATGAGGACCCGTTTCTGCGCTGGAAGTCCTACTCCAGAGGACTTGCATGAATGTCTGGTTTCTCTGCTCAATAGCTGACCATTGCTCCTCAAGAGATGTCAGTCTATTCTGAACAATGACCATGTTTTCACGACCCTGGCAACTAAGTTCCTCCATGGCCGTAGCCATCCTCTCCTCTACGGTAGCCATCCTTTCCACGGAGGTTGCCATCCTTTCCGTGGTGATGCGTTCATGTGCCAACGCCTCCACAAAGGCTCTGCTCATGTTAGCGATGGACTCCTCCATTCGCTCCACACTCGCAGCGACACTGGAGACAAAATCTGCCAGAGACTCCTGCACCTGTTCCTGGAGCTCCAGCACCGCTCTTCTTCTGGATGGACCCAGAGGAACAGGGTCGACATGCAGCCGAGCTGACAGAGTCCTGCACCCTCCGACGAGGACTCTCCACTGTTGTCCCTGTCTCCCCCATCTGCTGATGCTCACTTATGAGCTGTGATACACCAGGTGACAACACTACACTATCTCGCGCAGTTCCCACCGAGGTGTGAGTGTCTGCACTGGTGCTGGGTGCGCTGAATTCTGCTGACGCTGTGCTTTCAAAGGTTGCAGCTTCCTCTGAGGAGTCTTGAAGCTCAGGCTCTTCCTCTTGGACAGTGGGGACGGGGGCTGTCGATGGTCCTCTGGGGGAGTAAAGGAAAGAATTGGATATGTGAGGTAAAGTTTGCATGCACATTGAATTGTACAGATGATCATAAGTCAATCTGTTAGACCTTTAGAATCATTATCAGTTATTCATGGAATGTCAATGAGAGAGATGCAAAACTATTCTGTCACCCATCTGTCCGTCCCCCACTTGCGCATCCTCCTCCACTCCCACAATCTCCAGGGCCGTCTCCTCTGCAGTGGTGAGCTGGGCTACTGAGGGTGGCCCTCCTCCTGTCCTTGCCCTCTCCCTCTTACTGTAGGATCTCTTTTCCTACAATGAGGGACACAAGTGGAATTTGAGTGAAAATGAAGGAGTGAGTGTAGAGATTCCATAGCATAGATGCTTAGAAGGAGACAAAAATGGAGTGAGGTGCCAAGACCAAGGGCCCTCCCTGTGTGTTGTAAGTTTTTGTCATAGCATCACAGCGATAGGGAGTGTGAGGGCTGCATAGTCGAATAGTTAAGTGAAAGACAAGGCTGAAGCATTTGCAACTATCTTCAGCCAGAAGTGCCGAGTGGATGATCCATCTCGGCCTCCTCCTGAGGTCCCCAGCATCACAGATGCCAGTCTTCAGCCCATTCAATTCACTCCACGTGATGTCAAGAAACGGCTGAAGACACTGGATACTGCAAAGGCTATGGGCCCTGACAACATTCCGGCAATAGTACTGAAGACTTGTGCTCCAGAACTAGCTGCGCCCCTAGCCAAGCTGTTCCAGTACAGCTACAACACTGGCATCTATCCCGGCAATGTGGAAAATTGCCCAAGTATGTCCTGTCTACAAAAAGCAGGACAAATCCGACCCGGACAATTACCGTCCCATCAGTCTACTCTCAATCATCAGCAAAGTGATGGAAGGTGTCATGAACAGTGCTATCACGCGGCACTTACTCAGCAATAACCTGCTAACTGACGCCCAGTTTGGGTTCCACCAGGGCCACTCAGCTCCTGACCTCATTACAGCCTTGGTCCAAACATGGACAAAAGAGCTGAACTCAAGAGGTGAGGTGAGACTGACTGCCCTTGACATCAAGGCAGCATTTGATCCAGTGTGGCATCAAGGAGCCCTAGCAAAACTGAAGTCAATGGGAATCAAGGGGAAAACTCTCCATTGGTTGGAATCATACCTAGCACAAAGGAAGTTGGCTGTGGTTGTTGGAGGTCATTCATCTCAATCACATGACATCACTGCAGGAGTTCCTCAGGGCAGTGTCCTAGGCCCAACCATCTTCAGCTGTTTCATCAATGACCTTCCCTCCATCATAAGGTCAGAAGTGGGGATGTTCGCTGATGATTGCACACTGTTCAGCACCATTCGAGACTCATCAGATACTGACGCAGTCCGTGTCCATATGCAGCAAGACCTGGACAACATTCAGACTTGGGCTGACAAGTGGCAAGTAACATTCGCACCACACAAGTGCCAGGCAATGACCATCTCCAACAAGCGAGACTCTAACCATCTCCCCTTGACATTCAATGGCATTACCATCGCTGAATCCCCCACTATCAACATCCTGGGGGTTACCATTGATCAGAAACTGAACTGGACCAGCCATATAAATACTGTGGCTGCAAGAGCAGGCCAGAGGCTGGGAATTCTGCGGTGAGTGTCTCACCTCCTGACTCCCCAAAGTCTTTCCACCATCTACAAGGCACAAGTCAGGAGTGTGATGGAATACTCTCCACTTGCCTGGATGAGTGCAGCTCCAACAACACTCAAGAAGCTCGACACCATTCAGGATAAAGCAGCCCGCTTGATTGGCACTCCATCCACCACCTTTAACATTCACTCCCTCCACCACCGGCACACTGTGGCTGCAGTGTGTACCATCTACAAGATGCACTGCAGCAACTCGCCAAAGCTCCTTCAACAGCACCTTCCAAACCCGTGACCTCTACCACTTAGAAGGACAAGGGCAGCAGACGCATGGGAACATCACCACCTACAAGTTCCCCTCCAAGCCACACACCATCCTGACTTGGACCTGTATCGCCGTTCCTTCACTGTCGCTGGGCCAAAATCCTGGAACTCCCTTCCTAACAGCATTGTGGGTGTACCTACACCATATGGACTGCAGCGGTTCAAGAAGGCGGCTCACCACCATCTTCACAAGGGCAATTAGGGATGGGCACTAAATTCAGGCCTAGCCAGCCAGCGACGCCCACATCCCATCAATGAATAAAAAAAAAGAATGTGAATATCCAGAGAGAGGGAATGGGTAAGGGTGCAGGGATGTCAGTGTCAAGTGGGATGTGGAGGAAGAGGTTGACAAAGCTGAGTGCTGGTGAGGAGAGGCGATGGGGATCAGATTGAGAATGATGGGAAAGTCATACTCACTTTTCCAGTACGGAAAAGGTCATGAAACCTCTTCCTGCACTGCAGCCAGGTTCTGCGGCACATAGACATTGAATTGACCTCCTGGGCCACTTGCATCCACATAGCTTTAGTCTGCTGGGGAGGCTTTTTCTCATCACCTCTCACTTTTCAGGGTTAAATTCCATTTGCCACTGTTCTGCCCATCTGACCAACCCGTCTATATTGTCCTGTAACCTGAGGCTTCCCTCCTCACTATTTATCACTCCACCAATTTTCGTGTCATCTGCGAACTTACTGATCATACCTCCTACATTCATATCTAAATCATTAATGTACACTACAAACAACAAAGGACCCAGCACCGATCCCTGTGGTACACCACTGGACACAGGCTTCCAGTCACAAAAACAACCTTTGACCTGTACCAGGTGCTGGGTACAGGCCCAAGGTGCTGGGTACAGGCCCACAGGTGCTGGGTACTGGCCCACAGGTGCTGGGTACAAGCCCACAGGTGCTGGGTACAGGCCCACAGGTGCTGGGTACAGGCCCACAGGTGCTGGATCCAGGCCCACAGGTGCTGGGTACAGGCCCACAGCTGCTGGGTACAGGCCCACAGCTGCTGGGTACAGGCCCACAGGTGCTGGGTACAGGCCCACAGGTGCTGGGTACAGGCTCACGGGTGTTGGGTACAGGCCCAAGATGCTGGGTACAGGCCCACAGGTGCTGGGTACAGGCCCACAGGTGCTGGGTACAGGCCCACAGGTGCTGCGTACAGGCCCACAGGTGCTGGGTACAGGCCCATAGGTGCTGGGTACAAGCCCACAGGTGCTGGGTACAGGCCCACAGGTGCTGGGTATTGGCCCACAGGTGTTGGGTACAGGCCCACAGGTGCTGGGTACAGGCCCACAGGTGCTGGGTACAGGCCCACAGGTGTTGGATACAGGCCCACAGGTGCTGGGTACTGGCCACAGGTGCTGGGTACAGGCCTACAGGTGTTGGATACAGTCCCACAGGTGCTGGCTACTGGCCACAGGTGCTCGGTATTGGCCCACAGGTGCTTGGTACAGGCCCACAGGTGCTGGGCAGGTGCTTGGTACAGGCCCACAAGTGCTGGGTACAGGCCAACAGGTGCTGGGTACAGGCCCACAGGTGCTGGGTACAGGCCCACAAGTGCTGGGTACAGGCCCACAGGTGCTGGGTACAGGCCCACAGGTGTTGGGTACAGGCACACAGGTGCTGGGTACTGGCCACAGGTGCTGGGTATTGGCCCACAGGTGCTGGGTGCTGGCCCACAGGTGCTGGGTACAGGCCCACAGGTGCTGGTACAGGCCCACAGGTGCTGGGTACAGGCACACAGGTGCTTGGTACAAGCCCACAGGTGCTGGGAATTGGCCCACAGATGCTGGGAATTGGCCCACAGGTGTTAGATACAGGCCCACAGGTGCTGGCTGGACTCCAATATCTTGCCTTAGTGGCCATTGTTCAGTCAAGCCCAGTCTTATCCTCAGCCTTACAGCAGGAAACCCAGGTTGATTTTTTTGCCCTGCCTGTAATGAGGACATTGAGGTTAATTGTAAAGCTAAGTGAATTAATACAGCAAAAATCACTGATCTAAACTGGCACCTTCCTGCTCCATACAACTCAGTACCAAACCACATGGTGCAGTTACCCACTAAGCCATTATATTGCTTTGTATTTAAAATTTATTAAGGAATCGATAAAACTGCCTGATGGCTGCATTAAAGTAGCAGGCAGAGGTATGCTGTACAAAAGCATTCAGCGTTTATCCACTAAAATTGGCAGCAGTCATTTCTAGGTTACATTATTTTTCAAACTTACCAATTTGAAAGATTTTAAACTCTTAAAACTCATTTTTTATTTCACTAGAATTTGTGCTTTCCACTGTATTTCATTGTAAATTTAAGTTACCATATTATCGGCATTTATTTTTATTCTATTTATATTTTATTGATCATTTTTCCAATTCCTTCTCCCTCCCCCTTTTGTGAAGGCACTGACACATGTTGGGATATGGTTTCACGGGAATGAAAGCCCTCTGATTCCTTGCACAAGTAGCTATTCTCCATTGGCAAGGTGAGGATGAGTGTACACCGGCTATTTAACAAAAAGGGTTATCGCAGCCACTGCCTTCTCCTGATGTTCAACGTGTGCATTTTCCAAATGTAGTCCCTGAATAATGGTAGCAAGCAGGAATCCAGTAGAGATATTTTTTCCTTTACTAGCTCAGTGATGTGAAGCCTGTTTTCATAGAATCATAGAATAGTGCAGCACAGAAGGAGGCCATTCAGCCCATCGAGTTTGCGCCGGCTGTTTCGAAGAGCAATCCTGTTAGTCCCACTCCCCCGCTTTTCCCATATCCTTGCTATTGTTTTCTCCTTCAAATATTTATCCAATTCCTTTTTGAAGGCTACTATTGAATCTGTATCCAAAACCCTATCAGGAAGTGCATTCCAAATCCTAGCCACTCGTTGCGTAAAACAGTTTTTCCTCATGTCGCCTCTGGCTCTTTTGCCAATTACTTTAAATCTGTGCCCTCTTGTTATCGACCCTTCAGCCATTGGTAACAGTTTCTCATTATTTACTCTGTCTAAACTCTTCATGATTTTAAACACCTCTATCAAATCTCCTCTTAGCCTTCTCTGTTCTAAGGAGAACAGCCCCAGTCAATCCACGTAACTGTAATCCCTCATCCCTGGAACCATTCTAGTAAATCTCTCCTGTGTCCTCTCCAAAGCCTTCATGTCCTTCCTAAAGTGGGTATGGTGAATGCCATCATAAAGAGACAATTATTGGAAGTAATACTCTGTAAATGAGTTATTTAGAAAACTGGAACACAAGGTGAAAAACTGCTGGAAGATATATAAAGATCAACTCAAGTCAAGCAGTGAAGAGACATGAGAATGAGAAAAAAGTATCAGCCAAAACAGCTTCGAAACAGAAGGGGGTAAAGTGAAAGGTGGATGGGAGAAAGGCAGGTTAAGGGGGAGGTATCTAAGGTCAGAAGTCATTAAAGTCAATCTTTGGACCAGAGGGCTACAAACTACCAGGGAAAAAGGTAAGATATTGTTCATAAAGTTTTCATTGAACTACAGTAATTAGAAGCAGTAGGTCAAAGGTCAAAGGTGGAAAGGTCAGAGAGGGAAGGGGAAACATAGAAGATAGGAGCAGGAGTAGGCCATTCGGCCCCTTGCGAGTTGAAGTGGGAGTCACAGGGAGGTCAGAATCATAGTTGCAAACGGAATGGAGATAATTGGCAAAGTGGTAACCCAATCTTCATTTGGTCTCCACAGTATAGAGAAGACTACACCATAAACCATGACTACAGCATACTATGTTGAAGGATGTGCATAAAAAATTCTATCTCACACAGGAGTGTTTGAGGCCTTGCTCAATGTTAGAACAAGAGGAAAATGAACCGGTCTTGCATCGGTCACAGCTGCACGGGAAAGAGCCAGAGGAAGGATAGCCAGAATGGGGGTCATGTCATAGTGAACAAGGGTATCTCGGATGTAATGGTCCAAATGGAAGCAGAGTGTGGGGAGGAGCAGGAGATGTGCCTGGTGATAGGATTGTGTTGTTGGTAGATGGAAATGGCAGATGATTGGTGAATGCCAATGGTAATGGGCTAGAACGTGAAGACAAGAAGGACCTTGTTGTTGTTGTTGCCAGAGGAGGAAGAGAGCGTTAGAGTAGAGTTAGGGTGAAAGCTATCAAGGTTTGTCAACTAGCAGCAAAGGGAAACATTGGCTGAGGAAAATGGAGGACATTTCAGAAATTTTGGCATGGAACTTGAGTCATCAGAGGAGATGCGATGGATCTTTGTGATACGATGTCAGTATTCTGACTCTTGACTATTACCTGTGGTTCCCCCCCCCCCCACCCCACCTCCTTATATTTTGTTCAGACCTATTTAAATGCTCACTTGTCTTCCAGGTTCCAATTCTGACAAAGGGTTTACACCCTAAATGATACCCAGAATTAGACACAATACCCCAACTGGGTCTCAACTAGTGTTTTATATAGGTTTAGCATAACTTCCTGGCATTTGTACTCTGTGTCTCTATTTATAAAGCCCAGGATCCTGTATGCACAAACACCCCCAGGTCTCTCTGTTCTTGCACCCCCTTTAAAACTGTACCATTTAGCCTGTATTGTCGCTCCTCATTCTTCCTACTGAAATGTATCACTTCACTCTTTTCTGCATTGAATTTCACCTGCCATGTGTCCGTCCGTTCTACCAGCCTGTCTATCAATTCAATTCAATGTTATTTGCCATATGTAACTAGTACTAGTACAAGTACAATGGAATGCTTACTCCCCGTAGGGACACGTCAGCTATTCTTACAGCGCCGTGAACTCTATTACTATCCCTCTTGAACTCTATTACTATCTTCCTCACTGTCTACTACACTTCCAAGTTTTGTGCCATTTGTAAATTTCAAAATTGTGTCCAGTACCCCCACGTTTTGTAGCATCCTACTGCCACCTTGGCTGAGATCCGCTAAGTCAGCCTATACTGTAGTCTGCCCAATCTGTATGGGTCAGTTCAAAACTAACCAACTAACCTGGTGACATTTCAGTGACAAGTGGAGCTACAAAATCAGTCTGCAGTTACAAATAATCATGTAAAATTATTCAACATAAAAATCAATGCAAGACAAGATTTGTTTTAAAGTTGGACGCACTTAAAAAAACACTAATACACCTCATAAACTCTCCATCCATAGATTGCAACAGAAGGTCAAAGTTCTTTTATTCACGACGGGGGAATTACCAAGTGATGCTACAGGAGAGAACAAATGGAACAGTAAAGAATGTGTGTGAGGTTAGATTACAGAATAGAAAAGTTCCACTGATCATCAGAATAGGAAATAGGAATTATTGCATTTAGAGCAGCCACAGACAAAGCTTTCAGCCACACTATTAACAACTATTCGATGCCTTCACGTGTCGCTGTTGTAACCTTTCTGAGCTTTAACAGGATTAGCAAGCACTGCTTCCCTTTCCTTTCGCTACAAACCTAACTCTTAACCCTTCATGACCCAAAGTTTACCTCTCATCTTTTCAGTGTGAATGCCAGTCCCCATTCTCATAATCACATCCAGCACCCCTTCAGAATGCCTTGCCTTGTATTTCTGATTAATTAGTCCTGTTTATATTGATTAATTTTACCTTAATGTGTAAATATAATGAAATATTCACATTTAAAATTGATCTGTTTTGTACTGTTTTCTAAGCTTAAAATCTGATTCACATTTCATATCACAGAACTGATTAGTTTGGAGCTGCCAGTCTCCTTAGATTGTCAATATATTGTGATTTTACTTTTGGACCTAAGCAGACTCAACTTAAGAAACTAAAAAAATTGCATCCATTAAATTAATCCTCAACTCTTAACACATTGGAAAGAAAAACAAAGGTGGATTGTGTAGATTGCGAAATCAGAATACGAAGATCTATTTATAAATAAACCGGTTGCATCACAAACTGCTGATGCAACAAGGTAAAGCGGCATAGAGGAAAACCCAGATGGAACAGGTCACAAGATGCATTTCCTTACTCTCAAAAATTCCCAATACCAGGTTAAGTGTATATAAAGTGACTGGCAGGTACCTAAAGACACATCAGATCTCAGCTACTGACCCAACAACAGGTTCTACAGCGAAGATATCCGGCAGACAGACAGATAACCAGCTATGAGTGCTCTCAGGAAACTTGTGCTGGCAGCTATGCTCTCACTGACAATGCTGAGCATATTTAGTGACTCAGTATCCGGGCGTAAGTCTTACTACTGCTTTTTAACCCATTACTAGCAGCGTAGCCAGTTTGAAAAAGATTTAATTGAGTTGCGTGCATAACTTTTTTTTTAAAGTACTGTGTTTTCCCCCCTCCCAGATGCAACGTTTGCAGACTGCTGTCTCCGTTATTCAAAGCATCGGTTGCCATTGCGATTAATCTCTGGCTATGTGGAGCAACAATCCAATGAGATCTGTGACATAGATGCAATCATGTAAGTGCAGGGCCTCGACATATCGCACATGATTGAAAAGCAAATTTTATTGGATGATGTTCCGCTAATTGAAAAATCCAATTAAATATTTCACAGATTCCACACCGTTGGAGGACGGGCAGTGTGTACAAATCCTGAGAGTAGATGGGTGAAAAGAGCACTGAAATTTTTGAGGTAAGAGAGCAAGCTGTAGCATATACCAAATTCATTGTCCAATGAGATTTAAAAAGTATGATCTCTTATTCTGACATTTATAAAGTGATGACAATAAAGATTGTTTGAGGGTGGCACCTAGAATCGGACTTTTGAACGTGAATTTTAACGCAAATGCCACCTTCTTTGCTCAGTCGCTGTAAAAAGTGAACAGGTTCTTAGTAATATTTCATATGTGGTAGAAATGACTGGCTACATTTTCTTGTTATAACAAGTTAGATTATTTGAAACTTATTGATCTTTTGTCTTACAGCAAAAAGCTGGAAAAAATGTCACAAGACTGAGCTGCACCTTGAGAAGATGAAGCAGCTGCATCAGCTGGATTTGTCTCACGTAAAACCTTCATGCATAGTATCTATGTACGGCTGTAGAGTTTGTTGAAACCAATGCACTTTTACATTGCTCACAATCGATGTGTAAGCTGTTTAATGTTATGTTCCATTGAACATGGCTAAGTAATTTAACTGCAAGTACTTATTTATTTTCTGTTCCTTATGATCTGCATTCTGTTTTTACTGAAATAAATGAAAAAACTTTATTCCATCTTCTGTATCTGTTTATCATTCATTCCCAAGACTGATTTAGTCCAAGAAAGGTATAAGATCATGTGGAATGCTTTCCACATTTAAAGATCAGGGTGTTAATTGCCTCTTTTGTTTATTTTAAATGTCAATGAATAAAAAAGCAAATTATTTCAGGTTTCCTCTGCGGAAATTCATTTTATGGGATTTTGTTAGCCTCAGTAACAGAAACCCAGCCAATCATAAGTCACCTGCAATATTGCTCGTTTAATGCTTCTGGAGGGCTGCACAGTCACTTAGCTCATCACATACATTAGCAGCAATGCCAATCCCACAAATCATGAGACAAACTCTTAAAAATCATGGCATTTGGTAAGAAATAATGAGTTGCTATCTTTTTCAAACATAAACCAATATAGATTGGCAGTTCGTTTACAAACCTCATTAGTGGCTTTATTTAATCTATAACAGGTCACAACTCTTTACAAAAACTATGTTACTGTATCTGAAAATGCTTTACAAAAACTTTTTAAAAATCCTACCCGTTATCACCACGCTGCCATGCATCTCAGTTTAAGGTTACCATGTCTAAAAAAAATTAGTTATACAATTAAGCATATATATTTATGGCTTGGACCACTGGCCAGCAGGAAGAGGCGAGCATTCCACCCACTGCCCGCCTGTTTGACACCTGATGTTAAAATCAAGCCTCAACTCTCCTGTGAACCAACACCAAAACCTATGCTATTATGCATGCTGTATCCAAGATAGTCCAGAATTAACAATACGTTTTATCGCTGTTTTTGGCCACCACCATAAACTCTGCTCCTTGTCACTGACTCCATCCTCCTCCCCAGCCACTCAGTCAGGCTGAACCAGGCAGTGCGAGATCTTGACCTCTGTTTGAGCCAGAGCTGAGCTCCAAACACCACATCCTACCCATCACCACAAATTCTTGTTGTCACCTCTGCAACACTGCCTGTTTCTGCTCCTACCTCAACCCCTGCACTACTGAAACCCTGTATCCATGCTTTTTCTCCAAAGCCCTCTTTCTGGCTCTGACTCTCCAACCTCCATAATTTCTGACTTGTCCAAAACTTAGCGAATCTTACTCTTATTCTGCACTCAGTCCTGTTCACCCATTATCCCAATTTTAACAAACTAACTTTGGCTGCGTGTCCCCCAACACTTTTTAAATTTAGAATCTTTGTCAGTATCTTCAAATTCCTTCACAACCTCAAACCAACTTTCTGCAGCCTCCTCCAGTTTTATACCCCCTCCTGCATCCTTTAGCCTTTTGACCCTGGGCTTTTGTGCGTTCCAGTCCCTTCGCCTCACCATTGGTGGAAGAACATTTAGCTGCCTCTTCTCTTTCTCTGGAACTCCCTCGCTAAACACTCTACCTCTTGATTTTCTCCATACCTTAAAAAAACAGTTCAATACACTTTGTGCAATTTTAGCCAATATAAAGGTGAAGACAATTTAAGAAAATTAATGTCTGATGCCTTTGAACTGATAGATTCCACATTAGAATTTTTCAATACAATATTTCTTATATACTGTG
This sequence comes from Somniosus microcephalus, assembly GCF_052327205.1. Lineage (NCBI taxonomy): Eukaryota > Metazoa > Chordata > Chondrichthyes > Squaliformes > Somniosidae > Somniosus > Somniosus microcephalus. Next base: position 99,864,430 of record NC_140992.1, on the reverse strand, counting down.
GCCTTTGTGCAGGATTTAGAGTTCATATTTCCTACACTAAGCTTCATAAACTGTTTCCCCTCTTTGCTACAACTCCTCTCACAGCTTAGTTTCTGGATTTCACACGTGGATTAAAGGAAGCCTTCTGTTGCACACCTCTCAGTTTTGAACCATAAAGAACTGTTTTGACACCCATCTTATTTACCACGTACTTAACCCGCATTGAAAATTTGCTACAATGTAAGAAAGATCAAAACTCTGCAACCAGCAGTCAAGCGGTTAGCCCCACCCGCCTCCCCACTTGTCATCCTGCAGGGTCAATCAGTCAATGTCTTACTGGCACGGTCACGCCTCTTTTATGCTTTGCAAAGATTCTTTCGAAACGCACCTGTCAAGCAATCAGAGTCCAGGTAATGGGAGCCCAGCCCCTTTCGGAATTGAAATGTTATATATAGAGGCGGGCAAGGCGCGTAGGGAGAGTTTTTCTTTCTATACAGATGTTCTAGTTTGGAATTAATCAACCGTTCAACTAGTGTGTTTTCTGAGGTGAATCACGAGATTGCGAGTTGAGGGGAATTATCATTAAACATCGCGGGTCTCGTGATTAAATCAGCCTGACATAGTCATACTCACAGAATCATACCTTTCAGCCAATGTCGCAGAATTCTCCATCACCATCCCTGGGTATGCCCTGTTCCATCGGCAGGACAGACCCAGCAGAGGTGGTGGCACAGTGATATACAGTCGGGAGGGAGCAGCCTTGGGAGTCCTCAACATTGACTCTGGACCCCATGAAGTCTCAAGGAAACCACCTGCTGATTACCACCTAACGCCCTCCCTCAGCTGATGAATCAGTGCTCCTCCATGTTGAACACCACTTGGAAGAAACACTGAGGGTATCAAGGGCACAGAATGTACTCTGGGTGGGGGATTTCAATGTCCATCACCAAGAGTGGCTCAGTAGCACCACTACTGACCGAGCTGGCCAAGTCCTGAAGGACATAGCTGCCAGACTAGGGACTGCGACAGGTGGTTGAGAACCAACACGAGGGAAAAGCCTACTTGACCTTTTCCTCACAAATCTACCTCTTGCAGATGCATCTGTCCATGACAGCATTGGTAGCAGTGACCACCGCACAGTCCTTGTGGAGACGAAATCCATCTTCACACTGAGGACACCCTCCATCATGTTGTGTGACACAACCACCGTGTGAAATGGGATAGATTCAGAACAGATATAGCAGCTCAAAACTGTAGGCCATCAGCAGCAGCAGAATTGCATTCCACCACAATCTGTAAACCCATGGCCCGGCATATCCCTTACTCTAGCATTGCCATCAAGCCAGGGAACCAACCCTGGTTCAATGAGGAGTGCAGAAGAGCATGCCAGGAGCAGCACCAGGTGTGCCTAAAAAAATGAGGTGCCAACCTGGGGAAGCTGCAACACAGGACTACATGCACACTAAACAGTGGAAGCAGCATGCTATAGACAGAGCTAAGCGATCCCACAATCAATGGACCAGATCAAAGCTCTGCAGTCCTGCCACATCCAGTTGTAAATGGTTGTAGACAATTAAACAACTAAAAGGAGGAGGAGGCTCCATCAACATCGCCGTACTCAATGATGGCGGAGCCCAGCACATGAGTGCAAAAGACAAGGCTGAAGTGTTTGCAACCATCATCAGCCAGAAGTGCCGATGGATGATCCATATCGGCCTCCTCCTGAGGTCGCCACCATCACAGAAGACAGTCTTCAGCCAATTCGATACACTCCACGTGTTATCAAGAAACAGCTGAGTGCACTGGATACAACAAAGGCTATGGGCCCCAACAACGTCCCGGCTGTTGTGCTGAAGACTTGTGCTCCAGAACTAGCTGTGCCTCTAGCCAAGCTGTTCCAGTATGGCTACAACACTGGCATCTACCCGACAATGTGCAAAACTGCCCAGGTATGTCCTGTCCACAAAAAGCAGGACAAATCCAATCTGGCCAATTACCATCCCATCAGTCTACTCTCAATCATCAGCAAAGTGATGGAAGGTGTCATCGACAGTACTATCAGTGGCACTTACTCACCAATAACCTGCTCACTGATGCTCAGTTCGGGTTCCGCAAGGACCACTCAGCTCCAGGCCTCATTACAGCCTTGGTCCAAACATGGACTAAAGAGCTGAATTCCAGAGGTGAGGTGAGAGTCACTGCCCTTGACATCAAGGCACCATTTGTGTGGCATCAAGGAGCCCAAGTAAAATTGAAGTCAATTGGAATCAGGGGGAAAACTCTCCACTGGCTGAAGTCATACCGAGCACAAAGGGAAATGGTTCTGGTTGTTGGAGGCTAATCATCTCAGCCCCAGGACATTGCTGCAGGAGTTCCTCAGGGCATTGTTCTAGGCCCAACCATCTTCAGCTGCTTCATCAATGAACTTCCTTCCATCATAAGGTCAGAAATGGGGATGCTCGTTGATGATTGCACAGTGTTCAGTTCCATTCGCAACTCCTCAGATAATGAAGCAGTCCATGCCCGCATGCAACAAAACCTGGATGACATTCAGGCTTGGGCTGATAAGTGCCAAGTAACATTCACACCAAAAAAGTACCAGGTACTGACTATCTCCAACAAGAGAGATTCTAACCACCACCCCTTGACATTCAATGGCATTACCATCGCTGAATCTCCCATCAACATCCTGGGGGTCACCATTGACCAGAAACTTAACTGGACCATCCACATAAATACTGTGGCTACAAGAGCAGGTCAGAGGCTGGGTATTCAAGTGTCTCACCTCCTGACTCCCCAAAGCCTTTCCACCATCTACAAGGCACAAGTCAGGAGTGTGATGGAATACTCTCCACTTGCCTGGATGAGTGCAGCTCCAACAACACTCAAGAAGCTCAACACCATCCAGAACAAAGCAGCCCACTTGATTGGCACCCCATCCACCACCTTAAACATTCATTCCCTCCACCACCAGCACACCGCAGCTTCAGTGTGTACCATCTACAAGATGCACTGCAGAAACTCGCCAAGGCTTCTTTGGCAGTACCTCCCAAACCCACGACCTCTTCCATCTAGAAGGACAAGGGCAGCAGACGCATGGGAATACCTTCACCTGCAAGTTCCCCTCCAAGTCACACACCATCCTGACTTGGAAATATATTGCAGTTCCTTCATCGCGTTGGGTAAAAATCCTAGAACTCCCTCACTAACAGCACTGTGGGAGTACCTTCACCACACAGACAGCAACGGTTCAACAAGGTGGCTCACCACCACCTTCTCATGGGCAATTAGGGATCAGCAATAAATGCTGGCCTGTCAGCAAAGCCCATATCCCAGGAATGAATAAAAAATAAATTCGGCCTTAGAAGCTGGACTGTAATCTTAATCAGGACACCAAGCATTGAACATACGATGCATTCTGCTCATGTTCTATTTGGAGTGACTGGCCTACAAAATTCCTGCTTGCCACATCCCTCTGCTCGGATTGGGAGCTCACCAAGGAGGGAATCACATGCATAGACTGACATTCTACCTGTCTATTGCTGCCGTTAGCCTTGTGTAAATGGCAGCTCTCTCTTAACATCTGCTTGAGTTTTAAGAAATTGCTGGATTTGTGCATAAATTACAAATTAACCTTGCTGCAGAAAGTTAGGGCTGGTACTTAGCAGCATAAGTAACTTTTTAATGAGGAGATTTATGCTCCTGCAATGCCACTCAACCTGGAAACCAAGGGAACAATTGAAACTGTGGAGTCTGATTCCTACACGTAGTAAATTGTTGTTAGAGATTTTTAAAACATTTTTGGGCGCGATCTTGCCAGCCCTGGGGAGGCGGGTATGGAGGCGGGACTGCCAGGAAAATGGCAGAATCTGGGGGCGGGTGCTCATCCCGCCCCCAACCCACCACCGTGCTGTCTTGCCAGGAGGTGGGTAGCCAACCCACGCCAGGTTCCGTCTCCTTGGAGGCGGGAAGGGGATTAATGCCACTTATCCGTCTGTTAACAGGTAGTTAACAGGCAGATAAGAGGATTATCCCCATTTTACCCACAAAAGTGCAGGCTTCCCGAAGGCGCCGAACCCCGCCAGGGTCACCGAGGCGAGTAGTGGGTCTGCGGGGGTCGGAGGTGTGCAAAAGTGTACTGTTAAGGTAAGTGATGGGTGCAAGTGTGGAGAGGTGAGTATGTGAGGTAAGTGGAAAGTGATAGAAAAAGTTTACTTACCTTTGTTTCTTCCTGCAGGCTTCAAGAGTTGGGTATGCGGAGAGTCTCGCACCTCCGTGGCAGATATGATAGTTGGCCGTTGCATTCTCCAGTGCAACAACCATCTAAATTCTGCAAAACAAAGAGCTTTGATGAGGCCTTGAATTCAAGACCTCATCAAACTACATAGAATGTCAGTGTTTGACAGCTTCACAGAGCTGCCAAACGATGACAATGCATCTGTCAAAAAATTTTGACAGATGAAATGTCATACGTTGACATTCTCTGTATCCGGCTTTCCCTTAATTGGCCTGCTAAGCCCGCTGGGCGGGCTTAACAAGGTCAATCAAGGGAAAATAGCATGGGTTGGCCAGAAGTTGATGGAGGCGGGACTGAAACCTGACAAGTGGGAGTCCCGCCTCCAAAAGCTCCCCATTGGCAAAATCCAGCCCTAAATTTTTTTCTTACTTTTCCATTCTGTCTCTCTCTCTTAATCTGGGGAGGCAATTTTAGCTGAATACTTTAGGCACTAAAGAGCTTCAGAGGAGGCCAAGATGAGTTCTTAAGCTGAAATGGTGGTTTAGCCTGCGTTTAGCATAAGTCGCCATCTTGGTAAAGGATTTGAAGCTTGCGATTGGAACAGTTGCCTGGAGGATCGGTAAGGTGCTGATTGCCACTTAAATTGCCTGCTAGCGCTCATTACCGAGGTTGCATGGCATTTTGGTGGATAGCGCTTGACCTAATGCCCTCTCCTAACAGCGACCAGCTGATTGGGAGTAAGCAAGTCATTGCAGAGGATTTCAAGCGCTACATGAAGGCATATCACCTTTTACTGTTCACTAGCTGCTGGAGGTTTGAAGAGGACTTTTGAAATGCATCGGGAGACTTTCTGGGACACTTTGTCAAGACTTCACCAACACTCTAGCAACATTTATTCTGCAAATTCTCTGAGGACTTTATCTAAAAAGAATGAGTGCTGTGCTACTCTACCTTATTGGACTCCTTATAAGAGTCACCAGGAGAAAGGGAGTGCTTGGTCATGGGCATCTTGCTAGGGGACCCCTTGGTCTGCAGGAGGAATGGGAGGAGGACATGAGGCCAGGCAGAGCAGCACCAGCTGCTGTAGGAGAGAGGGACAGGAGGGTGAGGTGGACTCCTTGCCCCCAGTGGGTTCAGTACATCCCTCCTCCTCTGGGCATACTCCACCAGGACCTCCAGTGCCGCATTCGAGAACCTGTGCACCCACTCCCTCTCTCCCTGAGTCATCCTGAAACCTGCCGCTATATGTCAGCCAGCGCACTCCACACCTTCAGTGGAAGTGGGTGTGTGGAGCCCACATATACTGCTCCACGAAAATCATTTCAGGTCAGCGCTTGCACGCTAAACTTGCAGGTGTCTGTTTTAGCACTTACAGGCAAGTTCAAATTGTGGTAATCAGCAATTCGGACCAAAATTGCGTGCTAATACCAGACTTTCAAGCAGGCATCTATTATTAGCAAAACACCCATTTAGCACCTGTATTCAACCTTTCACCGAAATAACCACCTAATCTTTCTTTCTCTCTCTTTATTTCTCTTTCTGTACCTGATTTGACTCTAACTCACCCTATTTCCTATTCTATCGTTCCTCTGTTTCTTTGTCAATCCTTAAATTTCATTGGTTAAGGAGATAGACCATTGGTTCCGGCATTCACCAAGGTCCCAGGTGCCCCATTGCCCTTCACATTATCAACTCGCACTTCCAGCAACTTGTAGCGCAAATACTGTTCAAGCTGAAGGGTAAGGGAAAATGTCTAACAAACGGACATGCTGCGAAAAGCCCCGCTCCGGCGAAATCTGGGTCATTGTCTCTCTCTAGCTCCTTGTCACTGTTCCATTAAGTACATGTAGCATAGAGAAGTCTTTCTGGGTAAAATCGAAACAAGTAATCTTGCTGCAGTCGAGGTGTTTATCAAAACCGATAATACCACAGAAACTGCTCTAATCAAGAATAATCATGTGGAAAGGCTATGAAATCTATGGGGAGGAGTCAAATGGAAGAATTTGGAAAAAACAGCTTGATCATGTCATTGAGAATCAGTAAGATCATTATTTCTCAAGTTTGGAAGTATCCTGGCAGGTAGGATCTGGCCCATGAGCTGCATGTTGTACACTGCTCATATCTTGAATAACAACAGAAAATGCTGGGAACACTCAGCAGGCCAGGCAGCATCCGTGGAGAGAGAAACTGAGTTAACATTTCAGGGCTGGGATCCTTCATCAAGGGGGGGGGGGGGTTCTGCCTGGCCTGCTGAGTGTTTCCAGCATTTACTGTTCCCCCCCCGCACCTCCCCACCCCCACCTCCCGGTCTCTGCACCTGCTTAAAATCTGTTACATCTCCAGCTTTTTCCAGTTCTGACGAAGGGTCCCAGACCTGAAACATTAACTCTGTTTCTCTCTCCATGGATGCTGCCTGACCTGCTGAATGTTTCCAGCATTTTCTGTAGTTATTTCAGATTTCCAGCATCCGCAGTATTTTGTTATTGCTCATATCTTGATTTGTGTAACACACTCTCTTCAACATAGATAGAAACATTCTTTGAGGCTTATAAATTGATATCATCATATGCACTAAGGATACACTAAGAATCAGTGGATGTGGTGTATTTGGATTTCCAGAAGGCATTCGATAAGGTGCCACATAAAAGGTTACTGCATAAGATAAGAGCTCATGGAATTGGGGTAATATATTAGCATGGATAGAGAATTGGCTAACTAACAGAAAGCAGAGAGCTGGGATAAATGGGTAATTTTCCAGTTGGCAAATGGTAACTAATGGGGTGCCACAGGGATTAGTGCTGGGGCCTCAACTATTTACAATCTACATTAATGACTTGGATGAAGGGACCAACAGTAATGTAGCCAAGTTTGAGGATGATACAAAGATGGGTGGGAAAGCAAGTTGTGCAGAGGACTCAAAGAATCTGCAAAGGGATATAGACAGGCTTCGTGAGTGGGCAAACATTTGGCAGATGGAGTATAATGTAGGAAAGTGCGAGGTTATCCACTTTGGCAGGAAAAATAAAAAAGCAAACTATTATTTAAATGGAGAGAGATTACAAAATGCTACAATTCAGAGGGATCTGGGGGACCTTGTGCATGAAACACAAAAAATTAGTATGCAGGCAAGTAATCAAAAAGGCAAATGGAATGTTGGTCTTTATTTCAAGGGGGTTGGAGTATAAAAGCAGGGAAGTCCTGCTACAACTGTACAGGGCATTGGTGAGACCACACCATGAGTACTGCGTACAGTTTTGGTCTCCTTATTTAAGGAAGGATATACTTGGAGGCAGTTCAGAGATGATTCACTAGGTTAATTCCAGAGATGAGGGGGTTGACTTATGAGGAAAGGTTGAGCAGGCTGGCTCCATACTCATTGGAATTTAGAAGAATGAGAGGTGATCTTATTGAAACATATAAGATACTGAGGGGGCTCGACAAGGTAGATGCAAAGAGGATTTTTCCCCTCGTGGGGAAATCTAGAACTCGGGGGCATAGTTTCAGAATAAAGGGTCGCCCTTTTAGAACTGAGATGAGGCGGAATTTCTTCTCTCAGAGGGTCATAAATCTGTGGATTCTCTGTCCCAGAGAGCCGGGGAGGCTGGGTCATTAAATACATTTAAGGTGGAGATAGACAGATTTTTGCAAGATAAGGGAGTGAAGGGTTATGTGGAACGGGCAAGGAAGTGGAGTTGAGGCCAAGATCAACCATGATCTTATTGAATGGCGGAGCAGGCACGAGGGGCCAAGTGGCCTATTCCTGCTCCTATTTCTTATGTTCTTATGTTCTTATGTTGCGTTAACAGTTTCAGTATTTCCAAATGTCATTATAGCCAAGTTCCAGTCTATTTTTCCAGAAATATCCCAAATGAATAAAAGATACTCGTTAATCTCCTGTGGCATAGCACACGGAAAAGTTACGATTAAGTGTAGTCTTCAGGTGAAGTGTGGTTACAGGGCAGAGGATATCAAATGTAATTCAATAGCCATTTCAATGTCATAAATGCTGTTCTTATTTTATATAGCACTTTGATTTTATATCTTTATAGTTAAATAGGAAAGCTTGCAGCAATTTGGGAAGCAGAGAAGTAGAGTTGGTTGGAGCAGAGGGGTTTCTCTGCAGTAAAGACTGAGGATCCAGGGACACAAAACGAAGGCACTACAGTGCCACCACTGGCAGGAGGATGTAATCACAGTGTGATGAGTTTATATCTCCTGCTTATAGCATCAAAGTGGTAGCACTCATCAAGATTTTTAAAAAGTCAGAATCTGATTTTTTGACATCAGCTTTAAGAAGGATGTCATGGTCATGAAGAGGTAACCAAAGAGATTTACTAAGATGACACTGGGGCTTAAAGGCTTTAGTTATGAGGAGAGACTAGAGAAACAGGGGCTCTATTCACTAGAATCAAGAAGGTTATGAGAAGAGCTAATATAAGTGTTCAAAATTATGACCGTTTCTTTCCCAATTTACTTAATTAACACCTATTTTCACCAGGCAGCAAATCAGTAACTAGAGGGCATAAATTTAAGATCAGCGAAAGAACAAAGGGTAAGATTAAGAGTTTTATTTACGCAGAGCGTTGTTAGGACATGGAATAACCTACCAGGAACAATGGTGACGCAGATTCCGTGCTGGGCCTTGCTGTGCTCAAATTGTCTGCCGCGTTTCCTACATTACAACAGTGACTACATTTCAAACAGTACTTCACTGGCTGTGAAGTGCATTGGGATGTCCTGAGGTCATGAAAGGCGCTATTTAAATGCAACGTCTTTCTTTTAGATATTTTGGAGAGTTTTGTGTTCCATTTAAGTTTTTCGTAAATGTTTGCACTGCAAGCTACAATAAATGACTTTGTGGAAACAGGGTTTTTTGTTATCGTAACGGAAGTATTTGTTTAAGCGTGGGATGTCTTGCACCCATTACTAGGCAATAGAATCTAGGTTATTTGCTTATTTACTCATTATAGATGTAAATGGGTTGTAGCTGAATCCATCATTTTTTTTTAAATTGCCGATTAAGCCATCTTTTATGTGACTAAATTGACTTTACAGATTCAGGAAGGCCCCACAGCCTCCTCAAAGTTTTTTTTAGTGATGGCTAATTGCCTTCCTTTACTACTCACATTCACTAAGCAGCAAGAGATATCAATCAGTGAAGTCAATGGAAAGGTAAATTAAGTGGGCAGCAGATCCACAACTGGAGAACCTGTGTATTATTATATACATCGGATATATGCCAAATAATCTGGCTGGAACATAAGAAGAACAAGAACTTGCATTTCTATAGCGCCTTTCACAACCTCAGGATGTCCCAAAGCACTTTACAGCCAATTAAGTACTTTTTGAAGTGCAGTCACTGTTATAATATAGGAAACGTGGCAGCCAATTTGCGCACAGTAAGGTCCCACAAACAGCAATGAGATAAATGACCAGATAATCTGTTTTAGTGATGTCGGTTTAGGGATAAATATTTGCCAAGACACCAGGGAGAACTCCCCTGCTCTTCTTTGAAATAGTATCATGGGATCTTTTATGTCCACCTGAGAGAGCAGACGGGGCCTCGGTTTAACGTCTCATCCGAAAGACGGCCCCTCCGACAGTGTAGCACTTGACAACCATTACATCTTTGGTTTCCCCTTCGTGAACCAGCAGCTCCTTCAACCTAATCCAATCACCAACCATTTTCCAGCTCTTCATACAGCAACTTGCAACACAGCCATGAGCTCGATGTGACAAACAAGGAGGTTTCTGCATTGTATTTTATTTTATGTAAAGTAGTTATGGTAAATATGATTTAGAAATAGCTTCAGGCAGCTGTGTCTCTAGGAAGACCCCATTGTTTTGTGGTCAGCTGCATGCATGAGACCCAGTGAGTATATTCAGTGTCCTAAATCTATTCAATGCTTTGATCAGAAACCAATTAAATCAAAAATTGATGGGTGGCTGAGCTAGCTTATTTAAAATGTTAACATATGTGGATTGACAGACAGTTGAATAGCTGATTCTAATCTCTGACTAGTGAACCATCAAGAGAAATGTATGAAGGAAATTTAAAAAAAACATACCTTTTGTGCCTCACCTTACAATTTGTGAAATGTGTTAAACCCTTAGGGGGAAAAATTGGTTGATTTGCGCCTCTCGCTAGTGCCTCCCACGAAATTCAGCGGGAGGTTAGCAGCGGTGGTAGCCGGTAGCACCCCACGGCCTTGCGCCACTGGCGATGACGTCATCGCCTTGCGCGGCGCCCCGCTCGTGCACCAGCCACAAACCTGAGTTGCGCCCCCGACCTATCGCCGGAAAATATGTCCGACAGGGTCAGGGTGGCGTTTTTGCAGCCGCGGCGGCGCTACTTAAAGGACAGGCATCGGACAGCCATTTTGTTTTGGCCGACTGACAGCACCTGCCCCCTTCCCCTAATTTCTTCGGGTGCCAGCTGCGATCGCTCAGTCCGGCACTCCTCTTGAGTGCCGGGCTGTTTTCACGGCATCCCACTCCCCGGTGGTCCAGCAGGGCCCCAGTGCATGCTGCACTCGGCCCCTCCCCTTTAATCAGGAGAGGGAGGCCTGCATTGATGCGGCGCTACGTGCCAACACGTGTGGCGCTGTTGCCCGTAGCAGCGTGACATTCAGTTGTAGCGCCCCAAGGAAGAGTTGGAACACTTCCATTAGCACTCCACCTCCTGTTTGGGGCGCTACCACTGAGTATCAGGCGGAGGGGTGCTAATTTCTTCACGCCGCTAAAATTAGTGCCCCAGTGATGTTAGCGCCCCAAAAGCCGCAACACCAAATTGTTACCCCTTAGTCTATTTATTTACATCAAGGAAATAGTTGTAATATGAAAGGCAGCGCCAGGCATTAATTACAGCTTTTCAGTGTTGAGCTTTGGATTTGTAAAAGATCTGAACTCTGGATAAATTGGGATTTGTCTGTCAGTACGTTATTGTCTGCCTGTCTGTGTACAACATTGCATGTTGAAGGTCTACAAAACACCATGGCCCAGATTTTGTGGTGGTGATGACGGTGAAATTGTCAGCGTTCACCTTCATTACTACTCTGAAAGTAACAGCAACTTCAGGAGTCATGCGCAGATAAACGCGGAAATCCAGAAGTTGCTGTCAATCATTCGCTGCTTCTCCACAGGTTGCACTGAGGAACTCCCCGGAGCCAAGAATCAATTCAAATCACACAGAAAAGTAGTTCCTGATGAAAACTTCCCCTATTACGCTAGAATATCACTGCTAAACCCCACCGAGAAAGTTAAGTCTTGTTGAAAGAGGTGCAACTTGGTTTTTAACAGTGTATTGACTGCTGAACAAATGTTCTGGCCCTCAAAAACTAATTTTATATTTGTGGAATGTCAAATTTTTCCATTAATATGTTAAGAATCACATGGTTTGAAATACTGTATAATAATTTTTTTCAAAGTTTGTTTATGATATTTCAACCTCTGCCTTAATCCTATGTGTATGTCCCAATTTTTATTTCGGTCTCTGTAAAATTTTTAAAAAGTAAATTATAATCTGTGCATTTTACTTCCTCGCTTGCAGTCTGTGAGAATTCTTCAATGTGATTGTCTGCTTAGCCTGCTTGATGACATCACTGTTGCTGGACGCTGGCGATTCGCTTGATTTGGCGCCAGATTCAAACAAAGGTCAGGAGAACTGAAATTCACACCACAGAGATTGCTAGATCATTGTGGGCAGCTTTTTTCGAGGTCAGCAGTGAACACTGTCGCTTCATCACTGACCGCAAATTCCAGGCCCATGTCATTCAAAAGTCCTGTTGCACATCAGACTCCGTAGGAAATATGTTTTAAAAGGTATGTTAACATATTAACCATTTGTGAGCTGATTGCAGTTTTATTATTTCTAAATATTGTGCTGTTTCAGCATCTTGCCGAATCATTTGGCTTCTGTATAATTTTTAAACTTGGAAATAAGTCTAACCAAGTAGTTTGAGCCTGTCTGTCAGCACATTATTATCTGCCTTTTGAAAGAGATAAACGAATATGGTGGGCATCCCATATGATATCTTGTGAGCAAGATTTCACAACTGGGATTATTAAACTTGGGCGTACAATTCTATACGATTGAAAGCCGATAAATCCCCAGGGCCTGATAATCTGCATCCCAGAGTACTAAAAGAGGTAGCCATGGAAATAGTGAATGCATTGGTTGTCATCTTCCAAAATTCTATAGATTATGTAACAGTTCCTGCAGATTGGAGGGTGGCAAATGTAACCCCACTATTTAAAAAAGGAGAGAGAGAGAAAACAGGGAACTACAGACTGGTTAGCCTAACATCAGTAGTAGGGAAAATGCTAGAGTCTATTATAAAGGATGTGATAACAGAACACTTAAAAAATATCAACGGGGTTAGACAAAGTCAGCATGGATTTATGAAAGGGAAATCGTGTTTGGCAAACCTACTGGAGTTTTTTGAGGATGTAACTGGTAGAATAGATAAGGGAGAACCAGTGGATGTGGTGTATTTGGATTTTCAGAAGGCCTTTGATAAAGTCCCACATAAGAGGTTAGTGTGCAAAATTAAAGCACATGGGATTGGGGGTAATATACTGGCATGGATTGAAAATTTTTTAACAGACAGGAAGCAGAGAGTAGGAATAAATGGGTCTTTTTCGGGGTGGCAGGCGGTGACTAGTGGGGCACCACAGGGGTCAGTGCTTGGGCCCCAGCTATTCACAATATATATCAATGATTTGGATGAGGGAACCAAATGTAATATTTCCAGGTTTGCTGACGATACTAAACTAGGTGGGATTGTGAGTTGTGAGGAGGATGCAAAGAGGCTTCAAGGCGATTTAGACAAGTTGAGTGAGTGGGCAAATACATGGCAGATGCAGTATAACGTGGATAAATGTGAAGTTATTCACTTCGGTAGGAAAAACAGAAAGGTAGAGTATTATTTAAATGGTGATAGATTGGGAAATGTTGATGTACAAAAGGACCTGGGTGTCCTTGTATACCAGTCACTGAAAGCAAACATGCAGGTGCAGCAAGCAGTTAGGAAGGTAAATGGTATGTTGGCCTTCATTGCAAGAGGATTTGTGTACAGGAGCAAGGATGTCTTACTACAGTTATACAGGGCCTTGGTGAGACCACACCTGGAGTACCGTGTGCAGTTTTGGTCTCCTTACCTAAGAAAGGACATACTTGCCATAGAGGGAGTGCAGCGAAGGTTCACCAGACTGATTCCTGGGATGGCAGGACTGTCGTATGAGGAGAGATTGGGTCGACTAGGCCTGTATTCACTAGAGTTTAGAAGAATGAGAGGGGATCTCATTGAAATGTATAAAATTCTGACAGGGCTAGGCATACTGGATGCAGGGAGGATGTTTCCCCTGGCTGGGGGGTCTAGAATGAGGGGTCACAGTCTCAGGATACAGGGTAGGACATTTAGCACTTTTCTATGTTTCTATGAGATGAGGAGAAATTTCTTCACTCAGAGGGTGGTGAACCTGTGGAATTCTCTACCACAGAAGGCTGTGGAGACCAAGTCACTGAATATATTTAAGAAGGAGATAGATATATTTCTAGACACAAAAGGCATCAAGGGGTATGGGGAGAGCGCGGGAATGTGGTATTGAGATAGAGGATCAGCTATGATTGTGTTGAATGGTGGAGCAGGCTCGAAGGGCTCCTATTTTTCTATGTTTCTATGTATACATGACATATATAACGACGCAGGTTGCGACTTTTAGGAAATTCAGTCTGCTCAGCATGTCAGCTGTGGCTCAGTGGGTAGCACCTGCGCCTCTGAGTCAGAAGGCTGTGGGTTCAAGTCCCACTGCATAGACTAGAGTATAAAATCTAGGCTGACACTCCAGTGTGGTATTAAGGGAATGCTGTACTGTCAGAGGTGCCGTCTTTCAGATGAGACGTTAAACCAAGGCCCCATCTGCTCTTTTGGGTGCACATAGAAGATCCCATTGCACTATTCAAAGAAGAGTTATCCCCGGTGTCCTGGGCCAATATTTATCCCTCATTCAACAACACTAAAACAGATTATCTGGTCATTATCACATTGCTGTTTGTGAGAGCTTGCTGTGCACAATTTAGCTGCGCAAACTGGCTGCCACATATGCTACATTACAACAGTGAATACACTTCAAAAAAATACTTAATTGGCTGTAAAGCACTTTGGGACGTCTGGTGGTCATGAAAGGCATTATATAAATGCAAGCCTTCCTTCCTTCCTTATGCAAACTGCCATTTTGGTAGTGAACACAAGACAAAGATGTTGGGATAGCCACAGCTGTAACAGTCCACACATTCCAACTACAGTGATATCCTCAAATGAATGCTTTAGTGAAGTGTCAACTGATCTCAAGTTCGGTAAAAGACAAAAAAAATAGATTTTAAGAAAGACTTCACATAATCACCATTATCCAACTTTGGGCCCTTTCTTAAAAAGAGGATTTTTTAAAGTTAAAAATTGTTTATCTCAAAACTGAACCAAAATTGGTACCAATAACGTGGTTCAAAATCCATGGAATTACAGTCTTGTAATTATTTTTGTTTCAAATATTGATTTAATGTTGACATTGACTTGTTTAATAGCCATAAAACTGTTTAAATAAACCATGCAGAATTTTTAGCTTTTATGAATCATATAATTTAATCATTAAGTGAAATATTTAAATTTCTCAGAAAAGAGATTTGATTCACAAAGGATTTATAAACATAATGAACATAAATGTAAAGAAAAGGATGCAACATGCCGATAGGCCCAAAGTTCACCCCGCTGGTGCCTCAGCTCTCCCATTATAGCATGCAACTGTACCTTGAACAACCCCAACGTGTTTGCTCTACTGTCCTGCTTAATAGACTATTCCACGCATTTATTATGCTCTGAGCAAGGAAATTCTTACTGATTTGTGGTTTTCATTGATCTACTTTCTTGGCTTATTTTGAAGTAATAATCTGGTTTTACTTTAGCTATACCATTTAATATTTTATATGCTTCAATGAGGCCTCTCTTTATTGCCATCTTTCTAGACTGCAAAGCTTAAGCTTCTCGAATCTTTCCTCTAAGTTCTTCCATTTTATACTTTAGATCAGTCTTGTCATCCTTCTCTATACCTTTTCCAATACGTGTATATTTTCTGTGACACGCTGACCAAAAAATGAACATTGTGCTTCAAGTGTATTCCAGCCAATGCATTGTGAAACTTAAGTATAATCTCTGCTGTTCCGGCTAGATATAAAAGTTGATTAGCTTTCTAATTGCCTTGCTACATTGCCTGCACATAAAAGTATCATGTCTACTATTACTCTCAAGTCCCTTTCTAAATCTCACTGTGCAATTCAGTCCCATTCATTGTACACTTAAGACCTAAGTCCAACATTTTAAACAATCTTCTGGCCACTTAACATTAAAAGTTAGTGACTCACGGACATTGCGTACCCGAATTTGATCTCCCGATGGACAAGGCTCTCTACTGGCAGCACAAAGCCAGAAAATGACCGAGTACATCCCTCAAGTACTCTGCTTCCTATTTTAATCAGCTTCTTATCCAGTCTTTTATTCTGTCCTCTACTTTTGAGGTTAATAGAATTTTTAAAATATGGAACTTGTCAAAGTTTGCTTAAATTCCCAATAAACTATTAATTAACTTACAACATCTTCAAAGAAGTCAAAAAGGTTTATCAGACAGGATTTTCTCTGCTATATCATCGCTAGCTGTTTCTTATTAAGTTATTACTAAAGAGATACTCCACTAGTCACTCCTTAAGAAGAGATTCTCATTATATTTCATCAGTCATTAGTGTTCGGTCCAATTCAGGTTTTTTACCCTTTTAAACCCAGGTACTATTCAGTCATGTGGGATCTTGTCAGCAGCACTCTTGCTATGAAAGGTAATCATATAAAGCAAGTCACGTGTTAGCTATTCTACAGCTTGGTGCTATTTGATTTTCTCACCTTAGGGTACCCTCTTCCCCATATTAGAGGTTTTATTTGTTGGGAGAGAAGAAAAGTGTAGGCTATAGACATTTTCATATGGACACACAATCAGAGCCACTCTTGGACCTCACTCCCATATGTACCCTTGAATGTTATAGAAATAGGTCTTCCCCCTCCCTTCCCTAGACTAGCCCTTGCGGAAGGATAAGTTTGAATGATAGTCACGATTCTAATTTTAACTTAGCTCCAGCTTTGAAACTATCAGACCATTCATGATATTACATGAGTACTAATACTGTAGTAGCATCAGTTATACTCCACTAAAGGAACTGCCTGTTAAATGTCTGAACACTTAGAGGTAGGTTTTGCCTTTGTGCAATGAATCATAATCTATCCCTCAGGCCTTTCCTTATTCATCCATAGGGATCTCAGATGAAATTGGATTTCAGGAGCCATCTCTAGGCCATTCCATGTAATTACAGTGTGTTCCAAAAAGGCTCAAGCTTTGCTTGTAAATAGCTGAAAAACAGTTTAGAGCCTAGTGGGTAGATTTTGTCTTAATCGCCTGAATGGTATCCTGGCAGGGGGGGAGGGGGGGTGGGCAATGGGGGGGGGGGGGACAGGTGGATCTCATGCCATTTACAGAAGCCACCTGATTTCCATTTCCTTAACTTCAACTGGAGAAGTACTTTATTTAGGACTGTTCGTATGTTTGCTGGGATCCCTTACATTAACCTGTGGCGTCATCCCAATATGTAGTAGCAAACAAAGTGTGGCAAAGTATTTCCGAACACACTACTGAGACAGTCCTACCAGGATCTACACTGAGTTAGCTGATCTTAGCCAGGATGAAAGCAGAAGCTCTGCAATTAGCTTGGCCCAGGGAGGGGGCCGAGGAATTGTCCTGCGTTCCAGTTCCTGATGGAAACTGTAATGATATCAGCAAATAGTGATGATGTTTGTCTGTGTTTGATTACTTATGCCTTACAGCATATTTGTCTGTGTTTGATTACTTGTGCCTGAGCAGCAGAGGTCATGTGACACAGACAAGCAGGCTGAGGTTTCAGTTTCATTTCTAGCTGGAGTGGAAGCATGGTCTCCTGAAAAGCTGTATGAATTCTTGAACAAACCTTAGATTAAAAGTTATTCTCTTTTATAAATGTCTCATCATTGAGCCCACAAGGAAATCAATCAAAGACAAAACAAACACATGGACGGAGAAGGGAACTGTCCTGAGTGAAGTTCAACCAAGATCATACACCATTCAGACAGATGAGGGTGCTGTTCTGAGAAGAAATCATCGAGATCTTCTCATGGAACCAGCCACAGCAGGTCAAAAGACTGATACTGTTGAACAACCTGATCACACAGCAGGTCAAGAGACTGATACTGTTGAACAACCTGATCACACAGCTGAGAACCAATCATCTGAGGCAACAACTCAGATTCAAGGACAATCAATCAGAAAATCCTCAAGACACATGAAGCCTCCTGAGAGACTCATTGAGCAAATTTAAGGACTATTGTTATAGAAGGAAGTAATGTTATCTTATTCTTTCTTCAAGTTCTAGTGTATTGACATATTTCATGTGAACACACAAAGCAAGGGTAAAAAACCTTGATCATGATAATGATAATGTAAGTTCATTAAATGTTACAGTTAAAATGCAGATTAATACAAAGAAAACATGTTGTTAGTTAAAAGTAAAATACTTTTGTTTTAAGAAAGGGAGATGTAATGATATCAGCAAATAGTGATGATATTTGTCTGTGTTTGATTACTTATGCCTTACAGCATATTTGTCTGTGTTTGATTACTTGTGCCTGAGCAGCAGAGGTCATGTGACACAGACAAGCAGGCTGAGGTTTCAGTTTCATTTCTAGCTGGAGTGGAAGCATGGTCTCCTGAAAAGTTGTATGAATTCTTGAACAAACCTTAGATTAAAAGTTATTCTCTTTTATAAATGTCTCATCATTGAGCCCACAAGGAAATCAATACAGAGACCAAAAGGAGTGAGAAAGAGAAAAAAAAATGAAATACATTGGCCCAGAAATTCGGGTCCCCACAGGTGAGTACACGCAGGGTACTTACGCATAGGCCCAACGAAAGTGCCGGTTTCGTGCATGCACTGCGCATGTGTGGGAAACCGGAACTTCCATTCCCTTAAAGGAAGGGGTTCACAGGTCGAACGCGTGCGCCGGAGAGGCAACGCGTGCGCCTGGAACTTATGTTTTTATTGCAGCTTTCTCCGGGTGGGTAAGTCTCCAGGAGTTACACTTTTAAAAAGCAGTCGCAAGGCCTGCATTTAACAAGGTAAGTGGTGAATTAAGTAAAATTAAAACATTTTTTCCACAGGTTTATTGTTTTTAAATACTTTAAAGAAAGGTAAGTTTATTTTAGCCCCGTTAGAAACTGTAATTAATTTTTTCAAAAATTTAAATTATTGTTTAAAATAGTTATTTTATGTAATTTATAGTTATTTTAAAAATGTGATTTTTAAAAAATTTATTTGAAGTTTTAGTTATGTTTTAGGGCTGATTTGTATTTATAGTTTTGACAGCTATTCCTATCAAATTTATGAATGGGTATTCCCTGCTACCATTGGCTCTCCATGACCCACGCGATCCCAGGGAACGCATCGAACTAATTGCGCCCCTGGGATATGCAAGCACTGTGCGCCAGCAGTTGGAGGAGGCCCAGGATCGGAATCCCACATGGGCCCACAGCACAACGGCCAGCGTGCTAGGTAAGTGCAGGTCGGAGGCTTGCACCCGCGGGAAGCCTCCAACCCGAATTTCTGGGCCAATAAAAATAATGTTTGACAATAAATTCTATTTCCTTCAATCATCCAAAAATTTAGAAATTACATTTAAGTATGTTCAAAAAAATACCTTTTTTAAAGACAATTATGGCCTTAATACAATATAATTAAAATTTTATTTTGAGTGAATACATTTTAAAACTGATTTTAAAAGACATTATTTGTTTCTGATTTCTCCCACATCGTGCACCATACCCTGATGGAGAGTGGATGGTGATGTGATCCCAAGCCGCTACCAATATCACTCCGAGACTGGCCACATCTTGAACCTTTCCCTTCTTCCCAGTGGGGAAGCACATAGCCTCTGCTCACACTTCTCCTAACATTGCAAAAATTGCCACGAGTGTAAACGGACTTGTGTGTGCAGCATGTTGATAAATAATATACCTCCCTTCCAAACCAGGAAGGGATGAGCATTTAGAGCTGATGCCTGGTAACAGATTTGTTGTATTCATCTACAGTGGAACCCTCAACACCTACCATCAAAATTATCCATCAGCAATCTTCACAGGATAATGCCTTGCATGAGGCATTAGCTTATTGCATAGTATCTCCTGCTCTTGGCGAATAAAGCTCAATGATGTTTATTTTATTACTTGTACTATACTTGTCTATATATGTACAAGACCAGAATATGGGTAATCTCGATTATCACAATCCACCAGCAGTTCCTTTTCATTCAGGCAGATTTCACTGTGTAACCTACTGAAAAAAAATCATTAAAAGTGAACTTTAATACTCAATATAGAAAGTAGAAAGATACCAAGCAGGTAAATTGCATACATTATGAAAGTAGGGCATTGATATAGTAGCTTTCGGTAGATAAATTGAAACACACAACTCTGGTAATCCCACAGAGCTGTTGCCTCAAAATTACCATGAATGGAAAATACCAGAAGTGAAGTAAGTCATGGAGATTCCTCTATCCTTACATTACATTCTCACCTAATTCCTATTACACATCAAAAAATCCCCTACTGGCTCCAGTGTATATTAACAAGGCATCAGAAAGCACAACATCACAGCTAAATTACAGATCGAAGAATTGTACCTGTACAGAAAAGATCCTGTGATACAATGCCTGCTCTCAGGAAGTTCGTGGTGGCTGCTTTATTCTCACTGTTGGTGCTGAACATGCTCAATTGCCCGGTATCAGCTAGTAAGTCTTACAACTGTCATAGCTGCTTGCTATTTAGATCATTTTAAATTCATCTTTCAAAATTATTTTTTGGGTTCAGACTGTTAATTTTTTTTTCCAGTTGGAACCAATAAAGACTGCTGCCTCAAGTACTCAGTGAAACCATTAGCACTGAGATTCATCTCTGGCTATGTGGAGCAAAGATCAAATGAAATCTGACATAGATGCAATCATGTAAGTACAAATACACAGAAATGTAGCAATTGTAAATACTTAATTATACACAATCAAATTTGCTTTCTGTACATCATATTCTGAGGTCTGTATGTGCTGAAGCAAAAAAGGAAAACTGTCCCAATATTCCCTTCATTAATTTTAACAAAATAACATCAGTCCTCCATCTATATATATAAATAAATCGGTACATCTGCCTGTCTGTCTGTCATTCTGTCATTCTGTCTGTCATCGCCTGTGCGTCTGTCGGGCTATGCGCTCGAAAGTTACAGGGCGTACCTACGCGCGCGTTACCTCCAAAGAAAGCTTACGCTTCCGAGACGGTTTTAAGCGTATTTACGTTTCGGCCAGGCTAAAATCGCGCCCGCGGTATCCCAAAAACCTTCAACGTTCCGCTCATTAGCATCTCATTATCCGCTCATTAGCGACAGAGTAACCTCGAGCTTGACCAATCGTACGCCGGGTTGCTGGCGTGTGCCGCCGGGCCAATCGGTGCGTGTGTGGCCGGGCCTTATCGTTCTGAACCGAGGTGAGTCGCCGCCATCTTGATTCCAAACTTTTCCTTTCTTTTTCCCGCTTTCTGCGTCTTAAAAAAAAACGTTGCTTTTAAAACAAATATTGTTTTTTAAAAAAATGATTTAGAAAGTAATTAACTTATCTAATCTCATTAATTTTCCTACCTTTCCCCGTTTTTCCAGGTAGGCCTAGAAGCCTCAGCGTCTCCTCCGCACCCACGCCCGAGCTAGGCACCTCTCAGCCCCACTCGAAGGCTGGAGGGCCGAGCCTCAGCCCAGCGCCGCTAGGGTGCGCGCGCAGCAGGAGCTGAGATGCGGCGTCTCTCTCTGGCTCGGCCGGGGGGCGTGGCTTGCTGAGCGTCCAGCGTTACCCTGGCAACCGGGGCCGCCGGCCGTCTCGCACAGCCGCAATCGGCGGTCTTCACCTCGGGGGGGGCCGCGACACTCGGGGGGGCCGCGACACTCGGGGGGGGGGCCGCGACCCTCAGGGGGGCCGCGACCCTCGGGAGGGGCCACGACCGCAGCAGGAGCAGCTGAGACGCGGCGTCTCTCTCTCTGGCTCGGCCGGGGGGTGGGGCTTGGTCAGCATCACGGTTACCCTGGCAACCGGGCCCGCCGGCCGAGCCAGAGAGAGACGCCGCGTCTCAGCTCCTGCTGCGCGCGCAATCGGCGGTCTTCACCTCGGGGGGGGGGCGTGACCCTCGGGGGGGGCGCGACCCTCGGGGGGAGGGGCGCGACCCTCGGGGGGGGCGCGACCCTCGGGGGGGCGCGACCCTCGGGGGGGCCGCGACCCTCGGGGGGGCCCCCCCGCCCTTCCCTCCCCCCCTTTTTCCCACCCCCGCCCTCCCCCCTCCCTTCCCTTCCCCCCCTCCCTTCCCCCCCTCCCTCCCCCCGCCCTCCCTTCCCCCCCTCCCTTCCCCCCCTTCCCCCCCGCCCTCCCTTCCCCCCGCCCTCCCTTCTCCCCTGCCCTCCCTTCCCCCCCCGCCCTCCCTTCCCCCCCTCCCTTCCACCTCCCTTCCCCCCCTGCCCTCCCTTCCCCGCCCTCCCCTCCCCCTCCCCCCCTCCCCTCCCCTCCCCCCCTCTCCCCTCCTCCCCCCTCCCCTCCCCCTCCCCTCTCTTCCCCCCCTCCCCTCCCCTCCCTCTCTTCCCCCCAGTCGCTCTCTCTCTTCCCCCCAGTCGCTCTCTCTCTCTCTTCCAACAACAACATTCCCTTGAAAAAGCCTCGGCACCGCCGGGCACTTCAGCTAGTCTATCTATATATATAAACGGATACATCTGTCTGTCAGTCTGTCTGTCTGTCTGTCTGTCTGTCCTTCAGTGTGTGTCTGTCCGGCTATACACTCAAAAGTTATAGAGCGTACCTACATGTGCGTTACATCAAAAGAAAGCTTACCATTCCAAAACGGTCGTAAGCGTATTTACGTTTCGGCCGGACAAAAATTGCGCCCGCGGTATCCAAAAAACGTTCAAAATTCCGCTCATTAGCATCTCATTATCCGCGCATTAGCAATAGAGTGACGTCGAGGTCGACCAATCGTACGCCGGGTTCCTGGCGCGTGTGGGCGGGCCCTCCTACAGTCGAGTGACAGGACGATTGACCAATCCTACGCTTCGGTGACCTGACGGTCGACCAATCGGTGCGTGTGTGGGCGGGCCTTATCGTTCTGAACCGAGGTGAGTCGCCGCCATCTTGATTCCAAACTTTTCATTTCTTTTTCCCGCTTTCTGCGTGTTTCTTTTCAAATCTATATTTCCAGCAAAAAAAAAGTTGCATTTAAAACACAAATTGTTTTTTAAAAAAGTTAATTAATTTGTAAATCTTTTCTCTAACCTCTATAATTCTCCTACCTTTCACCGTTTTTCCAGGCCCGGGGCCTAGGCTTCTCCAACTGCCAGCTGTGCAACTCTAGACCCAGGCTCCTAGCCTAGACAGAGACAAACACTGGCAGAGGGAAGAGGGTGTGCTGCCTCAGCTCCATTCCCAGGGTCAGTAGGTGGGGAGGCTTCCTAAGCAACTGGGGTAGGTCGCGAGCCCCGAATAATAATCTGAAGATCCTGTGTTTGCAGCTGAGGAAATTTCTTCTGCTGACAGCCCCAAGTTAACGGCAGCCATCTTTGTCAAGGAGGGCGAACAGTTTCAGTGCAACGCCATTTAGATTCAGTGTGTAACAGAGTGCATGCGCGGCCATCTTAGTACAGGAACATAGAGTGGGTGGGGCTTCTGTGCTCCAAATCGGGTCCTGGTGACCGAGACAGACAATCGACTGTATGGGCGGGGCCTAATCTTTCCAACTGAAAAGCAAGCGGCGGCCATTGTTTGTGATACAACACACTGAGAGGTGAGCACCCCTTTTTTAATAAAAAGATTGGTGAGGTTGTAAAATGTATGTTATAGAAAGATTTACCAAAAATGTTTTATAAGTACAGGAAACTTTGTGCTATCCGGAGGTGAGCTATCCGGCAATCTGGAGCCACCGGCAAAAATCAGCAGCCGTTTTTTATTCTTTTTGTTTGTTTTTTTTGCTTTGTTTGAACAGTGAAGCTGTGCAAGGTCTGTAGCTATAGCAACAGCTTCAGCTACAGAGCATCAGGGCCACACCCAAGTGTTTAGAAGCTGTTGCTAAGCAACAGTGTTTGTTGTCAAATACGGAGATAAGAATCTCCGTATCTCTCAACATTAACTCTGGAGAGTACGGCAGTTTTGAGGCAAGGCAGCAGCTCGGTCCGGTGGGTGCCGGATAGCACAAAGTTTCCTGTACTTTAAGTTTATCTCCCCCCCTCCCTTCCCGCCCCCAACCCCCTCCCCCACACCCCTTCCCGCCCCCACCCCCCCTCCCCCACACCCCTTCCCCCCCACACCCGCCACCCCTCACACACCCCACCCACACCCCCTTCCCCACCCCCTTCCCCCCCACACACCCCCACACACCCCACCCCCCCCACACACCCTTCCCCCCTTCCCCTCCCCCACACCCCCCACACCCCCTTCCCCTTTGAGGAGGCTTCCTGATTCTGTCTGGATAACGCCTCTTTGCGGTATCACGTTCCTCTGGCAAGGTTGAGTCGGATCAATGTTGTTGTTTGGTTCATCTGCTTCCAATATCACCGATTCTGCGGTAGCTGCAATTGGTACGTCGATTTCATTACCAGGTGTATCAGATCGTGGTGTGGAGTTGACGTTTTCCAGTGACTCTAGAATCTGGTCAGCATGGCGTCTTACAATGCTCTCTCCAACGTCCACGGTATACGTGAGCGGTCCTTGCCGTGTACAAATCGTTCCTGGCTGCCATTTCTCAGTGCGGTAGTCCCAGGCCAAAACTGGTTGACCTATCTTAAAACTCCTGGTCGGCCTTTCATTCATACCTGAAACTGTCTGTTCTCCACATCTCTTCGGACGTTTGGCTTAACCAAATCCAAGCGGCATCGTAGTCTTCGATTGAAGAACATCATGGCTGGAGTTTGGTTGGTAACCGCATGTGTCGCATTCCGGTAGGCAAACAAGAAGTTGTCCACCTTGTGTTGTAGGGGTATATCTTCATTATACATTGCCTTGATAGCCTTCTTGAATGTTTGAACAAACCTCTCGGCCAATCCATTAGTGGCTGGATGATATGGGGCAGATGTGTAATGCTTAACGCCATTGTTCTTTAAGAACCTCCGGAACTCTTCAGACACAAACTGTGGTCCATTGTCAGAGCAAATCTGTTCAGGCAGCCCATTCCTGGCGAATATGGTTCGTAAAACTGTGATAGTTTTTTCCGTGGTGGTTGAGGACATTTTTATTACCTCTGGCCACTTTGAATGTGCATCCACCGCAATTAAAAACATCGAGTCCATGAAGGGACCAGCAAAATCAATGTGCACCCTTTGCCATGGAGACGAGGGCCACTCCCATGGATGTAGAGGAGCTTGTGGTGGGGCGTTTTGGACCTTCTGGCATCCTGCACCGCTCTTGGTCATCTCTTCGATTTCTCTATCGATTCCCGGCCACCACACAAACGCTCTGGCTAAGTTCTTCATTTTTACCCCACCCAGATGACCCTCATGAAGCTCATGGAGCACTCTATCCATCAACTTAGGTGGAATTACTACTCTGGATCCACACATCAAGGTTCCTCTGCACACTGACAGCTGTTCTCTTCTCGGCGAGAATGCTGGCAGCAGTGGTTCGCCATGTGCTGGCCATCCCTTCACCGTTAAATCATAGACCCGTGATAGTGTCGGGTCATTCCGTGTTTCCTTTTCTATGTTTGCATTCGTCATAGGGAGACATTCGACTATGGTCGAGTGGAATAACTCCATTGGATCCACTGCAAGGTCTTCTTCTTCCACCGTCGGCAACGGTAGGCGTGACAATCCATCAGCATTCCCATGCTGTTTAGTTCCTTTGTACTCGATGTCATATTGGTGTGCCCCTAGGAAAAGGGACCACCTCTGCAGCCGTTGCGCTGTCATTATCGGTACGCCCTTCTGAGGGTTGAAAATGGAGACAAGAGGTTGATGATCGGTTAGTAGAGTAAATTTTTGACCGTGAAGGTAGTGATTGAACTTCTTCACCCCCCACACTAGGCTGAGGGCTTCTCTGTCAATCTGGGCGTAGTTACGCTCGGCAGAAGTTAACGAGCGTGACGCAAAAGCTATCGGCCTCTCTAACCCATCAAGGAATTTATGTGACAGTACCGCCCCAATGCCGTAGGGAGACGCATCACACGCCAGTCTGATCGGCAGTGCTGGGTTGTAGTGAGCCAATACTTCTCTTGAAGTGATTAAGTCCTTACTCTTCTGAAAGGCCCGCTTACAGTCATTGCTCCATTTCCATGGTACTCCCGTTCGTAGCAGGGCGTTCAGTGGGTGCAGAATTGTCGACAAATTCGGCAAAAACTTATGGTAGTAATTCACCAATCCGAGGAATGACCTCAGTTGCGACACATTTTCAGGCGCTGGGGCCTTAACAACTGCTTCAATTTTGTCAGGGGACTTTGTAACCCCTCTTCATCAATCACGTGGCCACAATACGATATCTGTTTCTTAAAAAACTCGCACTTGGGGCGGTTGGCTCGTAGCCCATGTTCCCGTAGTCTAGTGAGCACCTGTTCTAGGTTGTTAAGGTGTTCACTGTCATCTTCACCTGTCACAAGGATGTCGTCCAAGTAACACTGAGTCCCCGGAATCCCTTGCAGAACTTGTTCCATCGCTCTTTGCCATATCGCCAGAGCTGATGCTATTCCGAATACCAATCGATGATACTGGTAAAGACCTTTGTGAGTGTTTATCGTGAGATACTTCCTAGAGGATTCTTCAACCTCCATCTGCAAATATGCTTGTGCTAGGTCAATTTTTGTAAAACGCTTCCCTCCAGACAGTGAGGTGAAGATGTCTTCTATCCTTGGAAGAGGATATTGTACTGTGTGAAGGATTGGGTTCACCGTCACCTTGAAATCCCCACAGATGCGAACCTTCCTTGGCTCCTCAGACTTATTGCTTAACGTTTTCTTCATGACAGGAACGATGGGTGTTGCCCACTCGCTCCAGTCGACCTTAGACAACACGCCTGCCTTCTCCAGATTCTCCAGCTCTGCCTCGATTGCTGGGCGAATTGCATATGGTACCGGTCTTGCTTTGAAAAACTTGGGAATTGCATTCTCTTCTATTTTTATCGAGGCGGTTACGCCTTTAAGAGTGCCCAGTTCTTGTTGAAATACCTCTTTGGCGTTAGCTAAGATTGTTGACAATCGTCCAGGAGTGACGTCTTCATCTTTTTTACCGTCCACCGTCATTGCATGAATGGAGTGCCAATCTAAGCTTATCTTCCTGATCCATTCACGTCCCAATAACGGTGGTCCACCATTTTGCAGTATGTAGAGATACAATTTCCGTATTTTCTTGCCGTTGTATTCGACAGGCACCCTTATTTTTCCTCTGGGGTATACTTTTTGCCCCGTATACGTCGTCAAGATGATGGATGTCTCTCTCAAGGGTATGTGTGAGAATAGCCGCTCGTAGTCTCGTCGATTCATGACGGTTAGCGCTGATCCTGTATCCAATTCCATTTTAACTTGGGACCCTGCTATCGTGAGGGTGACCCAAATGGATCGGTGATCCTCATTTGCGATTACATTGTGAAGTTTGAGACAGCTTAGTCTCCTGTTCCCGGATTCACTATCGCTCATCTGGTCTTCGGAACTACTGTCCGTCATCTTTTGTACTTTCTTGTACGGTTCCTTAGTAGCCTTTTTGTTGTCGCTGGTCTTCTTCCCAGACCTGCAAACTCGTGCAATGTGTCCCATCTTTCTGCATTGCCTGCATATTTTGTCCTTGGACCAGCAGTCCTTCTGGTCATGGTTAGTTCTGCCGCAGCGATAACATTTTGCAAATCCCCATGTCATTTCGTGGGTGCCGTATTCCTGTGGCTTTTGTTGAATTTCCGCAGCTCCCCTGGCTGCTGCTTCGTACGATACTGCTACGCTGAAAGCCTTATCTAGCGTCAGCTCTTTCTCTGAGAGTAACTTCTTCTGTGTTCCTTCACTCAGGAGTCCACAGACAAATTTGTCCCATAGGGTATCTGCCAGTCCTGCTCCGAACTGACAGTGCTTTGATAGCTTGCATAGTTCCGTAAGGTACTCAGCATTGCTCTCATCTTTATGCTGATTTCTCCTGTGGAATTTAAATCTTTCGGCTATCAACAGCGGTGCAGGGTTTAGGTGTTCCTGTAGGACAGCAACAATTTCGTTAAAACTCTTCGCCTTCGGTTTGGCTGGAGTAATCAGGTCCCGCAATAGGCCGTACGTTCTAGCGCCCATTAAGTTTAGCAATACCGATGCCTTTTTCTCATCGGCTATTTCGTTTGCCTCGCAATATACCTCGACTCTTTCCACATACATGGTCCAGTCCTCTATTGTATTATCAAAGGCAGTGATACAGCCAGTCTTCGGCATCTTGAAAATCTAAAATGGCGTCTCCCACACTTTGCCTTCTTCCCCGATTTAACAAAATGGCGCCTCCCGCGCTTTGCCTTCTTCCCTGCTGATTAACATGGCGCCTCCCGTGCTTTTGCCTTCTTCCCCGCTGTTGCTAGCGCTGCTTTCCGCGGTTTCCGTTGCAACCTGCAGCTCCTCGCGGTTTCCTGCGCGTTTAATATTTCTTTTTTTATTATTTTCCCGTCGTGGAACAACCCTGTGGGACTCTTGCCTCCCTCTTCTCAGGTCTATACGCAGCCCGGCTTCGTAGCACCGGCCGCGCCCTGTGCGCTCCACCCTCTCTCTCTCCTCTTCCCGACAACGCTGCTCGGCCCCGTTGCAAGCAACCCGCTCGAGTTCACGACCGCCGCAGCCCAGGAAGGATCAGTGTACCACCTGCCACCAGCCCGATTAGCTGAAGCACCGTCGACAGGAACCAGGTCCCGCTTTCGACAGCTTCTCCAGCAATCTTCAACTCCGCTAACACAGGGGCGGATGCCCATGGTCGACGCCCGTTTCTTCTGCTTCTTTCTTCCTTCTGGCCTCGACCTCTGCTCACTTCGCTGCAGGAATGGATCCCAGGAGGTGGTGCAGACTGTAGGTAAGTTCGTATCTGCTCGTCGCCAGTATTATGTCCATGTATGATTGAGACACGGACAGCAGAAGTTGAACAAAATAAGTCTTTACTGAAAGGAGTCAATCGGGAAACTGAAACTACAGAGGCTTATTAGCGCCTTTTATACAGGGGTGGTCACTGCCGGTACTGCAGTCTGAGACCAGTTATTCTCTTAAAGGTACATACACAATGCCCCCCAGCCTCCTCCCCCCACCCCCTCCCCCCCACACCCCCCACCTCCCCATCCCCCCTCCCCGAACCCCCCTTCCCCACCCCACCTCCCCTTCCCCCCCACATCCTCCACCCCCACCCCACCCCACTTCCCCTCCCCCCACACCCCCTTCCCCCCACCCCTACACACCCCACCCACACACCCTTCCCCACCCCCCTTCACCCCCCCACACCCCCTTCCCCCCCACCCCCCTTCCCCCTTCCCCCACCAAACCCCCTTCCCCCCCACCCCCCTTCCCCTCCCCACCCCCCTTCCCCTCCCCACCCCCCCTTCCCCCCCACACCCCCCTTCCACAACACCCCTTCCCCCCTCCCCACCCCCCCTCCCTCTCCCCTCCCCACCCCCTCCCTCTCCCCGCCCCTTCAACCCCCCACACCCACCACCCCCCCTCCACACCCTCCACACCCCCTCCACACCCCCCACACCCGCTTCCCCCCCACACCCCCTTCCCCACCCACCGCCCCTTCCCCCCTCCCCTCCACACTCCTCCCCCCCACTCCTCCCCCTTCCCCTTCCCCCACTCCTCCCCTTCCCCTTCCACCACTCCTCCCCCTTCCCCTTCCCCCACTCCTCCCCCCTTCCCCTTCCCTCGCTCCTCCCCCCTTCCCCCACTCCTCCCCCCTTCCCCTTCCCCCACACCCCCTTCCCCCACTCCCCCTTCCCCTTCCCCCACTCCCCCCTCCCCACCCCCTTCCCCTCCCCTCCCCCCCACCCCCCTTCCCCTCCCCCCACCACTCCCCTCCCCCCAACCCTCCCTCTCCCCACCCCCCCTCCCCCCAACCCTCCCTCTCCCCACCCCCTTCCCCTCCCCTCCCCTCCCCCCACCCCCCTTCCCCTCCCCCCCACCCCTCCCCTCCCCCCACCCCTCCCCCTCCCCACCCCCCCTTCCCCCTCCCCACCCACCTCCCCTCCCCTCCCCCCACTCCCCTCCCCCTCCCCACTCCCCTCCCCTCCCCCCACTCCCCTCCCCTCCCCCTCCCCACCCCCCTCACTCTCTCTCTTCCCCCCAGTCGCTCTCTCTCTTCCCCCCAGTCGCTCTCTCTCTTCCCCCCCAGTCGCTCTCTCTCTTCCCCCCCAGTCGCTCTCTCTCTTCCCCCCCAGTCGCTCTCTCTCTTCCCCCCCAGTCGCTCTCTCTCTTCCCCCCCAGTCGCTCTCTCTCTTCCCCCCCAGTCGCTCTCTCTCTTCCCCCCCCCAGTCGCTCTCTCTCTTCCCCCCCAGTCGCTCTCTCTCTTCCCCCCAGTCGCTCTCTCTCTTCCCCCCGAGTCGCTCTCTCTCTTCCCCCCCAGTCGCTCTCTCTCTTCCCCCCCAGTCGCTCTCTCTCTTCCAACAACAACATGCCCTCGAAAAAGCCTCGGCACCGCCGGGCATCTATCTATATATATATAAACGGATTGATCTGTCTGCCTGTCTGCCTGCCTGTCTGTCTGTCTGTCTGTCTGTCTGTCTGGCTGTCTGGCTGTCTGGCTGTCTGTCTATCTGTCTGTCTGTCCTCGGGTGTGCGTCTGTCCGGCTATGCGCTCGAAAGTTATAGAGCGTACCTTATGTCGAAAGAAAGCTTACCGTTCTGAAACGGTCGTAAGCGTATTTACGTTTTGGCCGGACAAAAATCACGCCCGCGGTATCCAAAAAACATTCAACATTCCGCTCATTAACATCTCATTATCCGCTCATTAGCGATAGAGTGACCTCGAGGTCGACCAATCGTACGCCGGGTTGCTGGCGCGTGCGTCCGGGCCCTCCTACGGTCGAGTGACGGGACGATTGACCAATCCTACGCTTTGGTGACCTGACGGTCGACCAATCGGTGCGTGTGTGGGTGGGCCTTATCGTTCTGAACCGAGGTGAGTCGCCGTCATCTTGATTCCAAACTTTTCCTTTCTTTTTCCCGCTTTCTGCGTCTTTAAAAAAAACGTTGCTTTTAAAACACATATTGTTTTTAAAAAAAGTTAATTACTTTCTAAATCTTTTATCTAATCTCATTAATTTTCCTACCTTTCCCCGTTTTTCCAGTTAGGCCTCGAAGCCTCGGCCTCTCCTCACCCACGCCCGAGCTAGGCACCTCCCAGCCCCAGTCAACAAGCGGCCCCCAATCGCCGCCATCTTTGTGAAGGCTGGAGGGGCGGGCCTCAGCCGAGCACCGCTACCGCTGCCATCTTAGTAAAGAGTGTGCGCGCAGCAGGAACAGCTGAGACGCGGCGTCTCTCTCTGTTCCCCGCTCGGCTCGGGTGGGGGGGGCGGGGCTCTTGGGAGTGCGGATCTTGGGCAGGGCTTGGAGAGCGGGAAGAGTTACCCCGGCAACCGGGCCCGCCGGCCGTCTCTCACAGCCACAATCGGCACTCTTGAAGCCAGCTCGGGAGGGCGGGGCCATGTCAGTGCGTGGGGCGGCACGGAGCTCCGTGGAGCCATCGCCGGCGCTGGACTCGGGTGCTTTGTGGCCCGCAGCCGAACAGCGGCTGCGGACCTCGAGCTGACCGGGGCGCTGGACTCGGCTGGGCCATGTCTTTGCGGGTGTTCGCCTCGGCCAACGGCATCAGGGTGACGGCCGAGGCCGCCAAAAGCGTCCAAGGGAATGCGTTCATCCAGGTGCTGAGGCCCGGGCCCCGGGGCGGAAAGAGGGTTTGGAGCGGGGAATGAGGGCTCTGGCAGGGGAGAGGGAGAG